>NC_072017.1:33783174-34098966 GCF_027791375.1 Indicator indicator
AACATATATCATTATAGAAAACAAAGTTCCATTGAATAAAAGCAAATCCAACTGAGTTTCCTGTAAAAAACACATACTGCCACCAGCTATGGCCTCCCCTCCCACAGATTCCTGTAATACAGTACAGTCACATGTGACCACTGAAGTTTTCCTCTTCACAAGCTGTCCAGAGACCTTACATCCAATTAGGCAATAACTGTCAGGTACTGAATGGATAAATTCCTGATACTCAAACTTTCCCAGATAACTAACCTTCAAAGGGCAACGCTAAGAGGCCCAAATTTCAAATGCTTTTTGGTAGGCAAACTGTGGAATTAAAATGATTGCACAGTTTTTATGTCACTCCAAATGACCTGTTGATTTTATGCATAGATATAGGCTCATGCAAATATAAGAAGCTACACAATGTACTATTGGAGTGCCAGTGTTTGGGTTGATATTTTTGTTCTTCCAAAGCAAGGATCCCCTTAGAACTTATGGATTTAACAGCAGCACTCAGCTCATGAAACATCTGCAGCCTCAAACTTTACTTTTCACTTTACTCCTTTAATTCTTGGCAAAAGAAAATGCCAAAGGCATATGATGGGAAAATCCACTCTGATCAAAACTACGCAGAAACACCCCCTGCACATGACAGCTGTCCCCATCCTGAACCCAGCTCAGCCCCTTTAGAACGGTATTATAAGCCTAGAGGGCTTCCCATGTCATGCACAAATTGGCTAACTAAAGCTCATTCCAACAATGCTTTACAGTTCACACGCAGATTATGGGCAAAAAAACTTGACCATGACCTATTTAACAAACAGACTGCAGAGGTGAGAAAGATAATCATCTCCAGTCCTGAACATACCAGTATGGTGCTTACAGAACTAAATATTTCCCACTGCTGGGCATGCACCAAACTCCATACATACCCTGGCTGAATCAGCTGTCTGGGCACCCTGAGAGGTCTGGCAGCCAGCAGGTTCTCCACTCCTCGTCTTTGGAGAACCTCACAAAAGTATTGGGGCATGCCAAGTGTCATTTTTAACCATATCAGGGTGTAACAGTTTTGGTCAGTCATTGACTCTATGGAAGAAGAGGCAATAAAATGATAAAATGGGATCCCACTTTGCTTTCTTTCTTGGGTTGCCACTGACTCAGTTGCTGTCTAAGCAATTTGGGACTCAGGCAGTGGGCACAGCCAAAAGTGTGTGTTCACAACCAGAAAGGCACTTGTTCTTACCTCTACCCCCTACAGAGGTAAAAGCTCTTTAAAGCATTGCTGAACACAGCTTCAGGCTGAACTGGAGCACATCTGTCCAATAATGGGTTTATAGCTGTGTTCCAGATCAACAGCAACATCAACATGGTTTGGGCACCTACATATAATCCAGTTGAGCTTCATTAGAAATGCTTTCACCTGTCAAATCCTTGAGTTGTGATTAAAACTGTCCCAGAAAACCCTGATGGAATGGAAGGGGGAATGCCATGACACTGGAACTGAGGAAAAACAATGCAAGAGAGCCAGAATCACAGAATGATAGGGGCTGGAACAGATGTCCAAAGATTATCTAGTCCAACCCCCCTGCCAGAGCAGGGTCAATCTAGCTTCTTGAGAGCTGAATACTACCTTCACTTTCCAGCATGTACAGGCCTTTCCCAGAACATAAGCTCCTTTACAAATTCATTCTGTAGAGAACCAAGCCAAATGTGCATTTAGCTTCTTTCAAAGAAGAAAACCAGCCACAGGAAGCAGTGCCCATTCTATGACACCAAAACTCTGTGTGCCACAGCTGGTCACAGCATGATTTCAGAGCAGGTGAAAACAGTGCAGTTGAGATCAAACAACAAAAGGATGGACTGGAAGCCAAGAGTGGAACTAAAAAAATTCTGACTGAATTGTGAGGGGGGAAAAAAAGTATGTAATATGTGGGTTGCAATTTTTGCATTGCTGTAGCCTGATTTTGAAAAAAAGCAGTTTTTAAATACTTGAAAAGTTCTGCTCTCCTACTGTTGTTTATGAGGATCTTTTAGCACAGAAAGACCAAACCTGAGTTGTACGCAAAATGCAGTCAAGTCTACCAAAAAACTTCCCCTTAGAAAACAGCTTCCTTTCATTAGCTTTGCAACTGCATTAATCAAAATAGGCACATTTTAAAGAAGGGATTTCCAAGTTAGTAATATTGCTTCTACAGCTTACCCTCCTGCCCACTATCTGTAACATCTTTTCCCACATAACTCCACAAACTGAAATCAGAGTGTATTCTACAGCCATTGCCAGTTCTCACAGCCTTGCATGAGGGCTAAGAATAACTTTTCAGAAGTTATAATTCCCTTTGTAAAAGAAACAGTTCTCATGAAACTGGTTTGGAGACTCCTAAGTCACCTGCATTGAAGCTCAGTAGTGTTAATTTCTCCTAGGCAACAGACTTGCCAGAAGCACAGAGAAATTAAATACTGTATTAATAGGTCAGAGAAACCATTTGAAAGTGAGACTCCAGTGGAGGACAGCCAGCTCCCAAAGAGTGCCTGTTTTAGCCACCTCTGCCTTGCATTACAGTAACACTGCCAGTCCAGTACATAAATAAACCCTTTTTTTTTTCAATTATTATTTTTTAAATTAAAACACATCCTGTTTCAGCATTTTAAATGGTAACAAACTACCAGTTCTGATCCTCTGGATCACATTTTCCACTGCAAATGACACACAAAGCTTAAAATAGGAAGGGAAGGGAAAATACTGCTGCTGAGGAGACTGGGTCGCTGTGATTTACACCTCCCATCAGCCTGGATTGGATTTGCACATGAGGTGAAGGACAGGACTGAGCTCTAAATAAGGAAATAGATGAGCTGGTAAAACCCAAGACAAGTGCTCCTTACCTTCTCTGCTGGTTTCAGTGACAAAACCTGACTTCATTCTAGATAGTCTTTAAAGCCTTAAACTGTGCAGCCATGGCAAACCAAGCCTACTTCATAATATTATTAAGTGCAATTTGACAATGCACCTAAAAATATTTGCTCCTCTGGTTGTCTGCAGGTCTGTGCCAGAACATATACTGTTACCTCCTTGCTCATTAGCAGCCACCTATCAATTCAGTCCCAATTAAACCAAAGTAAAACAAGGTAAAACAAGCTTTACCTTCACACCTAAACAGACTGTCAAGGAAAACACTCCTTGCCCCACTGCAGTCAGTAGAAAATCTCCCTTTGATTTCAGAAGGACCATAGTTCCAACCCATGACTTTCACTTGGATGCAAATAAAAAATCAGAGTGCAGTATGACCACACTTGCTGGGGGTGTGCTGGATTTATAAGCCACAGCCATCCTGCTGCATTCTTACATTAATTCTCAAGCCCACTTCAGCAGCAACTGCCTGCCAAGTTGGTTCTGCCAAGACAGAGATTGTTTATTTACCCTAAAAGGTGATGTAACTATATACAGCTACCAGAATCATCCAAGTCCTTGATCATGGCAGGAAACCTTTAGAGCTCTGAATAAAAACCTTCCCAGATGTTGCTCCTTGCTACAGAATTTAGGAAGTCAAATTGTCTCTGACTGCTTCTTTCTTAAATCTTGGGACAGTAGTAGCTGGAATCACTGGTCTACTGAATAGCTAAGAAAAGAAGAGAGTTTTAAGGTGCCTGGACACCAAAAACAGGGAGGAAATGAGGTCTTCACATGTCCAAAAAATTCTTGCAGCATTACATGTGCTTCTGAGCACAAGCACAGAAACCTAGAGTAGAGAGGAAGCCAGATGGGAAAGAGAAGGAAGTGTCCTGTACACTTGGTTAAAATGAAGGACTTGGTTAAAATGAACTTTTCCCAAAATTAATGTTTTTTTTAATACAGTAAATGAATCCACTAGTTCTTAGGGAAGCAGGACAACTATATAAAGGGAAGCAAGACAACTATATAAAGTGAGATAGATTGCCAAGATGAGGGAACCTTCAAATCTTGGCTGTGTGTCAAAATTGAAAGTAGTGAGCTGACATGACCCTGAGCTATATTACCACTTCCGAAACAGAGTCTGCATGATCTCTTTCCAGTCCAGCTGTAGAGGTTTCAAGAAGCCATGAGCACACTCGATGGCTGATGGAAAAGGCATTAAATTCAAATTTCTAGTGGCAAGTAAGGCACATTAGTTTAGGGCTTTGGCCACTCAGCCAACTAAAGATGCTGTAACAGTAGGTTTGGAGCTGCTACCCACCACTATGCACCACTACACACCACTATGCACCACTACACACCACTATGCACCACTACACACCACTATGCATCAGACAACTGCTTGCAGCACTCTGCATCCTGCTGCCAGGGTGGGGCTGCCTTTAAGCATGCTGAAGTCACCCTGAGCAGCACCTCTGCTGGGGCTCCAGCGAGGAGTTTAATCCAGCATAGCTGATACCAGCAGAGCCTCCATGAGGTTTGTGTGGTAGCTCTTGGAGGCCGTTCATTGCAGTGATACTCATTGCAGAAATGATGCCAGCTGGCACAGGAGGGAGAGGGGAAGGATGCAAGACACCTCACCTTAGCTTCATACCATTCTCTAGCAAGCCAGGTACAGCAGGATCATTTTGTCCACCCTTTCAGAAAATCCCTCTATCCCGTTTTGTTCCTACACAATGCAAGGAGCACAAATGCAGTACAAAAGCAAGTAAGGAAATCACTGAGGTCTGCAGTCCCAATTGGATTGTCCTGTGCTTTCTGATGGCTCTAGGAGATTCAGCTGCAGTTTGGGCCAAGTGCCAGCGTGGAGTTCCTGGGAGGCCTGGCCATTGACATCTCAGGAGGGATGGAGTTCAGCCTGTGGTACAGAGAATCCAAAACTAACGTCAAGAACCGGTGAGATACCCTCAAGGATGTGCTGTAGAGAGCTGAGGCTCCCTCAGGCCTGGTAGCCCCTGTGAGAAAGATTTAAATCTAAAGGACCTTGCAGATGAATTAAAATGAAATAACAGTTATGTGCATAGGAGAACATCTCTACTTCTCTTTTCCTTTCCACCTGGGTAACACCAGTTCCTGTTGGTCTCATCTGAATACATATAGCTTTATCTGAAGGACAAGCCCCTTTGAGGGCAGTTTTTGTATTTGGATGGTAGGACTATTTACAATTTAGTTTCCTCTTTCTTAATGTGTTTTGAATTAGTTTTAATACCTGATTTTATTTGCAGGGTAGCCACATTTCTATCTGGTAACATTGAGGTGGATTCCTTCTTTGTAAAAAGTGGTGTGGAAACCACTTTGGAAATAGAAACATCATTAGACTTCATCTCCACGGTGCAGTTTTCACAGTACCCATTTTTAGTCTGTATGCAGATGGACAGAGTTGCGTCTCCACTCAGGTAAGAACTAAGAACACACAATTTCTGAGGCATCCTTCCAGACAGTTGTTGAATCTGGAGCTTTTAATATTCGCAGCCAGAAGAGATTAACAACAGAGGCCAAATTTCAGCTTAACACAGTGTAGGCTGTGACACACACCAGCCTCTCTGCTAACCCACTCTTCCCTGTCTCTCGCTCCTGAGATTCAGAATGGACCTTTTTGAAGATCAAAACTTCCTCTGAATGTATGCTTTAGTCCAATTTTCTAATTTGGTTTTGCAAGTGAGCTACCTGAAGTGGCAGGACATGGGTTTCCTTGCACATGATCAGTTCTGATGACCGCCCAAAACTCTGCCAGCAGTAGTTCTGTTACACTGTTGAGAGAATCACAGAATCACAGATTGTCAGAGGTTGGAAATGACCTCCAGAGATCATCGAGTCCAACCCCCCTGCCAAAGCAGGATCACTTAGGGTAGTCTGCACAGGCATGCATCCAGGTGGGGTTGGAAAGTCTCCAGAGAAGGAGACTCCACAACCCCTCGAGCAGCCTGTTCCAGTGCTCCATCACCCTCACTGTAAAGAAGTTTCTCCTCATATTGAGGTGAAACCTTCTAAGTTTGTATCCATTGTTCCTTGTCTTATTCCTGTGCACCACTGAAAAGAGATTGGCCCTCTCCTCTTGACACCCACCCCTCAGACATTTATAGGTATTTATAGAGAAGCAGTACATGAACTAGCTGAAATGGAGTTTTCTTCATCCTCTACTATTTACTAGTGTCCACAAAAGTTTCTGGTGTTTAGGCTTTTACAACTGTCATAACTTATCATATTTTATTAAGGAACCAACTTTAGTGAAAGCTAAACTACTGTGCAATAAGGTAAAAAAGATGCTTTCCAAGAGCCAAATGGTAATTGCATTGCTGTGTGAAAAGCTAGGGTCACAACTACCTCCTAATTCCTGTTTGCTAAGACCTAAGGGTGATAACATTTGCAGAGCCTGTGGCAGTTTTCCATTCAGGCTTTTCTGATCCAGAAGGTGATGGTAAGCCTGAGAGGCATTAAAAAATTCCAGGAAAGCCCTGTGTCCTAGTTTAGAGCAGGATAGATTCCCTCTCTTGCTCCAAAAGGGGCAGAAGAACAATCCTCACACAAATGGACTGGATAGTCATGGAAACTTTAAATGGAAAAGCAGTTCATAAGTGCTACAAAAACTACAAAGCATGACAGTGAGCACAGCAATTCAAAGAAATCCCCAATCTAAACTTAACACACAAGTTCCTTTACATCATACCAAAAGCCCAATGCTTCCCTTCTCCCCACCTGGGGTTCACCAAAAACCCCACCTCATTGCTAGGCTGGTTTCAGGCTGGCCAGGTCTGAACTGCCTCCTCCTCCCTCTGCCCAGGCCAAGATTGCATGGGAAAAAAAATTACTGAGGCTTTGAGGCCTCTGATACTCCCCCATCATTACCAGATAAGAGTGACTCTCTCCCACAGAAGTGGAGATGGAAGAAAGAGACAGTAGCTTTGCAGCCAGATCTATAGGGGTGCAGGATTGATGGGTAGCAATACACTATGGCCTGTGCTCACCCCCTGGGCTGGATGCTCTGGACACTGGAGGTCTCGAGTCTGTGGCTTCTTTTTTTGGAGGCACCCAGCCGAAACAGCCACACCCTGTAAAACAGCATCAGTGATTCTGCAGATACTAAACCACCTTCTGGCCGTATCTACAGGTTGTGGAAGTGTCATCTCACCTGTGTGTTGCGTGCTTCTCTACCCTCAGCTGCAGGGTACAGGTCTCGTGGGCGTTTGCTAACGGCACTGCGTTGTGTCTCTGCAGGCATTACGTGACCAAGTACGAGAGCCTGCCCTCCGGCCGGCGCTACACTGCCAGGGCAGGGAAGGCAGTACTGCTGGCAGGTAACGAGTACCCTCTCCACCAGGACAACTCCAACATGTGCAATCAGGTTTTCAGCGCAAAGTCCGAGTCCTCCAGCAACTGGTTTTGAGAAGAGCGCCTGAGCTTTCGCTTTCCTGCATCCATGGCTCCCTCGATGACTTAGTGCTGTACTAACCTGGAGCTTGAGCTTGCACTACTGTGGTTCGTGGGAAATTTGCCATTGATTTCAACAGGCTAGGATCAAACTCCCAGTGCATGCACACTGTTTACATATTGACCTATATTTAAGACTTTTGTAAAAAAAAACAAAACCAGAAGAACAAACAAACCTAAGGCAAAGAAAGACCAATTTGGCAGCGTTCTGTGCACTTCCTTAAGGGTGGTGCTAGTTCTTTATTTGTACTTTTTTTTTTTTCTTTTTGTGCCAAAAGCAAAGGTAATCCCTCGTTTTCCTTTCCTGGGGAATACAGAAGTCCATGTTTTTGACATGCAGTAAGAACAATTACGATGTATAAAGAATGATTATTTATGAACATGTTTCAAAGTATTTAGGCAGTTTAGGTCTGTGACCAATCCTCATTCAAATATTTAAGTACAATTAACATTTAAACAGGACCATGAATTACTGATTACTCAGGACTTGCCTGTTGTCCTGGTTCAGGCTTCAGGCCCAGCCCCACACAGCTACTCACACAACTGCCTCACCCTCCCTCCAACCCTTCCATGGGATGGGAAGAAAAATTGGGGAGAAAAAAGCAAAATCCCATGTGCTGAGATGAGTTTAATAGATCAGCACCAACACATAACAACAGCCAGGAAGAAAATACTACTAATTAAATAGCATATAGAAAGAGTGATCCAAAACACAGCACTGACCGTGATAGCCTGGCCTGGCCTGGCACACTGTAGTCATGAACTCAAAGCAGCCCTGTTTGCATGGCCAGCCCTTCCCCTTTTGCATTGGGCATGGCATCTGTAGAAGATGCAATGCCCTACTGGCTGGTTCAGCAGCCTGTCTTGTCTGTGGCCCTTTCTAGCTTCCTGTGAACCAACCCCAAAAAAGTGACCCTATCCTACCTGAATCCAGGACATCTGCTTACAAAAAAAGCAGGGTTTATTTTGTATGATTTTAAAGGATTTCCCCTTTTTTTAAAGCAGCAGAGCTTGATTATATTATTATTTATCTTTTTATTATTATTATTATTATTAACTGCTATAGTTAAATACAACTGATTAAAAATATGAGGTCCAGAAGTGCTTATGGTTACTTTAATTCTGTTCCCACTGAAATCAATGGTATAATTTCTGTAGCTACCATCAGGAGCAGAGTTAAGCCAACACTGGTTGCTCTTTTCGGTTGCCTCCTGAAGATTTGTGTCCCTGTATGTAATCAAGGCAGGTGTATTTAAAAAAATTAGCACCACTATGGCAACCCTGAAGTATGATGAAGGAAAAGGTCCTGAAAGAAATCCATTTTGAATGCACAGTTTAGCAAACCTTGTGCATAGCCAGACCATTATCTTCTAGGTAAGTTAGGCTCCTGTTTCACTACTCATCCAAGTCCCCTGATTAACATGACTCATACCTTTTTGCTCATTCAACCAGTGTCTTCACTGGAACTGTGTAAAAAAAATGTTTTACATTTAAAACAGCATTGCATATTAAGAAGGAATATGCCTCATCCCAGCTTAGCTGATCTCTGACATGATCCATCTGATTTAATTTTTGTAAGACAAGGCAGGTGAATGCTGATCACACACACACACACAAAAACAGTAAAAGAAAAACCCAGAAACAATTGGTTTTGTTTGGTTGTGTTTAAAAACAAACAAACAAAAACCAAACAACAAAACCCCCAAACAACAACAGGCAGGAAAAACTCATAGATGGTCATTAAAAGAAATGTATTGCAGGAATAATAATAATAAAAAATAATAAAATCCAAATTGTTCTGTGTTGTAAAAAACCAAGAGTGCAGAAACCTGCAAAAATCAATCTTGTCAATGGGATGGAGCAGTCTGCTTGTTGTCTTTCCTGAAAACGTTGACACTTCTAGTCATAATAAAACAGGTAAAAACACAATGTGAAATAATTGGTTTGTTTATAGTCTCAGTTTTTGTCCATTACCTTCTGGATTGGGAAAGCATTTTGCTGGGGAAGGAATGGTGTTGACAGAGGCAACCCTTTTATTCACCACCACACAGGAACCAATAACTGAAGTTGGAAACCCCCTTGTCCTGGGTTCCTGCTCTAGCCAGGAGTATCAGGGATCTCCAGATCTCTATCCAGAGAGGATAGGTAAGAGACCCTTACCAGACACCCACCAGAAATGAGTTAAGGCCAAAGTGATACCAACACTGCCAGCAGTGATACCGCCCTGTAAAATAACATGACCATCACTGCCAGCAAACCTGATCCTGATCCTCACCCTTAAATGCCCTCTTTCACTGGTCTGTTGAAGAATTTGGCACAGCACTCCATCAAGGAGGGGCAGTTTCTCCTTTCTCCCTCTTGAACATCGCCTCCTTCTCCCCAAAACACATTCCTACTTTCAGCAATGCCCCCACAAAGCTGTCCCTTCTCAATCCACGCTCAAACTCTGCACCCTCTATTTTGTAGACACTGTTTATAACTCCACTACTGTTTTAGGATTTGAAACTGAAGACAAACTTTTCCATTTGTTATTACTACTTGATATTTGTGTCACATAAAACAGAAGTAAGACCAGAGTTAAGTATTCACACACCTAGAAAGAGGCAGTCTTCTCCTGCAGTGATCTGGCACCCTAAATAAAAAAGGTGGACAAAGACTGGCACTAAGAAATAGTCATCATCACTACTTCACTTGTAGGGAAATGAGGTATCTACAGAAGGCAACCTCAACTCCACATCCTACTTTGCACGACAATCTGCCAGGCTTGCCCATGACTTCACAACCCAATATAAAATGCAGAGGTTCTAGATAATGCAATTTGTATCTGTATGACCTGTGTCTGATAAGAGCAATCCCACTGCAAAGGCTTACCCCCTCTCAAATGTATCAAATCTATGAAACTTCTGAATGTGTGCCTGTAAAATGGAGCCCTTCAGCAGATAAAACCAGTGTAACATCAACACTCTCTTTTAAAAAGGCATAACACAAAATATTTTCCAATTACCAAAGAAAATCTTGCTATTGCCCAGTATCTGGGTTTTATTTACTCATCAAGCCCTGCCACAGCTTGCTGAGGAAAATCCTTTGTGCCCATCCTGCACTATTGAGAATTGTTCTTTCAATATGGGACAACCAGCTTTGACAACATCCCTTGAAACTAGATCAAACAGAGCCTCTGAGGCCCATGTTGCTCATTCAGAAGTGACACTTGTCCTCGTGGATACCCCCTGGTATTACAGCAATACATTTGCTTCTGAAGCTGTCTGACCCTAACAGCTGGACATAATGGGGATTCCTGAAGGGGTTTAGTCCAGCAGCTGGGCAATGGAAGTCCACAGCTTCCTTAACATGGGCTCCATAGCTACAGAAACAACAAAACTGACAATCTTCTAAAAATAAGGTGAAATGAATACATTGCTTAAGCCTGCACGTGAAGTGAAAACACACTTAGGGTTACAACCAAAGCAAACACTGAGTGCTCATCAAATCAGTGGGGCTTCATCACAAATATGCCACATACATCTTTAATAATGGCTGTTATGGGTACTTTTGAATGATCAGCAATGGCAGCAATTAGTAATTCATGTGTGGAGTTCAGAGAACCAAACTGATGCTCAGTTCTTCCTAATCAGAAGCCACAGATAAAGCAGGGCAATGAATCAACCCAGCAAAGTCCAAAAAGCAGCCCACTTGCAGAAGAGGTTTCAAATCTTTCCTCTTGAATTTTCAAGGAGTGCTAATCTTTAAATAATATTTTCCATATAGTGTTCAAAACCCCCAAACAAACAAACAAAAAGACCCCACAACAAAAACCAACCCAAATTCCAGGATTTGGAACACAATTAATTGATACTTGGTGAAAGACACTGGGCTTAAACATGCAACAACTTGTAAAATACAAAGCTCATATTTCCAGTGAGTACCTGTTACTCTGACTTCCTGAGAGCATCTGGTACTGATTCTTTCTGGCTGCCCAGGATAGAAGGAACTGCAATCTTAAGTATGGATACATTTTAGGAGTTACTAGCCCACCTAATCCATGCTGCAATTGTACCTTAGAACACAGGAGGGTTTGCTAAAAATAGCAAAAGAAAGAGAAGTCCTGGCTGAGCAAGGTTAACTCCCTTTCAACCTGAACTTTGTGCCTTGTCCAGCAGAGGTCAACGGAAAGCAGAGCAGCGGCAGAGCTGCACAGGCCCCGCAGCATCAGGGTTCAGATTTGGTAACTAGATGATAGGTACCTCAAAATAAAACAGCTGGATCAACTAAGAATACAGTTTGGGTTTCACAAGCAGATTACATGTTAACAAGCAACCCCTTCCCAAGATGACAGTAAGTTGAAAATAGGCACTGGGCTTTTGTGTGGGGTGGGGTTTTTTGTTGTTGCTCTTTTGGGTTTGTGGATTTTTTTTTTTTTGTTGGTTTGTTTAGGTTCCAAAGTGTTTTGTTTTATCCTGCATAGCCTCCTTAGTTCTGGCATCATGGAATTAAGCTGCTTCTCATTTTGCTTTGCTCCCTCTCCTTCTGATTAAAAAAAAGTGCTGCATGAGACCTTTTGGTCTCATCATTCCTATCAGTGATTTTATAAAAACTATTTAGAAACTCCTAAGATTTTCTTCACCAATCCTTGAAAATCCTGGATGTATTTCACCTGACTTTTCAGTTTAATTTAACAATGAAATTAATTTAAGAAACCCTATCACTTTAATTTCAGTGGATTCTTGTATTATGAGGTGCATTGTTGTTAGACAAATACTGCCTGCAAGACTGAGGCCCCTCAGGGAAAGGTCAGAGTTCGTGTCTCTCATCATATTTATTTTTGACCTCTCTTCTGTAGAGGTTTCAGCTTAAAGAGAGAGATAGAGAATGTCACCAACCCATTATTTTACCATTTCTGCTTCCAGCAAGGCAGGAAGACCTTGCAGCCATATCTCAAATCGATACTGCAAATTCACAGTAGATGTCTTCATATTGTATTACTGGCAGATAACTAAGGTGGGAATCTCTTTTCCTTTAAGCATCTTGGGAATGTAATCAAAAGCAAGATCATTGTAACGTGTCCCTTACATACTGGAACCTCAGAAGTGACAATGTGCTTTGAGGATGCAAAACTAATCTTTTAATTTTTAAGCCCACTTGGTGGTTTGTTTTTTTTTAGTGCTTGACTTGTGCTTTTTTAAATATTTGGACTAGATTTAGTATCAAAATGTTACTCAATCTCCATTAGGGTAGAAGGACACATGAAAGCAGCAAAGGGTTTTTCCTAGCAGTAACTCAAGCAATACTGTAATCCTATTGTAAACAAAGTAATCCTATTTTTGATAGTATCACAATGTTATTTTTTGTTGGTGTTTGACTTGTGCTTTTTCAAACATTTGGGCTAGATTTAGTATCACAAAGTTACTCAATCTCCATTAGGGTAGAAGGAACACATGAAAGCAGCAAATGGTTTTTCCTAGCAGTAACTCAAGCAATATTGTAATCAAAATAATCCTATTTTTGATTATATCACGATATTAGACAATGAAAATAACATAAAGACCAGAAAAAAAGTTATTCACCCCCACCAACTGCTCTCTCTTGAACACTTTACAACAGACAAAGATGCAATTCTTTGGACACCCAAGGCCATACAGCAGTTAGCCCATTGAAAATGAGATTTTTTTTTTTCACTGAATTTCTGTCTGGAGAAAATAGAACCATAGAATTAGTCAGGGTTGGAAGGGACCTCAAGGATCATCTAGTTCCAACCCCCCTGCCAATGGGCAGGGACACCTCACACTAGATCAGGCTGGCTAATATAGAGTCAAATGAAGCAATGCGCCCAAATTCCTTTTGTCCTAAAAGGGCAGAATGAACAGTGAGATCAGGTCAGAAAGGGACTTAAAACACTGGGTCAAACTCAAGGAGACTGAGTGAGGGATTTTAGATTTGCTCTCCAATGAAATCTTTCCTTCTGTTACCACTTACACAGAGAACCAACCAATGCCTCTGGCACCACTTGTTCTGCACAAGAGCCAAGGTGGTTTGTAACCATACAACCAAGAAGCGGACTGCAGGCGTTCTTGCAGTGTGTCTTTTACTGAAAAATACATTTTATTTATCATAACATTCAAAGAAAAACCCCAACATAATACAAATGCTAACTCAGTCAGTTACAAACTTTGGTACTCAGCTGTTTCAGACAGTCTGTTCTCCCATGCTTGTGATGTACTGAAGCACTCCCCATGTGCCAACACGCTGCCAGTGCAATTCCCAGAGTGACTCTGCTGTCCTTCAGTCCCAGGCACACAGCATCCTGCAGCAGGATCACTTCGGGCTTCAGCTATGCACTTGCCACAGTGTCATCTACATTAAGAGTGGCTCAAAGAGTCCATTTTTTTTTTCCAGTTATATATCTTCTTTTTTAACATTTTTCTCCCCCACAGGCAGCAATCACCAACACAATGCATTTATGGCATCCTCCCCTTTGCCTTATAGCGCACCGCTCTCTCTCATCAGACATACCACCCACATCCTCTTAACAATCATTATCCTTACTTCACATTTGCTCTTTTAAATATTTTTTACATTGATAAGGCAGTCCCTTAAAAAAGGGAGGGAAAAGGAAAGAGAAAGAAAAAAAACAAACAACAACAAAAAACCAGCCAACAACAAAACAAAATGGGAAAAAAAAAAAAAGAGTCGGGGTGGGAAAAACACAAGCATTTTTAAAGTATGTGTTCTCAGGTAGCCACAAGTTAATGGCAATTTATAAGCATAAGGAATGACACTTTGGCCATCAACACTAGAAAGTAAAGGTAGCTTTGAATGCAGACAAGGGAAAAAAAAAAACAACAAAACAAAACAACAAACCAATCCTCACACAACCCATAAATACATTTATAAAATCATTCATCAAGGATTAAATTTAACTGAGTGAAACCGACCCTGCTGCAGAAGACCAAAACAACATTTGTGCACCACTCCAGTCCCGCTCAAAGTTTTACTTGGATCTATGGAAGTGGCTAGCCAGCTGTGGCAGACCCTGACCCTGATCCTGACAGCAGAGCTGGGAAGGAACTTGAGTGGTGCAGAGGATTTCGCTCTGCTTTGCACACAGGGTGAATTTCAGCTGTAACATACTACGACTGCACCGTGAAACATGTAATACTAGCAGCTTGTGAACCCTGACAAAGAGGGCTTAACTCTAATCCAAGATACGTGGCTACACATCACCCCACTGGCTGGAGAAATTCACCACTGGGTATAGATGGAGGAGCACCATATTACCGGATTTTTTTTACCTGGCAACCTTTCATGGCATTATCTGCAGGGTCCAGCTAGGCTCGAGCCCAGAGCTCTTTTTTTTTTACATGTACAAAATGAAGAACCCAGCACCTGGGTCTGCAAGGCGCTCAGCACTCTGGGCCAAGTTCAGCAAAGCATTGCATTGATGGGTGGAAAAAAAAATAAATAATAGGGATTGCACTTCCACTGAAGTTCCCAGGAATCTGCTTAGATACCTGAAGTCAGCAAGGCGTTGCTGGACTGGGTCTGTGAAGCGAAGCTCCTTGCAAAACTGACCCCTTGATGCAAACAAGAATTCTCCTTAGCATGAGACAAAATTAAGCAAACACTCTTTGACATTAGGATTGACACATTCCACTGAAGAAACCTCCCCTGAGAAAATAAACAGCGGTTGGTATTGCCTCATTTCATTGCTTTTGTCTTTACAGGCAGTTAAAAAAAAAAGAAAAAGGAAAAAAAAGGGAAAACGAAACTTTCCTCCAATAAATATATGTTGAAATCCTGGGCACTTGTTTTCTATGTATTATTTTTTTGTTGTTTGGTTTTCCTTTCAAGTACACTGGGTGAAACTGTAAACTCTCGAGTTTGTGTGTGCAAACCGAAATCTTGTAAACCGCAGCGTGAAAACTTCGCTCCGAGCACCGATAGAAGAAAAGGTAGGACAGGAACATTTCTAAGCATGGATGCTAGTATTATAGTGTACTGCATAGTGTACTGGACATGTGTATGTCACAGTGGACAAGCTTCTCTGGTACCTGCACTGCCCTGCAGCCCAAAGTACTGTTTTGTTTAACACCAATAATCTCATCGTAACGTCTGTGGACTTCTCATTCCTGAAAATGGAGAAGCAGCATTCATTTTCTTCAAGAGGCATTCAGCCCAAATCCCAGTAGCAAGTTAAAGCTTGTAACTGTAGACTGTGCAGCTGAAGAGCATGAGGTTTAAGCTTCCACGCTATATGCTCTACCTAGACACCGAAATCTCTCTAAAAAGGGTTTGAAATGTATTTTTTCATTGGGTTTCCGCAACAATGAAGATAAATGAAAAGACCTCTGTTAAATCACTCTCTATCTGTATAGAATCACAGAAACATTCAGTTTGGAAAAGACCCTCAGGATCATCAAGTCCAACCCAGAACCCTACTCTACAAGCTTCACCCCTAAACCATATCTCTAAACCATATACTTGCAGTGCATTTCCTCTTAAGGCAGTTTCAATTGGTGCCTATAAAACAAATAAATTGCACTGAAATGCAATCTCACACGTGGTTAAAGACAGTTGTAGCTGAGTTTTCTTTACCTTGTGAGTTACTCAGCAAAAGGAAATCTGGGGCTTTCTTTAAAAAAATGGAAAACCTGAAGCTTCTTTAGTTGCAGAAACCCTTAACAACAGGGCGCTGGAAAATCCTGCTGGTGTGCAAATGCTTAAGCGTGGACTTTGGGGGTTTGCATTTAGATTTTAAATTTCCAACCTGTTTCCTCAAGAAAGGTTTATGCTAAATAAGTTACGCTTGATCTGGCATTTATTGGCCTCCCAAAGTGTTTCACTGAAGCAAAAATTTGGGCAGGGAACACACTGTTGTGGTTTAGTTTTACTGTTGTCATAACAATTCTCTTTTGCTGAGGCAAACTGGTTGCTGGCAACAAAAGAATCGGTTTGTGTGAAGTTTGACATATGGACAAGTAGATCACTGCATTTTAAATAATCTTATTTTATATTTTCTTGTTCAAAAGAGAAGTATTTTCTTAGCAAACACAGTATGGATGTAGCTTTCAGATAAACCTGCCAAACAACAGCTAAAGAAATGACTACACATTACTGGGGCTGTAACATTAAAACACCTGCTCTTACAGGGGAATCAGTAGCAGGATGTTTTCAGCAGTGCTGCACTTTAAGGAAGAATATACTGCAGTCTTGAAGAAAAGTAAATGCTGTCCTCTCCTTTAGAACAAGGATCTAAAAATACCACATTTGATTTCTGGCTTTCCTGTATTTTAAACACTGTCATAATTAAGGCAACTTGTGGTGTTCAACACAGTACAGAGGAGCAAACAAAAAAACGAAAGCAATTAAATGTCTTCTCTGTTTTGAACCTTGCCAAAGATAATGCTAGGACTACAGACGTCTCCATTTGCAATTCCAATTGCAGAAGTACAGAGTATAAAACAGACATCTGATTGCAAATTGTCACTGAAATCTACAGGGAAGACCCTCATTTACTGCAACGGGAGAGAGCTGAGGGCTTTGGGTATTTTAAAGAGCTGCAGGGTTGCACTGGATCATCACAACATGTTCCAGGGACCTGGACAAAGCTGTGCGTGGACCCACACCAAAACACTGCTGCATTTACAACCTGTGTTTTCTAAACAGCTGCAGTGGTGCTACAGAGGCAACACCTAAACCTTTGAGAAGCAGATTGGGTTCAATATGAAAACAAATTTGCAGAAAGTAAATAATGAAGTAGTTTAGTGTTGCTTGCATAATTACATTTGCGTGTACTCCAAATTGGGGGTGGGGAGGGGAGGCAGTATTTAGGAGAAAACATGAAACTTACACACTTGTTTTGTATGATGAAGCAAAAAAAATTAGAAAGCTGTAGAAGTGGTTTTTAGGATGAATGTTTGGAGTTAACGAGTTCAGATGAAAGGAGTGTGGTTCTTCCTTGAGCCCTGAAAAAACAACAGAGAAGCATCATTAATAAAGGATACACTGCTAGAGAGCTGCCACAGCCACTTGAGCAATCTTCACTACTCCAGAGAAGTGTACAGTGTCTTCTTCATTGTTACACTATCCTTACTACTTATTTCCTAAGCTACTAAATCAGATGAATAGGATCCACTTTTTAAAGTAAGTCAGTGGTTGGGCAGCCTGATTTTTGATCAGAATCAATCCTTGGTGTGAAATGCGTGATGCTTTACAACCCCATGGTTCCCTGTGGGACTGGTCCTGCAGAACCCAGACACATAGGCAGAAAAAGGACAAAGTGATCCATCCGGGATTTAAGTGATCCATCTGCTTAAACTCAAGATCTCAGCACTTTGCTTACTAACCACACAACATCCAGTATGGCAGATGTACAAGCAAAAACATATGAACATATGAAAATGTATGAACCAACCTGTAATCATGTGCTCTGAGGTTTGTGAAGTTAAGACTTAAATACTGACTCAAGAAAGAAAGCATCCCAGGCAAGAAGAGTCACTGAGCTCACCATTGCCTTTTACTGGTATGAAGACTAAGTGCTACTGAAATGCTACCTACTGATTTGAAGGTGAGCTCATGCTTATCTATAGACTAATTTACTAGATAAAATACTGAAGCCTTTTTAGTTCTTGGAATATTCCTATATTTCCCACTAAAATTGGTCAGGTGCTTTTCTAAATCCAAGTGCAAGGTCCTGCATCTGGCCAACCCAATATGGCTTGGGCAGTGACTGGCTTGAGAGCAGCCCTGAAGAAAAGGACTTGGGGGTGCTGGTGGATGAGAAGCTCTACGTGAGCCACCAGTGTGCACCTGCAGTCCAGAAAGCAAATAGTATCGTGGGCTGCATCAAGGGAATTGTGGCCAGGAGGTTGAGGGAGGTGACTCTCCCCCTCTATTCTGCTCTGGTGAGACCTCACCTGGAGTACTGTATCCAGTTCTGGAACCCCTATTACAATAAGGATATGGATGTGCTGAAACGTGTCCAGAGAAGGGCCACGAGAAGGATCAGAGGGTTGGAGCTCCTCTTCTGTGGGGACAGACTGAGAGAGTTGGGGTTGTTCATTCTGGAGAGGAGAAGGCTCCATTATTGTGGCCTACAAGAAAGCTGGGGAGGGACTTTTTAGGGTTTCAGGTAATGATAGGACCAGGGGGAATGGAGCAAAACTAGAAATGGGTAGATTCAGATTGGATGTTAGGAAGAAGTTCTTCACCATGAGGGTGGTGAGACACTGGAGCAGGTTGCCCAGGAAAGTGGTAGAAGCCCCATCCCTGGAAGTTTTTAAAGCCAGGCTGGATGTGGCTCAGAGCAACCTGATCTAGTGGCTGGGGGGTTGGAACTGGATGATCCTTGAGGTCCCTTCCAACCC
The DNA here is from genome assembly GCF_027791375.1 of Indicator indicator. Taxonomy (NCBI): domain Eukaryota; kingdom Metazoa; phylum Chordata; class Aves; order Piciformes; family Indicatoridae; genus Indicator; species Indicator indicator. The sequence goes on from NC_072017.1 coordinate 33,801,892, forward strand.
TGACAATTCTATAAGTCTAAATTCTCGGCAAAGGATGACAGCAAACAAACCATACGTACTGCACACGTCACTGTAAGTTGACTTTTGACTTAATGTAGGCTAGGTTCTGCTGAACAACACGTAACTAAACATTTTTTAAAAAATCAGTTCATGAGACTTTATAAAATAATTTGCATATGCTACCCACACAAAACAATTTTTAAAGGCAGGCATGGATTGTCTGATGACAAGTAGGGAGGAACACAACTAATAAGTCTATTTTTTAACTACCGTGACAGAACTGCTCACATTTGACTTAGCCTACCTTCTCCATACATTCCTGTAACTGTAAGATGATGTCAGTTGGTGCACATCTGGACAGAGCAAGGCAAAACATCCTACTGCTCTTAGCAGTATAATTTACTATGGTTATATTCTACTCTGCTACATGTCATTTTCTCATTTATTGACCTAACACAAGGCAAAAACTGTGCAGAGTAGAATGTGGGAACAGATATGAAAGTTAAAACCACATTTTTCATTCATTCAGGCTGGGAAGGCACTCCCTTCAGCAATCTGGTCACCATAAGTCAGTGCTGCCCAGGTTCGGATGCAGCAGACTGGTGAGCTGACTAGAACTGAAAACTAACATCAGAGCTTTTCCATGTGAAGGACAAAATGCAATAGGCAAGCACTATGTTGCCAAAAGCTCACCAACTACTGTAAGCAAAGAAGAGGGAGAAAAGCGATCTCAAGGCATCATACCACCACCACCAAAGCTTCAAGTTAGCTCTATCACACATCTCCAAGAGATGAGAGAGACCCAGGATGGAGCAGTGACATGGTGACATAGTTTCTAAATGAAGATGTGAAAAGAACAGAGTAAAGAAGGGAGGAAGACATTATGTGCAGAAAGAAATACAGGAGCAGAAAGGGAGAGCATTCACTCAGCTTATTTTGGCAGATAAGAAAAAGGGATGTAAAGGGATGGTATTTTATTCAAATCCCTTGCTCATGATGAAACCTGGTTGTTTCAAAATCCATTTTAGGATATTCACAGCATTGCTGCAATAAAAAACCAACCAAACAAACAAACAAAACCCCAAACAGACAAAAAGCAAACAAAAAAAACCCTGATCTAATGTGAAAGCAATTGAAATGAAAAAAACAAAACCAAAACCACAACAAAAAAAAGCCAATAACCACCACCACCACCAACTAAAAAAACTCCCCCTAAAAAAAAAACCCAAAATACCCACAACTCACCAGGTCACCCCTTGATTCATGTGCAACTTTAGTCCTGTTCTTGTTAGGGAAAAATACTACCCCAAGCAAACAAACTGTTTAATTAGGAAGAGAAAGACAAAAGAGGTACAGGAAGATAAGGGGAAGAAAAAAAAAAAAAAGGACAGATAATAAAAGAGAGAAGAATAGAAGAAATTATCTACAGGGATGTGAAAGCTATACAGGTGAATGAAAACCTTTAGTAGGTACAAAGGCAGAACAGAATTAGGGAAAGAAGGCTACAGATGCAGTTCCTCTCTGGCATGCACCTCATTTTCCACTGAAAGCTGTATGAATAACCCAAGTCTGATGACAAGCTAAATGCATCTTGCAGCATACTATTAAAATGATTTGTTTACTCGATTTCAGAACAAGTTGAGAGGAAAAACACCAGCAAGACACCTACCTCCCCAGGTCTGGGATGGTAGGAAGGGGGCATCGCTCTCTGTATTATCCTGGTGTTGTTATCTGTGTATCTAGGCATCATTAATGGTAACTGATGAAAATCTGCAAAGTGCTGAATGGCCTTCTGTAAGGACTATGCATGTTTTTGCATCCCTGTTTTTTGGAGGCAGCTTTCACAGCTGTCTCACAATGGTAGAGCTCTGACATAACACCAAAAGGCAGAGTTTTTGTTGCAGCTACTAACTTTGCCAATAATAAAGAGCAATTTGACACAACAGACACTCCAGGCAAGCTACCTGTGGGACCTGGCAGGATAACCTCCTGGGAAACAAGGAGCAAAACAGAGTGATGCCAGAAAAGCTAGAGCCTTTTGTTTAAACAGCTGCTGCAAAATAGATATACATATACTATATACCACACCTTCACAAAAACAGCAAGTCCCTGAACTGAAATCACATTCCTTGTGCTAGCAGCCTGAATTCAGCCTACAGAACAAAAGGAAAAAATCAAATACCCTTTCCCATTTTACCCAGATACTCTATCAAAGCTTTACTGACAAGATCAATTCAAGTAGCACAGCACAGCTCTACTTGAATCGGTACTTTGCCTGTCCTGAGTGACCCCATAAGGGCCAATGAAAACAATTTCATTTCTATCCAGGATGAAAGAATGTCAATTTCAAGACAAAAATATTTACTATCAGAGAAGAGATAAGTGTGTAAATCATTTCAGTTAAGTTTCATTCAAGGAATAATCTACTAGGTAGTAGTAGATGATGCAAACTGAAAAAAACCTTACAGAAGCGAAGAAAGGTAACCCAAATACTGGAACATTCACCCTCAAGCACACAAGCCTGAAGAGTCTTTAGTAAGCCACAACTTAGGTAGCCCTGCCCAATACTGCACTTTAGATGTGCCACGTGTTTAATGCAAGAGGCAACAGGAGCAGAGGCAACCATCCTGAAGACCCTTTCTAAGTATTTCAGGAATTTAAAAATAAAATCTCATTGTTCCATGATTATTTTGTGCAAGACAGTCTGCACCCTGGTTTCAACACATACTGTATGCCTCATCTCTGCCCTTTTCCTTGCTCCAGAACAGGCACTAAATGGCCCTGCATGTGCATCCCTATTTGGAGGCTGGCCCTGGGTCACAGCCCTAAGTAACCAGACACTGGCGGGATGGTGGCTGGCCAAGCTCGGGGTAGCAGTGTGAAATTGTGATCTGCAGCAGTGCCCACAGGCTGCACTGGAGCCCTCCCACAGCAAAGACAGCTGTGGGCACCCCTGCTCATGACAGTAGCACCATACCACCAGGGAGCACCATCAAGGTCTACTCATGTAGACCTCACTCTCTCATCCTACTGTCAAGAAGAACCTGAAATAAGGGTTTGCCTCCATCAGACCTCTCTCCTGCTCTTCCTGAGGATGGAAACTAACAGGCATTCAGGGCAGTGAGAAGGGTGCTTGCCTCCTCTTGGAAGGAAGAGGAGAAAGGTGAGAAAGGGGGAACATGTTGCCGAGGCAGAGGGGCTGTTCCGTGGATTTGCAAGGTGGGTCCAGGGGGGGTACTCAGCTCCACTCTCCTCCCCAGGAGCAAGGGGATCTACTGAGACAGGTTCCCTCAGACACAGGGCTGCACAAACACAGGCTGCATAACAAGCAGCTATAGCATCCTTCTACCAAAACTGCCTCCAGGCTAAAACAAGCAGGCATTTTACCTGCTGCGAGGGATACTGAGCAGCACCAATGGGCATGCACAACCTTTGTGCTTCTATCCTACGCCTGAGTTTTAAGTCACGGTGAAGGCCTGCTCGCAGGCCCCTGCTCCTTGACTCACCCACCTTGAGGAGAAGCTGTGGCACAGCTCTCACTTGGCAGATAAGCCACTTGGCCTGTAACTGTCGCTGGTGACCAGCACACTTAGCAGCCTGTCCCCACTCACCTGCACTCTTCACCTGTGCTCCACCACAAAGCGCATGGTCGTGCCATCGAAGGAGGGGGGCGCGACGATTCGTGGGCCGGTGGCTGGCGCGGTGATGCTGATGACTGGCTTCGTCTCAGCTGCTGTGCGTCCTGCTGGCGGTGGGCACTTCCCAGTAGCCACATAGTAGGGGCTCTCGGGGAAAGCGGCCTCTGCCACTGCCGGACTGCCAGGCTCAGCCGGGGCACTGGCATCGCTGCCCGGGTGAGACAGCGGGCGTGGCAGGGCGCTGGCAGGCAGCATGGCAGCAGCGGGCAGAAGGCCTGGATAGAGCATGTACGTGGCACCATAGGCCCCAGCATTGAGGGCCAGGGGTGAGAGGGGCAGCGGGACAGGGGCGACAGCTGTCTGCTGGGGCACTGGCACCTCCACGTACTGCCCGGTCTCGGGGTCGAAGAGACGCCGCTTGAGGGGCTGCTGCACTGGCGTGTCCACCAGGTAGTACTGCCCCGTGCTCACGTCCAGCAGCACCTTGCGCTGCGTCTGTGGGAAGGGCTCGGCCGCTGTGGCCGTGGAGGGCATGGAGGGTGAGAAACAGAGCAGCGGCGGCGGCGCGGCGCCAGGCAGGGTGGCAAACGGCAGCGGCGGGCGGTAGAGGGTGGCGGGGGTACCCTCGGCGGGCGGCGGGGCTGAGACGGGGGGCTCCTCGGCGGGCGGGTGTCCGGGACTGCCGGGGCGCTTGGCGGTGCTGAAGGGCTGCAGGTTGCACAGCGCCGCCGCCGCCGCTGTCGCCGATACCGGGCTGGGGCGGACGGCCCCGCCCGCCCCCGACGCTGGTACCGGCGAGGCGGGGGAGCCGGGCTCCGCGGCCGCCTTCAGCGGCAGGGCCAAGTAGTTTCCGCAGTCCGGGCCACGCTCCGCATCGCCGCCACCGCCCGCAGATAGCCGGGCTGAACGAGGCGCCGCCTGGCTTCGCAGACCGCCCTCGGACGGGAGCTTGACCGGCGCAGGGGCCCCGGCTCCGGTTCCCCCTGCTCCGCGGAGGGTAAGGAGGGCGCGGGGGGCGGCGGAGGGCTCGGCGCGGGGGGGTGGCGGGCCGCGCGTCCGCTGTCGAACCAAGCTCTCAAAGGCGGCCGTCTTGGCCGAGACTTTGTCAGCGGCGTTACTAGAGAGGCGGCGGGATAGCCGCTCACTGCCCGGTCCCTTGCCCGACGGCTCCTCTACCTTATCTGCCTGCGGCGGCGAAAGGGGAACGGTGGCGGCGGTGGCGGTGGCAGAAGGGGTCGGCCGAGGTCCGGGGCCCCGCTCCTGGCTGGTGATGAGGGAGAGGACGTGGCTGTCAGTGATGGGCAGCGGGTCGCTCTTGCGCTTCCACTCGCGCTTGTTGAAGCTGTACAGCTCCTCCATGCTCCGCACCGCCGCCGTCAGCTTCTCCAGTGCGTTCTGCACCGGCGCCGCTGCCTTGCTCTCCTCCCGCGGGTCCTCCTCCGCTCCCCGGCTCCGCTCGACGGGCGGTGGCTGGTGCCGCCAGGGCGCAGCGGACTTGGAGACGATCTTTAGCACGGCCGGCTGGCGCGGGTCGCTCTTGTTGGGGGCGATAGTAGCCACCGGCAGCCTCCCCGACGTGCGGTGCACCAGCACGGTGCCCTCCGGGGGGCAGGCCGGCGCTCTGCCCGGCGTTTTGGCCTCCGCCTCGGTGGGCTTAGTGTTGGCGTGGCCGACCGCCTGGCAGGTGATGACCACGGGGGAGAGGGACCTAGGGACACCGGCGATGACCAGCTGCTGCCGGGGTTTCTGCTCTGAGCCGCCCTGGTCGGAGGCACCGCTGCCTTTGTCGCTGCTGTTATCCCCCGAGTCGTAGTTGTAGGAACTTTTGATGAGCTTCCGCACGTCCCGCACCTGGTGGAGCTGCCCCTGGGCTCTGTGTTTGCTGTCCCTCACGTCGCGCACCAGGAACTGGGGCACTTTGTCGGACCCGTCGCCGGCCTTGGGCAGCTTGAGATGCTGGCCCCTGCTCTCCTCCGGCGGCCGGCCCGCGATCTGCGGCGTCAGTAGCTGGGCGATGCTGAAGGCGGTGTCCTGGGGCTGCTGCAGGCTCCCCAGGCTGATCTTTATCTCGGGGACTTTGGCCTTGGCAGTAGGGGGCGAGGAGGAAGAGGAGGTGGCAGCGGCGGAGCATTTGGTCGCTCTCTTGCCGGGCTCCTTCTCCCGGGGGTTGTGCTGAATGGTGGGGACGAACAGGCGGGACATCTTAGTAGACTTGCCAGCGGATATCTCGCCCAAGTCGGCCCGCCAGTCGTGCCTGGGGGAGAGCTTCAGCTTGCCGACGGGCGCCCGCTCCTCCTTCCTTTCCGCCTCTCTCTCCTTCCAGGACCTGAAGGCGCTGTTCTGGCTGCGGAGGAAGGTGGCCTTGATGGCCTCAGAGGCGCTGCGCTTCACCTCGCACAGCTCCTCGGACACCGCCCGCTCCAGGCTACGGCTCCCCTCCCGAGGAGGCGACGTCTTAGAGGGCGGCGACCGGCCGCCGCCGCCGCCGCCCTCGCCCGCTTCCTCCGCTGTCGCTGCAACGTAGTCCGAGCCGCCCTCCGAGTGCCGGGAGCGCTGCTGCTGATCCCCGCCCTCCCGCTGCCGCTCCCGGCCGCCGCCGGTGGGCTCCGGCTCCCGTCCGGCTACCAGCCCCGTGTTGGAGGTGTCGGTGATCTCGCCCCGCTCCATCTTGAACTCGTGCTCCAGCTGCATCTTCTTGGAGATGATGTTTTTGAGGAGGCTGGAGGCGAACTTCGACTTCTTGCTGGGCCCGCCGCCACCCTCCGCCGCCGGCGGCTCCCCCCCGCCCGCCTGTCGGGGCGGCCCGGCCCTGCGGGCATCGCCGAAATCCAGCAGGGTCACCACCCGGGAGCCCGCCCGCAGCCGCCGCGGCGTTTCGACGTGGGCGATCTCCCCGTCGAGCTTGCTGACCACGAACTCGAGAGCTTTGGTTTGCGAGCGGCCGGAGCGCAGCAGGCTGGGCTCGGCTCTCGGCCCCAGGCTGCCGCACTTGAGGTCCAGGTAGGTGGACCAGCGGTTGATGCCCAGGGCATTGTCGGACAGGGAGGCGGTGGAGGCACGAGAGCTGGGGCGCAGGGTGTCGAAGTAGGGGTATGCCAGGCTACGGAACGCCCTGGCCGTCAGGTTTCGCACTTCTTTGTCGGCATCGTCCAGCTCGCTGACGGCGCTGGAGGCGCCGCTCGAATGCTCCCCAGCCCTGCCCGCCCCACACCGCGTCTGCAGCCGAGCCGGCACCGCGATGAACTTTTTCGCGTGGTCGCGGACCGCATCAGCTTTTACATTCGCATTGCTTTCAGGAGCTGCGGGGACACGGACGCTCATGTCGCCTTCATGCTTGGCAGCATAAATAGTGTTTTGCTTTCCGCGCACGTTGCTAGACTCATTTATAGCCCGGGAAGCGGCTTTGATTGATAGGAGAAGCTGGGCGGCCGGGCTCCCGCCGGGGCGGCCGGGCTGCTTGGACCGGCTTTCTCCCGAGCTGGCGTGCTTGTCCCCGCCGGGGGTGTCCTGTTCGGATGTAAGGCTAACGATTTCGGTGCTGCTGGTATTGTCGATGCTGTCCGTCTGGTTGTTGGGGTCGCTGGTGGTCGTGCTGAGGTAGCAGCTATTCTCCTCCTCCTCTGTCGGCGTGTCCCCCGGGGTCTCGTCGCTCCCGAAGGAGGCGTAGTCCACGAAGGAATAGATCACGTTGTTGTCCTCGAAGTCCCAGCGGGCGGCCAGCCCCGCGTCGAAGTCCATGTCGTGGTCCACCTCGCTCAGCTGGATCTCCTGCGTGCTGATATAGTGCGCCTCGTCGCGGCCGCCACTGGGGGGGATGCCCGGGGGGGCTGCGGGGGGGGCCGCCTTTCGCCCCCCGTGCTCGTCCTCCTCGCTTTCGTAGCCGAAAGAAGATGACGAGGTCTTGCCCTCCGTCGACACCAGGTCACCCATTGCGGGAAAGTTCCCCGCCTTGGTCAGCGGCGAAGGGCAGGATGAGGAGGACGACTCCAAGCAGCCCCCCGCCGCCGGGGGCCCGCCGCTCCCCGCGGCCTCTCCGGAGCCGGAGTCAGCGCCGCATCCCGCCGCAGCCACCGCGCCCGGGGAAGGTGGGCGATTGTTCCCGCCGCCCGAGGATGCTGGCCCCGCGGGCGCGCCCGGCGGCCCGCCACTCGCCGAGCCGTCGCCATCCCTCGTCCCGCCGATTCCACTTTCCAATGCAGGATCCGCCGATCGCTCCGCGCCTCCGGCCGGGGCCAGCTCGGGGGGCTTGTCGCTCTCCTGCGGGCCCCGCGGCAACCCGCGGATCTCCACGTACGCTGCCGCCTCCTTCTCGGTATCCGTCTCCGGGCTCGAGCCCCGTCCCGCCGCCGCGCCTTCGGGGCCGGCTCGGGGGCCGGCGGGTGGCTGGCTGGGCGCGTCCATGCCGGGGCCGTCGGGGCGCGGCAGTGACCCGAAAGGGTGGGCAGGCACGTTCCGGCAGGGAGAGGCAACGCTGTGGGGACGGGGGGGGCAGCGGGCCGCCCACCTCCTGCCCTCCCCTCCTCCGCCCGGCACGCCGGCTCTCGGCCCGAGCGGACCACGCCACCGGGGGGCGGAGGGGTCGGGTCGGGCCGGGATCGGCTGCCCCGCACCGGATTCAGCGCGTTTCGCAGCGCAGTCAGCCGCAGGTGGCTGCTCGCCCCGCGGAGGAGCCCAGGACGGGTCCTGGTCGCCCCGGCTTTTTCAGAAATGGGCGTCACTTCGCCGAGCCCAGGGCACGGACTATACATAGAGCCGGCGTCACTTAACACAGGTTGAACAAAATCCTATTTTAAACGTGGTGTTTTCCAGAATAAAGGGGACCGGGCACCCCTTCGCAGAGGAGAGTTGCCCCTGCCTGCAAATACACAGCTGCGCTGGCTCCCTCTGGAGCCAGCGGCACCGGCCGAAAGGAGCAGCGCCCGGAGCACCGGCTGAGCACGCAAGCTTGCTGCACCAAATTCACCCACGTCCCACACGCAGAGCAGTGGCTGAACAGCTTTGCTTCTTCCTTAAACCGCCCCCCTGTACCCTGTGTCCCCACTCACAGCGAGTGTGTTGTAGAGGGGCACCCCATGGATCCCAGCTTGGCCCTGCACCTTCGCAGCTGGTATAGAAAGCCACTGGCCAGGGGACCCAAGGTGCCTTTTTCCAGGAAACGCTGCTTTAGACATAAGCAGCACCTAAGACCTATTAATAGACATTTCTATGGCACGCCTGACCTTTGGTGGCTGAGGGCTTTACCGAGCGATCCCCAGGAGGACACACCAAAACCCACTTAAGAGCCGCGGAAGGAAAAGGCAAGCTGTTAAACGCTGAAGAGGAGAAAAGGACGAAAACCAGCAGCACTGAGGAGCAGCCCTCAGGGTATACGGTGCAGAAAACAGCCTAAATACACAGCTTAAAAAGCAAATAAGCACCCACAGGCTTGGGCGAGTGAATGGCTGTTGGGCAGCATCCATGCCCTCACAGCTGCATGCACTGGCAGGAGGGGCACAGAGTGCAGCTCTGCCAGGGATGCCAGAGGGATGCAAGGACAGAGAAGCTTATGCCATCCTAGATCTCATTTCAGCACCATCCATTAAAACAAAGGTTTCCCAGGGCTCCCAGCTCCTCACCCCAGCCCAGAGCCAGACAGTGCTCCCCCTGGAACAGGGAAAGCGGCCTCCCTCCTTTACTGAGCCCAAGTGGTGGCTTGTGAGGGTGCCAGCAGCAACGGCAGTTTTCATATCCCTTTTCAGTTAAGGGTCTCTTTGCTGCCTAGAGGAAGACCGAGTGAGGTGGCTCTAACCTCTTAGGATCCTACATAGATACATGGTAGTTTCTTAGGCTGCAGACTGACAGACAGCATGACAGCTGTTTCTTGAAGCACTGGGTGGTACTTCAACAGAAAGACACATCCTTCAAACTCACAGGGTTTGGAGCAAGTCATGTCACACACACTGAGGGTAACTGGTTCCCATCTCTGATGAGGCTGTCCTGCCTCAATTGTGTTTTCAGTGAGAAGCTGGGCCCCAGCTCTCAAGATTACTAGCCTTACCCAGCCTTATTCTTCCTCGTTCCCATAGCTTCAACTGTACATGTGACAACTGTGCAGTCCTTCACAGAGCTGTGGTAAACAGCAGGGCCATTCTCTAAACACAGCTTCGCCATGTTTTGTGTCCCCTCCACACACATTTTAGACTTGCTTCTCTGTCCCACATAGCTGTAACTAAAACACAGCATAACTAGAGAAAGACAACATTTTAACACCTTATTAAAGGGACATTGTGGATTTAATTAGCAGGGGATCAAGAGTAGATCCTCAAATACAGTCCTGTCCAAACTCTTGGGATGCAGAAGCACATTAGGTTTTAAACCCTGATCATTGCACATCTGTGAGTGAAGCCAGTGGTAGAATCCCTGCCTCCTGCTTGGCCTCTTCTACCAGATGCCTCCTCTCAAACAAGGTCTTCAGCCCTCATTCTCACGGCCTCCACCTTCTGATCTCAAACCAGGGTGTCAGGTATCAATCACACCTTGCTGTCCTCCTTACTATGTGTTTTTTCTGCCTTAAGAATACACAACAAACTAGATCTTCACTCGCAAAAGCTGCACAATTAAAAGCAGAGTTGGGGTTTTTTTTAAGTTGTAACAGTTGTTCCTATATTGCTGCCAAGATCCCCAGACAAGATCCCCACCAAAACGAGCCTTGAAACTCGATTCTTTATTTATCTATTTCCACAGTCTAGTTTCCAGCTATGGTCCAGAGAGTTTTGTTTTTTTTTTAATTTATTTTTCTGCTACTTTCCTTTGGTGATATCTTGAACAGAATTACTGAATCTTAACAAAACCAGGCAATAACTGTCACAACTGAGGCTGAGACCATAATGGAGCACTCATATATGTATGTTTATAACATAGCTTTGTCTCCACCTCAGGGAATTTGTGGCCCTGATGACAAAAATACATACATAAAATCTACACCTGTTCTTTTCCACTTTCAGTTATGGCTAGCTCTGGAAGCTTGTATGCCTTAGGCAGTCAGAGCAGTGTGTTTCCCAGGGCACTAAGAGGTTGCTACCGTGTACAGAGCTACCTAAATCCTAAGGTGTTTCAGAAAAAGTGAATCTCTAACATTTAGCTTAATTGCTCAAATCACCATATGCTTGCTAGAGGAGGGGGAGAAAATGAGAAGGATTTCCTCATTTCATTTTTTGTGTCAGAAATTTCTGCACTGACACGGTGCCAGCCCCTCAGAAATGATTTGCTGTGAGTCTGGCCCTGAGCAAAGTGTAAAATTCCACAGGGGTTTAGGCTTAATTCTTTCTCTTCAGCCTTTCCTCTTAGCTACCTTAGTGTTGGCTTTTGTAGAGCCTGTTCTGGAGGTGCTTAATTACCTCCATTCATCATATCCAAACTTGAACCCAGGGTCTGACCAGGATCCTGAGGACTGCTTCTCTGTAGGACTGCCTTATGAAGGATCAATGCTCTTTGACAGCTTTGAAAAGGTGTGGATGGAGATTTTTTTTCAAGTTTTTCTATATCTCTTACTGTTGCCAGACAAACTCCACATCAAGCAAATAAAGTGCTAGACTTTTTTACTCCCAGTCAAAAGTACAGAGGAAAACTGTGGCTCCATCATGCCTTCTTGGAAACAGCAGTTTCTGGCTCTGTGCTGGCAAGACATCTCCATAGATTAATAATCAGATCAATGTGGGTTTACTTAATAACGTTGGATATCAGTAACTAACGTGGGTCATATTTATGATCCTAGCAATATTCAGTTGCATTAATTAATACCAATTACTTTTGTGCTTTCCATCTTTAAATCTCTCTCACTAGAGCTACTGATGTCTAAGATTTCTGCATCCAAATCTGTTGCGAAGCGTTACTGAAGCTGTTCTGACAACCACACAAAATCTATATATTTAATGCCTTCTGTAACATAATAGGTGCTCCACTTTTAAGCTCTTGTTGTTAAAAAAAATAGATACACACTGTTCATCCACCTTCTGCCCTTTGCCATTACAAGGTTAGATCAGACAGGTAAAGATGATGGGAAAAACTCAGGCTGAATTATCTGTGCACCTTAAAATACATCACTCATGAAAGTAGGAGGGAAGTAAGATTTAAAAGAGATGTGATAAGAGGCACTTAAAAGCAGAATAAAGATGCTAAGGATGAGGTTAGGGAGACCACGCAGAAGAAAGCATAGGGTATTTTTCCTTTAACTGAGACATGGACAGAAAAGTGAACAACTGGTGGAGGAATAGCAGGAGGGGAAGGATTTAGGATTTCTCTGACTAGGGAAAGGGAAAATACTAATTGATCAATGCTAAGAAATGTTAGTATCTCATTACACAGTTCTTAAAGAGTTCAGTCACAGTTCTTCAGAACTGAAGTAGGAATAACAAAGGAGTTAATCAGGCTGATACAGAAGACAAATGGAAGTAGTATTTGCACAGAGAAGACAAACACAGTTCTAGTAACTAAGAGGGCCTGCAGGAAAGGTTATGCTTCTCGCGTGGAAAGAAATTATGGCTTTCACAGAATATAAGGAAACAGCAGGATGATTCTGCTGCATTCTGTGCACACAGGGAAAAAATTTTTTCTAGGTTCAGAGAGAGAGATGAAGAATGATGCAGTCAGAGGAAGAAGCTTTAATTTTGGCTGAATAGTATTTGAATACTACTGGGTTCCATTTTTGTCTCAGTAGCTTTTGATAACATCGCACATTGTCAGAGTCAGCTTTGTGGTGCACATCATCCTTGAAATCAAAGCAAATAAGTAATTGGCTAGAGTTCAGATGTGTGTGTTAAGTAGAAAGGAAAACTGAAAACAGCACTGTGATTTTCCCTGAGGAGTCGTACCAGAGAAGGAGAGAGCAAAAGCCACTTTGGGAAGGGAGCAGGGGACCTGTGGTTTAGCAATGAACGGTGAAACTCAGCACACTCTATAGATCTCCAAGGGCTCCCAGATATATTGAAAGGAAATACAATACCCACAAATGCACTTTGGAATGGAAATTTTCTAACAAATCTAAGTGGAAATAAAATGAGATTTTTGTAGTTTGCACTAAAGTGGTCTCTCTTCTGGGATTTAGCAAGGGCCTGTCTGACAAGGTCCTAAGTATAAAGCCACACCTGGATGGGTCAGGCCCTTCTTGCAGAGAGAAGACTGCCAGCCAAGGGAAACTTTACTTTTCCATCCTCTTGAGGAGACTGAAGGACTCTTCTAAACACTCAACCTGCAAATGTGAACCATATGCAGGCTACTTCCTGGCAAACCTCTCCCTTTTAGTGGGCGCCAGACCTTTCCAAAGAGTGAGTCTCTGGAGCAGGGTGAATTTCAAGACCCGAACCCAAGTGCTTTAGTTTGCAGGATTCAAAGGCTTTGGCAAGGCCCTCTGAGTGGGAGGCCACTTTTCCTTCCAGGATGAGACAAGATCATCTGGCCATTGCCTGTTCCTCTACAGTGCATTCCCATGTAACTGAGCCCCTGCGAGAATCGATGGCTGAAATGTTTGTTAAATGACAAAAAAGAAAACAACCCACAGCTCTCTCTGGCCCCCACTATAAGCAGCTCCTGCTAGATGCCTTACAAGGTCTGCAGAAGATGCATATATTTTTAAAACAGACCCTCCCCCTTGCTACTACCCATCCTTCTCTTCCAGACCCCAAAATCTCATGCCAAAACAAACAGGCAGGAACATAATCCCAGAATGAGCTTAGATTTCTTTGGTACTTTTCAGTCGTGCTGCAAATGCAGTCTAAATATGAGTTCATGTAGTTATCTGGGGAGTCTGCTGCTCAGATGAAATAAATGAAATACTTGTTGAATTTTGCTTATGTCAGATTAAACAGTGTCTACAGTGTCAATGATACAAGAGAATACTCTGGTGGCTATTATACATAGACAGCAATAGCACATGGAAACTGTGGGAACATGTTGAATAAGACTATTTATAAACACTTTATTGCCTTCATGAACATCCTGACAGGTGCCTGTCCAGCCTGCCCTGACAAATTTCAGCTTGCAGAGACTTCATAGTGTCCCCAAGTTGTCTCCCATGTGGTACCTGGTTATCCATATACCATCAGAGTGTCCTCAGGTCTGTCTGACAGCTCCTTGCTGTAACTGAGTATGAGCCAGCAGTGTGCCCAGGTGGCCAAGAAAGCCCTTGGCATCTGGGCTTGTATAAGGAATGCTGTGTCCAGCAGGAGTAGGGAAGTGATTGTCCCCTTGTACTCAGTTCTGGGGGCACCAGACCTTCAGTATGTTGTGTCCAGTTTTGGGCACCTAAGTACAAGAGAGATGTGGAGGTGCTGGAATGAGTGCAGAGGAGGGCAAGGAAGCTGGGAAAGGGCCTGGAGAATAAATCTGATGAAGAGCAACTGAAGGAGCTGGGGATGGTTAGTTTGGAAAAGAGGAGGCTGAGGGGAGACCTCATTGCTCTCTACAACTACTGAAAGTATGTTGTGGAGAGGTTGGTGCTGGTCTCTTCTCACAGCAAGAGTGGTCAGGGATTGGAAGGTGCTGCCCAAAGAGATGATTGAGTGGCCAACCCTGGATGTGTTTAAAGGTGATTTGGATGTGGTGCTTGGGGATATGGTTTAGGGGTGAGCCTCGTAGAACAGGGTTATCAATCAGACTTGGTGATCCTGAGGCTCTTTTCCAACCTGAATGTTTCTGTAAAAACACTAGTTCTGCTAGAAATGGCAGAAGAGATGATTCCCACTCTCTGTGCTGCAGGTTTTTTTGCACATCTTAGTGTGTCCAGCATGTTTCGTTTGTTCTCTGTCTTTTCACTAGACCAAACAGCCCTAATTCACTGAACCTTCACCCGTGGGACATACCAACAGCCCTAATTCACTGAACCTTCACCCGTGGGACATACCAACAGCCCTAATTCACTGAACCTTCACCCATGGGACATACCAATAGCCCTAATTCACTGAACCTTCACCCATGGGACATACCTGGTAGATCTCCCATCACTGCTTTTCAGAATTCCTTCTGTATGTGCAGTGCAAAGAAGTGGCCACAAGATAGAAGGTGGACCCTCACCTCTGGTGAGAGGAGAGGAGGAGTGACTGTCATGCTCATACACTTCTGAGTAACATTGGCCATTTTTGTGTTGGCATGAGAGTGCCCTGCAGCTCAGGCCTTACTGTGAGCACATTTTCCAGTCATGTTAGTTATTAACCTTTATTCATCATCAGTTATTAATGAAAACACTACACAAGCACAGCCGTGCTGATCCCTACAAGTTCTCTATTAATACAGATGATGCAGTGTATCTGTAACTGATTTTTTGAGCATGAACCAAGCAGTAATTTCTCACTCATAATTTCACCTGCCCAGTGCTTCCCTAGCTGGCTCAAAGAAGAGTATCATGCCATACCAACACCAAACGCCATTTCTGCTCTCTCTGCAAAGCCTATTGCCCTATTTTAAAAGGACGTTGGAGGGGGGTGATGGAGCACTGGAACAGGCTGCCCAGGGAGGTTGTGGAGTGTTCTTCTTTGGAGACTTTCAAAACTCACCTGGATGCATTCCTGTGCAGACTACCCTAAGTGATCCTGCTTTAGCAGGGGGGTTGGACCTGATGATCTCTTGAGGTCCCTTCCAACCTCTAGTGTACTCTGATACTGTGAATGCATCAAGAACAGAGCTCATGTTGTCTGTTGTATGTTTGTCATCTTTTAAGGGCATATAGATTTCATATTTATGCCAATACTTTTCCAGGGAAGGGAGTACCATGCCATACCAATACTAATGCCATTTCTGCTCTCTCTTCAAAGCCCATTGCCCTGTTTTAAAAGGAAGTTGGAGGAATGCATCAAGAACAGAGCTCACTTTGTCTGTTGTACTTTTGTTATCTTCTAAGGGCCTACAGATTTCACATTTATGCCAATACCTCTCCAGGGAAGGAAGTTACACTAACTGATCTCAGCTTTGCTGCTCCTTCCTCCAGGTCTCTCAAGACCTTTTCTCCACAGGCCACCTCTCCCAGGTTGCTGGGTCTGCTCAAGTCTCCTGCCATGGGCCTGCCTTTGGAAAGGAACTTTCTGTGGTGACCCTATTCTTTGTACAGTATTATCAGGTAACTTGAGAACCACAAACGTATCTGATTATTGGAACTGTGCAGATGATTGCCACAAAACCCAAAACCGTGACCTTTCCTCGAGATGTTACCAGCCAGGCTGGTGGGGGGACAAGAGAGCTGATTTATGGCCGATTGCTAAAATCCCACGAAACGGATTATTTCTAGAGGCAGGCTTGAGATGAAAGGTTCGGGCTCAAAACCTGTCTTCTTCCTAATTCAGAGTGTTTGGGTGTGGGAAAGCATCTTTTGAAGCAACATGAATGTAACTGGATTGTATTTTATTACAAGGTTTTTAAATTATATTTTAAAATATATTTCACAGTATCAGAGTGTATTAGAGGTTGGAAGGGACCTCAAGAGATCATCAGGTCCAACCCCCCTGCCAAAGCAGGATCACCCAGGGGAGTCTGCACAGGAATGCATCCAGGTGGGTTTTGAATGTGTCCAGAGAAGGAGACTCCACAACCTCTCTGGGCAGCCTGTTCTGGTCACCCTCACTATAAAGAAGTTTCTCCTCATGTTGAGGTGAAATCTTCTATGTTCAAGCTTGAACCTGTTGTTTCTTCTCTTATTACTGTGCACCACCAAAGAGCTTGGCCCCATCCACTTGACACCCACCTAATTTAATTATTTCTGGTTATTCTAGTTAACAATCCATATTAAGTTTTATATCTTGTTAGTTGATTAGTTCTGTGAATACTTTTTGTTAAATATATTTGCATTACTTTATTTAAAACAAACATTATCTATTTGTAACTGGCCAGGGGCTATCACATGAGAACAAAGTGGTACCTAACATTTTTCAGTTACTTGAGAGTTTGAAACACAAACAGTCAGGCTGGATTTTCAAAATAGGATGATCCCACCCTTTTCCACAATCAGCTGCTTCACTGAAGGGTTTTGGATCCTGGCAACAATTCATTGCTCCTACGGAGGAACGTGCACCCAAGCAGCAAACTGCAACTCTGGTAGTGTGAGACTGTAACATGGAATAGCCATGCTTTGGAGAGCAACTGCAAATGGGATCCATTTGCTGGCAGCCTTCAATAAATAATGTTTGCAGGGCCACATGAAAAGCGATCCCCTGTTCGTTATGCTCACCTCCCTGCCACGGGGCCTATGTTTAGTCCCTGAGCTGAAGTTCGTGCAGCAAACGTCTTGGGGGTATTTCTCACTGGGCTTACAGTAAAAGCCAGCTAAAGTGACTCCCACTGCCTGGCAGGGAGAAGGAGGATCAGGCAGCCCTCTGAGTGAAGCCTCTCCCCGTCTGGAGTTGCTATATATATATATATAGGGGAGCTCAGTAAACACCATTATGAGCTGCCTGCCTGCAATTAAGGTCACACACATGTACATTTCTGTCTATGTTTCTCCACTGGCTAGCTTAGCTTACAGATTTTTAAGAATTACAGGTGTGAAGCTGGCTACATAATGAGGAGTTACAAATCCCAGCAGCTCCCATCCAACACTTTAGTCAGTACATGAGGCAGCTGCAGGGCGGGGGTGGGGGAAGTAAGAATGAGATTTTTAAACCCAGGTGTAAAATCCATTGTAAAGGTCAGGTTTATAAGAAGACCATCCCAAAATGCTAATGACATGACAGGTTTATGAGGCTGGAAAATGATAGCTTGGCTGAAAGGTAAGCAATACTAGAGCAGGGGATTTATTTAAATTGGGCTCTCTCTTTTAATTTTGAATCCTGCCAAATCTCACTGTGAGATGAGAAATCCCTGCTTGTGGAAGCAGCCCCCTCACATTCAGCTGAACTACTGAGATAAGGTCATTTATATAAGTGAAGCATTATTCTGTAATTTTATCTTCCAAAAGTTTTTACATTTCTATCATATATATAATTGAAAGTTATGCACATTTTCATGTCTGCACTTTGCAAAAAATAAATAAAACATCAATTCGTAACAGCTAGCCTCAGGAACAGAAAGAGCTGCTACACAAACTCTAACAGAGTTTTGAATTTGAGAAACATCATTTCTTGATTCTAGTACAGGAGGACAACCTGCCCAGAAGAGCTTACAGTCAGATGTACACTTCTAAAGAGATGCACACAAGCATAGCCTGAACAACCTCAGCTGTGCACACTAAGAATGGGTGCTTGCATCTAACCAGAGCAAAAGTATTTCCTCATTTGTGACATAAAAATCTCATCTTAATACTGTTTCTTCAAAAAAATCAGTGTCAACACCTGGTCTACTTTTTGTTTGTTTGTTTGTTTGTTTTTAACCTGGTTTAGTTTTGTGGGGGGTTTTGGTTTGGTTGCTTTGTTTGCGGTTCGGTTTGTTCGTTTGTTTTTGGATTTCCCTCTGTGCAATGAATTCATTCAGCCTCTAGAAGACTGCAAGCCCCGGGACACACCTTCATCAGCTGGGCAGTTCTTGTCATGTTGGAGCATAATGCAGTTTTCATAAACTGCAGTTTCAAGCTTCAGTATAGCTATGTGAAATACAGCTATAGATACGCTGTAGCATAATATCTCTAGTCACGTAGATCATAACATATTTAGCTATAGCTATGCTAAGTTTTTGCTCCTATGGCTCTGTTTCCCACAGTTCCTTTTATCAATGGTGTCTTAGGAAAAACGAGAATGTTTTAAACATAAAAAATTGCCTGTTCTCTTTCCTTCAAGTAGTCCAAGGCTCTCTGACTAGCTCTGCTATTTCCCCTTACTGCAGCATTCTGAAAATGCAGGCAGTGTTTCCACACCCGGGGCTGTGGGGTTTAGTAGGGCTTTCTGCACCAAGCATGCAGGCCTGCTCCTGCGAGGTGTTGAGGGCTTCCTAGGGAGCGATGAGCTCTCTGAAATCCCTGTGATTCAGTTCCCTGGGCTAGGCAGACACTGACCACATCTTCCCCAATAACCATCTGGGAGTCCTTCCCTCCGCAGCACATGCCAACATCTTCCAAGTGTTGCCTCTGTGGAGGTTGTCAATTAATAAATTGCTCATCCCAGTAATGAGGCAAGGTGAATCTGGGGCAAGTACTGGGTGCTATAGAGACCACTCTGCCAAAATGATGTTTTGTCCACTTTCTGAACAGAGTTCACTTGCATGTAGCTGCTGAGCAAAGAGAGTTGTCAAGTAAAGCCACTGGGGTGATGAGCTCCCTGACCAGCTCAGCTGGATGCTGCAGGATGTTTCCCTTTCCCTAGTCCCAGAGCCCTAGGCCAAACTGACCTCTTCCTCTAAACAAGCCTCTTCTGTTCAGAGGCTCTTAACAGGGAGCTGCCTTTCGCTTTGCCTGCACTGGCACACCATGAACAGGGGATCACACATCTGCTTTGGGAAAGTCTCTAGGTTGAGAGAAATCAGAGAGAAAGACTTCCTACCCCGATCCATGGGTGGTTTCCAAGCCTGACCATGAGTTGAGACAGAGAAAACAAAACAAAAGATCCCTCCAATTCAGGAAATTTAAACACTAACAACTCTTTCTCCTCCTGTTCCCCAGTTTAAACTATTTACCTAATTTAACTCAAATTGACAAATAGGACTGAAGCATTTAGTAAATAAGTGACCAGCTGGGAATTTTATTTGCCCCTATTTTAGTAATTGTTTTCTTACCTACACTGTTAGCCTAGGTGACAAAAGAATTGCTACACTGTGGCACAAGTAGTGACTACATTAGCTTATGGCTGCAGACTAGCAGGTAGCATTCGAATTGCCTAGCTGGGATGCTGGCCATTTGTCCACCTGCAAAAGCAGAGAGGTTAGGCTGGGATATCTCACCTTTAAGTATCCTTGTATAGGTATTTTTTGCCTCATCACTATGTCACAGTCCCCTCTGCCACAGTGAGGATCCTGAAGGGCCAAACCCAAGAACATGCTCCTCATCAGGGAGATTTTGTTTGTTTGCTTTAGCATTTACAATATGAAAGAGGTTGAAAATTAAAAACCAAACAAACAAAAAAACCCCAAAACCCCAACCAACCAAACAAAAAAACAAACCAAAAGAACCCCCAAACAGCATAGATATTTTTTTTTCACAGAAGCTTTTTCTCACCTGCTGCTCTATGCTTGGGACAGTTCGAACACTGAAACATAATCTGAGTTTTAACCCTTTATGTATTTTCATTCTTATTTCCTGACCACACCAGGACTAGGCACAGATGGGAGAAGATGTTTCAAGAAGAAAAATTTCCCCTAAACTTAACAGAAAAAGAAAAAAAAAAAACTCTCCAATCCCCTAAATCCAAACCCACTTCATACAAACCAAACAAACAACATGCCCACAGAAATCTCCCAGCCTAATTTTTAAGGCTGAAATGCCTCCACAGAGACTCCTTAACTTTAATGCTTTCCTGGCCAGATGCTGAGGTTCACCAATCTGTAACTCATCCTACTCCACACCAGGAACTTGGTCCAGCTGTTCAGACAGGGAATGGAGTCTGCTTGCACAGCCAGCAAAGGGGGAATTCAGCCCACTTAAAGTCCCAGTTGCTGTCATTAGCTTGCAATAATTAACTTTTTACTTCAGATGAGCCTGTTCGGGGCATAAAAGCATATAACACAAACTTCTCCATCTGGCCATAGCATAATTGCCTCCCTTCCCCTTTATGAGGAAAAGCAAATGGGGTTTCTAGAAGGACTGCTGCCCTGAGCCTTCTTTAGGGACACAGGTACATGATGTACAAGAAACCTGCAGGTGGGTTTCAGTAAAAAAGACCTGCTAGATTGGTAGCTCTAAACTGGGATCAATGGTCTTGCTGAGCCTATGCAGTTAAAAGGAAAGCAAATGGAAACCAGTTTGTGCTTTGGACTGGTTTTGTGAGTGGTGTTAAACCACTTAAGTGAGTTGGTGTGGAAATAAAGTAGTCATATATAAGCTTAGTGATGACATTTTGAATGGCACTGCAATGATATATTTAGCTGAAATGAACTCCTCAGCCCTCCTTCAAATGTATTCAATTAGTGCATGTTCCTCTCTGTGCTGGAAAAAAAGATGAGTCCATGAAGGTCTTACTCTGGTACACCAGCAGTCCAAGCTAGTCGACTTTCCATGCACTGAGTCCTGAGTCATATGAAGCGAATATAAATCAGGCAGAGAACACAGACTAACAATTTTGTATCACTGACTGATAGAAGGAAGCACATGCTGATCTTTTGGGACAAGTCACTGCTCTCAGCTGAAACCTCCATACCTTCTCCTGTGGCTATGTTGAAGAGGGAGGGCACTTAAAGTGATCCAGGCTAAAGCCAAGCACCACTTAGCAATAAATCCCTGGTTAACATATATCCTGTTCAGGCTGCACAGTTGTTTTCAGTGATCAGATATTGTGAAAAATGGCTATGGGGACATGATGGCAACTTGAGAAGAGCTGTGCAGTGGAGCAGAGAGTAAAGCCCATAGACTGAGCTGAGCAGACCAATGCTGATCTCCACTGTACGTGGCCAGGCTCTCAGGTTACGTGATTCAGTCTGCTGCTTACCAGGAGCAGCATAAACTAATCACATGTGTTTAGGGCAAAGGCACGGTTTATCAGCTCTTAACCAAGAGGTTCATGTTCTATCTCTTTCCCTAGAAAAGATGGTCATCCAAGGTTACAGGAGTAAGTAGCTGAGAGATCAGCATGCAAAAACTTCCCTGGCAGCTGCCTTCGTCTGTTAGGCAGCCTTTCCTACCCCACAGCAGATGGCTTTGAAGCCAGCACAAAAGCCAAACAGGCAAGACATAGACACATGTACAATAGCTTTTGAACCCCTGCGTGCATTAATGCCCTCTGAACACAAGTACATCACACTGGGCTTTTGCAGAGAGGTCTCTGAAGTCCAGTGTGGAGAAAAGTTCATTACATCCTCCTTTTTTTAACTAATCAGTTTAGTTCCCACGTTTTGTCACTCAGGAAACGATTGGGTAGCTGAGAGTTCAACACTGCCACAGCAAGGCTGCTGCAGGAGATGAAGGCATGCTTGTTCTCTAAGACATTCTGCAGAGCTTTTATTTGCAGATACCATGTTTATAAATTCGAGTACTAGGAGTAGTGAACAAATACTTCGTAACAGCATATTAAAAATGCACCTGTGCTAAAAAAAAAGGCATCTCAAAAAGGGAAGCACAGAAATGGCTTTTTCTTTTGTGCTTCTCAGAGGATGATACCTGTGGCAGTTTTAGGCTGATGCCTAGAAAATTTTCCACAGATTGAGTAGAAAGTGGTAGAACATAAATAAATTACCATTGGATGTAAAGGGAAAATAAATGATAAGGTCTAAATAATGCCAGTGGTCTGATAACTAACATGTATGACCTAAGTAAAATACTGTGGCTTTGTTTTAGGGGGCAACACCTCTCCTCTCATTAACAATAAATCAGCAGAGCTATTGGGACTCTTGATGATGCTTTACAAAGTTTTCAGCAACACAACCTTGCTGCTGTTTCTGTGCAAAGTGTTTCCCTGGATACAAATATTGATATTCCCTGGATTTCAGTACCCCTGAGAGAATAAGGCTATAATTTCCTGACTGATCAGCTGATCTACCAGAATGTGGATTATCTGGTTCTCTTTAATACATATTGGTTGTCAGTACTGTGTGGCTGTAACAGGTAGTCAGTGCAGCAGAACAGGAGAGTAGAGCTGTTGATAAAAACTGGCATTTAGCCTAACATACCATTGGTTGTGTACATAGAAGCAAAATGCAGAAAGAGAAGGCAATGTCCTTTTAGCAAAAAGTTTGTCTGATTTCCTATTTGCAGAACCAGAGAAACAAAACTAGGTCCTGGGCTCATATCAATGGCATTTCTTACTGAGTGGGGGCCCCTTATCAGTATGAGGTGAACCTTCTCCCACTTTGGCCAGAGGAGCAGCTGGACTATTGACTTGAGAGCGTGCCTCCAGATTTACAACAGCGTGAAAGCAGAATCAAAGGCTAACTCCACCTGCTGAACAACCTGCAATGCTGCTCCAGCATTTTTACCAGGATGGAAATTCTTTCCCAGGAGGACATTATCTGACCTCCCTAAAGCAGAACAGGATTTCAAGCTTCTAAACAAAAGACCACACCAGGCTGGATTTTTATTAATCAGGCAGCATTTTAACAGCTTTCCTCAGACTAATTTCAAATGTCTTGTACTGCAGCAGTAACCCTCCTCAGCCCTGGTTAGCTGAACATGACTAAAATGTGTCTCAGTAGAAGAGAGGAAGGTGAAGCGAGATATTCAAAATTTTTTTACCTTTAGAACCTGCTGTCTTCTACAGACACCATTATATATTTATTTATTTTTGGTCACATTAATGCTGACACAAGTGTTAAGACAAGGATGCAAGAACTGCACTGGCTATTTATAGAGGCACTGTATAAAGAGCAACAGATGTTTTCAGAATAGCCATGTACTCTACTTCAGTGGTTACTTGCAAAAATTCTGTTAGAGAAGGCTGAGCATTAAAAAAAAATAACATGCAAAAACTCAACAATAGAAACCCTGAATTGCTGAGGTTTTCTAAAGTATCCACCAGTCATCAGGCCAATCAATGGTCTTGTCCAACTGCTGTGGGCTGCTTTTGTCTTTGATCAGTACTGATTTACAGAATCACAGAAACATTCAGGTTGGAAAGAGCCTCAGGATCACCAAGTCCAACCATTAACCCTACTCTACAAGGTTCACCCTTAAACCGTATCCCCAAGCACCACATCCAAACCACCTTTAAACACAGCCAGGCTTGGGGACTCAAGCACCTCCCTGGGCAGCACATTCCAATGCCTGACCACTCTTGCTGTAGAAAAACGGTTCCTAATGTCCAGTCTAAACCTAACCAGTCACAGCTTGAGGCCATTCCCTCTTCTTCTGTCACTAATTACCTGTGAGAAGAGACCAGCACCAGCCTTTCTACAACATCCTTTCAGGTAGTTGTAGAGAGCAATGAGGTCTCCCCTCAGCCTTCTCTTCTCCAAACTAACCATCCCCAGCTCCTTCAGTTGTTCCTCATCAGATTTATTCTCCAGGCCCTTCACAGCTTCCTTGCCCTTCTCTGCACTGGCTCCAGCACCTCCACGTCCTCTCTCGTATTGAGGAGCCCAAAACTGGACCCAATATATGGAAGTGTAGAAAAAGCCATCCAAAGTTTGTGATGCTGTCAATAATTCGCAACAACACCTCAGAGCAAGTTAAATTCTTGGCAATAGAATTGGATTGCCAGTGCCAAGCATTAAAATCCAAAATTCATAGTATTTTTTTTTAAAGCAGTGTTGATAGATGTAGAGGTTTGGAGACTCCATTGGTCACCCTCAATTTCTACTATTAAATCACAGGCAATTTAAAAATAAAAGCTGACATGAAAAATAACTCAATACCAAAACACACCAATTCTACTGCTGTCACAGAATCACAGAACATTGGAGGTTGGAAGAGACCTCCAGAGATCATTGAGTCAAACTCCCCCTACCAAAGCAGGATCACCTTAGGGCAGTCCACACAGGAAGGCATCCAGGTGGGTTTTGAAAGTCTTCAGAGAAGGAGACTCCACAACCCCCCTTGGCAGTGGAGTCCACCCTCACTGTAAAAAAGTTTCTCCTCATGTTGAGGTGAAACCTATGTATCAATTTGTATCCATTGTTCCTTGTTTTTATTCCTGAGAGCCACTGAAAAGAGCCTGGCCCCCTCCACTCGACACCCTTCCCTCAAATATTTATAGACATTGATCAGATCCCCTCTAAGTCTTCTCTTCTCCAGACTAAACAGCCTGAGGGCTCTCAGTCTCTCTTCATAGGGGATATGCTCAAGTCTCCTAACCATCCTCATGGCTCTCCGTTGGACTCTTTCCAACAGATCCCTGTCTCTCTTGAAATGGGGAGCCCAAAACTGGACACAACAAAGCTACAGTGCACACAAAATAAAAATGATCCCTTTCAAAATAAAGCACATTTTGGTGAGCATCTGACTACAAAATACTCCCAAGGCAAGTTTCACTTAAGTCAGTATGAAAGCATAATTATTTGGTTTATCTTTGAAGTTTGGTTTATTTTATCCAGCCCTGTTTAGTGCCTACAGGTGCTGAAGGCACTTGCCCAATTTTCAAGGTGAATTGTGTAAGCAGTAAGTTCTTTCAGAGTGCTTTAAGCCACAGGGTGAGGCTATGCAGCATGTGTGCACCAAAGCACGAGTAGTGCAGGCTGAGCAGTCACCAGACATCTAGAGGGTCAAAGCTTTTTTGCAGCAACTAAGAGTGAAGAGTGAAAATGAACATCATTATCACTGCTCATGAAGGATGAAGAGCTTGATCTAGCCATGTGGTAGAGCCATCAAGAAGGATGTCAAAAATTGGCTAATACAATCTAGTAAGTGTGAAGTTCATGTGACCTTTCCATATGGAAAGTGAGCTCTCCGCAGAGAGCACGCTCTCAGAGCTGCCAGATGGGAGGAAATATTTGCTACAATACCTTTCCTGCTCTCACTTTAGCATGTGGAACAGAACAAAGCCTAATCTCTCGTTACATCTGACGAGCAGCTTAACCATCAGGGAGAATATTGTGATCTTCATGAGACACTCACAGAGGCCCAAGTTGGAAGCAGCTAACTTCACCAGCATCTTGCTAAAATTCACCTCCTGCACTTGAAGACAGCCTAGAACAAGATACTTGATTTCAGAATGTCAAGACTGAATTTGAAACACCCTCGAGGACCCGGGTAAGGAGTGGAATCTGAGGAGAGTTTTACTGCCACACTAAAGACCCCCAACCAAAATCCTGGCTGCAAGTAACTCTAAGTTTTGTGAAGACCGAAATGTAGATTTGGCATTTTGGCAAACACCACTTAGGCTTTTCTGTTCCTTTTTGTCCACACCTAATACAGGCTATTAACCTGAATGGCAGTGCATCAAACTCATGCAGCATCTCTGGACATCAGATGAGCAATTGGCAAGATAGCAGACCTTCAAAAGTAAGCATGATTGCAGTTTTTAGCAGAATGGGTACCCTGTTATAGTTGTCCTTGCCCATACTGTGGTTCCTGCCAAAGACTCCATTCAGCACAGAGTCCCAGCTGGGATAGCTGCTCTAAAAATCAGATTCTAAACCTCACAGAAGAGCTCCAGCAAAAGTTTTGAGGGTCTGAAACAGGGATAGCAAGAAGACGAAGTGAAGTGACTGGAATAAACACATCCTGCTAGGCTGCAGGTATCAAAGAGGCAGCTCTGAGGACATTTCATTGCAAATTTAGCTTTAATCTATCTCACTCCATTCCTCCTTTTGTGATTTTTGATGAAGCCTATATGAAAGAAGTAGCACAGTTTAAACCACAAGGGCCTATAGTGATATGATGAGGGGCGACAGCTGAAAACTAGAGAAGAGCAGATTTAGATTGGATGTTAGGAACAAGTTCTTTACCATGAGGGTAGTGGAACACTGGAACAGGTTGCCCAGGGAGGTGGTTTAGGCCCCATCCCTGGAGATACTCAAGGTGAGGGTCAACAAGGCTCTAGGCAATCTGACCTAGTTGAGGATGTCCCTGTTTTCTGCACAGGGGTTTGGACTAGATGACCTTTAGAGGTCTCTTCCAATCCAAACCATTCTCTGATTCCCTGATCATCAAATCAAACCACTCACCTAGAGCTTGCAGTCCCACCACTACTGCTAATCCACTGTTACTAAACCATGCCCCTAAGCACCACATTCACCTCTCTTTTAAATACCTCCAGAGATGGTAACTCCACTTCCCTGGGCAGCCCATTCCAATGCTTGATAACCGTTTCTGTGAATAAATATTTTCCTTATATCCAACCTGAACCTCCCCTGGCACAACTTGAGGCCATTTCCTTTTGTCCTGTCACTTGTTGCATGTCAGAAGAGACCGACCCCTACTTCACTCCAACTTTCTTTGAGGTAGTTGTAGAGGTTGATTGGGGGGAAAGTGGGGGGGAGGGGGGGAGGAGGGGGGAGTGTCTTTTGTGTGATCTGCTTGTGCAGTAGATGAAATGTTTCTAGCTAGAAGAGCTCATTGAGGCTTCAGTAGCCTTCATCAACCAGTGACTGTCCTTCTGCAGGGCTGGTCCTAAACTGGAGTAGTTTTCTCAGTTACTTTAAAACTTTCCATACAGTTCAGAGAGGCAGAAGGCATTGTTTCCCACTGAGGAATTAGAACTGACTTTGACCAAAATGTTGGCTACATTTGCCTACAATGAGGCAAAGGTGGGGTCCTTTTGCTTTTCCTGGATAAGGGATGGCAGCTTGCCTTATTAGAACTCTTTCAAACTGGTCTGATAGCCCTGTGGAAACTCGCAGAGAAATTTGGGTTGTTGCCAATTTGTCCACCACCTTCTTGTCTCCCAGCTGTAATTTGCAACTTATGTTTGGTTTAGGTGTTTGCTTTTTACAGGCAACTTCTTGCAATACTGCATGCTGTAACTAACCACAGAGTTTTAGCTGTTCTTAAAGGTGGGGCCAGTGCCTGCAGGGAGCTTACAGAGTCCCCTGCTAAATGGCAACAAGGAAGATGTGCTTAGGGGCACCCAAGGGGCAATTGGCACCTGTGGGACAGCAGAGACATCTGTCATGCCCATATTTTAGCAGCACTAATCCATGTCAGGAAGAGAAGGTTTGGAGTCCTCAGGGTTTAAGTCAGTCATATTGAAATGCCATGCACAAGAGGATCTGGGACAGCAGACATCTACTCAAGGTCTGGATGGGTCACGTTCATCCCAAGCAGAGGACATCTGGGAATTTTAAGGAAAGTTAAACCCTTGCCAGCCGTGCCTTGCTGCCATAGGTGGCAAAGGGGAAGAGGCACAAGTTGCAGCTGTCTTGTCTCTGTAGAGGAGCACAGGGTGCATGTACAGCTCTCAGGGAGCTATTTGAGAGGCTCTGGCTTTGCACATGGCAACAACGTGCACAACGAGAGGTGCTGAATGATGCCCAGAACATGCCCATTCTATGCCAGGTGCTGGAGGCTGAGACCCTCCCCCTTACAGATCCCTGCATCTCATGACCTTGCTGTGCAGCAGCACAGACTTCAGAGGCAAAGACCCTAGAATCATAGAATCTGTCAGGGTTGGAAGGGACCACAAGGATCACCCAGTTCCAACCCCCCTGCCATGGGCAGGGACACCTCACACTAGATGAGGCTGGCCAGAGCCTCATCCAGCCTGGCCTTAAACACCTCCAGGGATGGGGCCTCAACCACCTCCCTGGACAACCCATTCCAGGCTCTCACCACTCTCATGGGGAAGAACTTCTTCCTCACTTCCAGCCTGAATCTCCCCACTTCCAGCTTTATTCCATTCCCCCAGTCCTATCACTACCTGATATCCTAAAAAGTCTCTCCCCAGCTTTCTTGTAGCCCCCTTCAGATACTGGAAAGCCACAATAAGGTCACCTCGGAGCCTTCTCTTCTCCAGACTGAACAGCCCCAACTCTTTCAGTTTGTCCTCATAGGAGAGGAGCTCCAGCCCTCTGATCATCCTGGTTTCCCTTCTCTGGACACGTTCCAGCATGTCCATATCCCTCTTGTAATAGTGGCTCCAGAACTGGACACAGTACTCCAGGTGGGGTCTCACCAGAGCTGAGCAGAGGGGGAGAATCACCTCCCTTGACCTGCTGGCCACACTTCTCTTGATGCAGCCCAGGATCTGGTTGGCTTTCTGGGCTGCAAGTGCACATTGACAACTCCTGTTGAGCTTCTCATCCACCAGCACCCCCAAGTCCCTCTCCTTAGGGCTGCTTTCTAGCCAGTCACTGCCCAGCCTGTATTTGTGCTTGGGATTGCCTCGACCCAGATGCAGAACCCTGCACTTGGTCTTGTTGAACCTCATTAGGTTGGCTTGTGCTCACCTCTCCAGCCTGTCAAGGTCCCTCTGGATGCCATCCCTTCCCTCCATCGTAGGGACTATCAGACTACAACCATCTGCATCTCAGTCAAGGCAGTTACACCCAGCACATTGGTTGGGGCAGTGGTTATATTGCTTCTGACTTCAGAGCCAGTTTATCTGGCTTCAGTATCACAACACCCTGCTCCTCTGCACGTGTGCTCTTCACTCATAGGAAACCCTGAATTTGCTGCCAGTGCAAACCAGCACAGACAGGCACACAAACACATCCAGTTAGGCAGCTTTTCTTCCCACAGTCAGGAAACCATGCCACTTGCCTTCCACTTCCTTTCCTAAGAAACTCGTAGTACCAATATATTTCACAGAATCAGCCAGGCTGGAAGAGACCTCCAAGATCATCAGGTCCAACTGATCACCCAACCCTAGCTAATCAACTAAACCATGGCACTAAGTGCCTCATCCAGTCTCTTCTTAAACACCTCTAGGGACGTTGACTCCACCACCTCCCTGGGCAGCCCATTCCAGTGGGAAATCTCTCTTTCTGGGAGGAACTTCTTTCTATTTCTTAACATGCCCGTGGTTGTTCACCAGGCCAGCCTAGCTGAGCTGATGCTAGTATAATAACATTTAGTGCCTATTGTACAGAGTCAGTCACATCCAAGGGCAATTAGAAGCATCCAGTTTCTACAGCTCTGAGGCAGGAACATTTATGAAGCTTTTAGCTCTATGCTGTAAATAATTTTTTAATACTGTGAATTGTATGATCAGAGGGCTGGAGCTCCTCTCCTCTCCTATGGAGACAGACTGAGAGAATTGGGGATGTTCAGTCTGGAGAAGAGAAGGCTCTGAGGAGACCTTCCTGTGGCCTTCCAATATCTGAAGGAGGCTACAAGAAAACTGGGGAGGGACTTTTTAGGATGTCAGGTAGTGATAGGACTGGGGGGAATGGAAAAAAACTAGAAATGGGTAGATTCAGATTGGATGTTAGGAAGTTCTTCACCATGAGGGTGGTGAGGCACTGGAACAGGTTGCCCAGGGAGGTGGTAGAAGCCCCATCCCTGGAGGCTGGATATGGCTCTGAGCAACCTGATGTAGTGTGAGGTGTCCCTGCCCACGGCAGGCTGGTTGGAACTGGCTGATCCTTGAGGTCCCTTCCCACCCTAACAATTCTATGATTCTATGTAGAAAGAACTAAATACCAGATTATGACTGCAAAGCCATTGGCACTCTGGGGAATGCAATAACACAGAAAAGTCCTCTGAAAGTAACAGCACAGACCAGCTGTGACCATAGTTTTGGTGAGAAGAGCTTGTATATCTTGGTACAGAAAAATCCTTTCACTGCCTTTACAGAGGACAGGTATGATTATGTTTCATTCATTTCCTTTACAGACCACTGGGTGGCTTAGTGCTTGTGCTTCTGCACAGTAAGATGACAAGCTGGAAAGCTAGGTCCTCACCTTTGGATGTGCAGAGCCATAGGAAGCACCCACTCAGAACAGCAGCTGCAACCACAGCAACATGTGCTCCATCATTTGGATATGCAGGTTTTATTTCCTTCCTGTGGAAGAGGGGTAGGGCAAGGAACAAAAATTCAGATGCTACAGCAGAAGGGCTCAGAGACCTGTTTGTGGCCTTCCAGTATCTGAAGGGGGCTACAAGAAAGCTGGGGAGGGACTTTTTAGGGTGTCAGGTAGTGATAGGACTGGGAGGAATGGAGCAAAATTAAATGTGGGTAGATTCAGATTGAATGTTAGGAAGAAATTCTTCCCTATGAGGGTGGTGAGACACTGCAGCAGGTTGCCCAAGGAGGTGATAGAAGCCTCATCCCTGGAGGTTTTTAAGGCCAGGCTGGATGTGGCTCTGAGCAGCCTGATCTAATGTGAGGTGTCCCTGCCCATGGCAGGGGGGTTGGAACTCGATGATCCTTGGGGTCCCTTCCAACCCTGACAATTCTGTGATTCTATGATTCTAAGATGGGCTTCCAGAAGGAGTCCATAAAAGGCCAGGTCTTCATGTGTTCCAGAGCCTAACATGGGCTGATGGCACTTCAAGGCCCCACTGCTGATTCACACTGCAGACAAACGCCAGCAGGCAGCAGGTGCCGGCGCTCGTCAGAGGACGCAGCGCAATTGTTTTCTGGTGAACAGAGTAATTTGAAAAGCATTTGTGCCCTCTTGCTATAAACACAAACTGTGCCACGTTTATTTTTAGGTGCAGCCAGAGATCCCCTTGGGAAGAAAGCACAACCAGTTATGTCACCCATAAATCTGAGCTACCTGCTGGTACCATCACAGAGCTTACTACACTGCTGTTTTTAAATGGCTGGCTACACACATCCCAGGCTACGTTCTGCTGGCCACACGGTGAGCTAGGATGCACTACTAGGTATCCAAACTACCACCCTGGGACTTGGAGAGATTGGATCCATGGCCAGCGTTAACAGGATGAGCTTCAAGAAGGCCAAATGCCAACTCCTGCACATGGGTCACAACAACCCCAAGCAATGCTACAGGCTTGGGGAAGTGTGGCTGGAAAGCTGTCTGGCTGAAAGGGATCTGGGGGTGCTGATGGACAAGCAGCTGAATATGAGCAATCAGTGTGCTCAGGTGGCCAAGAAAGCCAAAGGCATCCTGGCTTGTATTAGGAATGCTGTGTCCAGCAGGAGCAGGGAGGTGATTGTCCCTTTGTACTCAGCTCTGGTGAGGCCACACCTTGAGTATTGTGTCCAGTTTGGGGCACCTCAATACAGGAGAGATGTGGAGGTGCTGGAGTGAGTGCAGAGGAGGGCAAGGAGAATAAATCTGATGAAGAGCAATTGAAGGAGCTGGGGCTGCTTAGTTTGGAGAAGAGGAGGCTGAGGGGAGACCTTATTGCTTTCTACAACTACCTGAA
This sequence comes from Indicator indicator, assembly GCF_027791375.1. Lineage (NCBI taxonomy): Eukaryota > Metazoa > Chordata > Aves > Piciformes > Indicatoridae > Indicator > Indicator indicator. The sequence continues at coordinate 33,833,272 of NC_072017.1, forward strand.
AAGATGTTGTGGAGAGGCTGGTGCTGGTCTCTTCTCACAGGAAATTAATGACAGAAGAAGAGGGAATGGTCTCAAGCTACGATTGGTTAAGTTTAGACCGGATATTAGGAAGAATTTTTTCAGGGCAAGAGTGGTCAGGCATTGGAATATGCTGCCCAGGGAAGTGGTTGAATCACCAAGCCTGGCTGTGTTTAAAGGTGGTTTGGATGTGGTACTTAGGGATACGGTTTAGAGGTGAACCTTGTAGAGCAGGGTTATTGGTTGGACCTGGTGATCCTGAGGGTCTTTTCTAACCTGAATGTTTCTGTGGTTCTGTGATCCTGCACAGCCCTGCTGCCCTACACACAGAGGCAACATGCTCCTTCAGGTATCAGCATCCCAGTCAAATTAATAGGATTCATGATGGATAGCAGAGTGCAAATCATAATACAATCCCCTCTTGCATTGCCTATATCAGCAACAATGCTGGTACTACATATCAGACACAAGTGTTAGAAAAGGATGTACAGAAACAGAGAAGGGCTATGTCAAAAGAAAGAAGTTTCTGCCTGACTTCCTTAATAATATTTTCTTGTTCTTCTTGTGCCAGACAGTACTGGTTATCCATTGTCTCACATTTCCTGTCTTAAAAGGTTGTTTGGCTCTCACTTCTTTCCAAAAATAACCATGATTAGTCATAGTGCCAAGGTTCTGCAATTACACTTTCACTACTCTCACCAAAAAATAGCATTCTTCTACATCATCCTCACGATTTGGAACATAAGGTCTGCAAATCCACTGTGAACAAGCAGTATCTAACTCACTATGGCAGTACATTTTCTGACTGCATAACTAATTTTAGAGCATAACATGTTTTGAATACTTAACCAAGAAATTAGATTCAAACCTGCACATATCAAGGGCCAATATTAGAGATCTGAAGTTCTGGTTTGATCTAAATGTTACTAGGAATTAAGAGTTAAGACCTCTGATGTAATTTTGTCTTCTCATTCCTCCTAGTTTTTATCACCATTCTGGCTTTTTTTGTCCTGGCTACATAAATGAGACCACTACAGTGCAATAACTGCACTGACAAAAACTCTTTTGAAAAACTCATACAAGAGCCCTTGACAGCTGCACAGATGGTGGGCAACAGCCTTATGGATGAAGGTTGGGCTAAATGATCTCCAGAGGCCCCTACTGACTTGAATTTTCCTACAATGTTTTAACGTGTATGCTTATATGCCAGCACTTAATACTACCCTTCTGTACTGCAGTTCATCCAAACAGAAATACCCACAGAGAGCAGACAGCCCTTGGAGGCCGAAATTCCTCTGCTAGATCACCTCCTGTGCCTTGCCAGACCAAGCTCTGAGGAAAAGTGATACACTGCTCTCTGAATATCACACCAGCCCCATCCTTGGAGAGCTCAGCAGCGGTGACTTCTGGGATGAGAGGCACACAGACCTGGGCAGCTACAGAATTTAAATGACCCATGAAGACAGACAGTTCCTCCAGACACTGAGCCTCACTTTCTCCTTACAGGACAAGGACCTTGGCTGAGGTGCTGCTGTGCATCATCACACCCACCTGCAATGAAATTCTCCGTTGTAGCTGAATGCTCAGGGTAAAGAGCATGGAGCAGGGTCTCCATGCCAGCTTGTTTTGTCCTCTTGTGTTTACTCTTTCTGCCTCTCTCACACTACAGCTGTCAGTGGCCTCCACATCATGCTTATAATAGAGTCTGAGTACCTCTGGCCCCCTCACATTTCTTTACCCTTTCGCTTCAGGCCTTAAATCAACAGAGGTAAGTCATCTGTGCTTCATCTGTTGAGAAAAGTAAGAGTGCTGCTTCCATCTGTCAGAAGGCATTGTTCCTCTCAGATTTGCCCTTCTGTGGTGTGACATGGAGAATGCTGACCACCACTTTCTCATCCTGCCTCCCAGATGTGCAAGCAATAAATCTTTGTGTAGTCCCTGTGTTTTCCCAAGGTATAGTCCTTTTGGAAAACACAAACTCTAAAACCAGCAAATTCTCGTGTTCCAAATGTCCACCAGCTTGCTACCCTGTGGTAGTTTTAGGCTTTGCCTGGAAAATTTTCCATGGATCTTGAACAGAAAGTGATAGAATGGAAATAAATCGTCACTGGATGCAAATGGAAAATAATGATAAGGTCTAATAATCCCATTGGACAGATATCTAACATAAAGCTAGTGTGTATAAATTAACTTTCTCTCTTTTTGCTTCCTCTTCTCTGGCTGGTGCTTCTGCTTCACTCTTGCTGGCCGTGGCTGCATTGCTTTGTTGTGGCTAAGTACTACCAAACGACCTTCTCTGCTTTTCTCCTTGCTTCTCTTGTCCTGCGTACAGGGGGGAAGGGAGCAGGGAGGGGGAAGCTATTAGTTGCCCCCTGGTTTTGTCCAGGGGGGTTCTTGTGCTGTTTATACATTGTAAATATATGTAAATATTGTCTATCTTGTATGTATTCATTGCATTCCATATTTCTAGATCATAGTTTTGCTTGTAAATACAGCTTCATTTGCTTTCCAACTGAGCTGGTCTGGCAATTTTGTGTTGGTGGGGGAGGGGGGATTTCAACCTACCACATACCTGTGCAGCACTTGGGCAGCACCTTGCAGGCAGGCTTATGCCTACATCAAACAGCTTCCAATGGCCTCTGCCTACTGGTGTTTCTCCACCACACAGTGTATACTGCTCTAGAGACTCTTAGTGTTAAGATTAAGGAGTTGTCTAATTTTAATTAAGCCTAAGATTCTTATTCTCATTCCAATGAAGAGATACAGTCCTTTCCACCCTCCTGGAAAGGGTAATACTAATTCCAACTCAAACCCAGAAGCAAATCCAGCTGATACTCTTAACATATAGGTTGCATTAGGAAGCCCTAGATTGACAGGTGCTTACAAATTCCCATTTTGTGTTTCTCCTCATTGACACTAGGCTTGAAGAGGAGCAGCTGTTCATACCCTGACCCACACATACTGAGGGCTATTTAAATATAGTCCACACAAAGTACTTGCTAGGACTACAACTAGTCTCTGGGCTTTCCTTTTTACTATCTATCTGCCTGTCACCACTTCTGATTTTCATTTTCTTCCATCACATCTTCAGTATTTTTAGTTCCTATCTACCTTTTCACTAGCTTGTCTACCTCCTGCCATTTGCTTGCAAGTTTGACACTGCATGTCCTGTGCTGGAAGAAGACCCCCAAGCCTTTCTTTGTCCCCATGGAAACACTTAGCTCCTCACAACCTGCTCCCAGCACCTGAGCCTGACAAGGGAGCTGGGTGTGTTGCTTCAGTACCTGGGGCTGCTCTTGTCTTTGTTCTGGTGGCATTACAGAAACATATCTCCAAAGCATCATTTCCACCTCTCACCTCAGAAAGCTTGAGTGACATCAAAGGCTCTTTCCCCATGTGGTATCTCCATAGGCTTTTTACCCTAATGGTATCTCAAAGCACAAATCAATCACACAATTTTTCCACCTAACAGTTTCAGAATTAGAGATATTTCATCTACCTTAAAGTAAGAAGGAACAAGATACTTCTCTGATGCTTAGTTAAAGAAAAAAGTTTTAAATGCCACTGCCTGCATTTTTTTTCTTTCAGCAACAATTTATCTCCTTCACTAATGCTTCAAGTGGAAGTGGTAAAAGCATTTAAAATACAGTGAAAGAGTTGGTTAAGAAGTTAAAAAAGGAAGAAAAGGGAGTGTGCTTGGAAAAGTGTTATCTGCCTCACCTCTTTCACTTCCTCTGATGCTGCTAGTATTTTTTGAGTGCCACAGACAGGCTTTGGCTTTGTTGTTTCATGCTTTGTATCTACATAAGCTGAGGAGAACAGCTTAGTCTTGGTTTTTAAAAGGCCTGGACTGTGCTAACAGGTCAAAAGGCAGTTGGCTTTTAAGACAATGGAACCACATGCAAGGATGCAGATGTCTGCAGTGTCTCAACGAAGTGTGAATCCCCAGGGCAACAGAACTAGTGGGAAAACGTTTGGAAGAAAATGTTTCAACATGAGAAGAATGTCTCCATATTTTTCAGCTAGGGGGATACATTACTTTTTAAAGCTAAAATTGGAAGCTAGAGGAGGTAAAATGTTACCACCTTTTCATAAAATCAAAAGAGGTGCTCTATTGTGACTGAGCTAAAATGTCTTTCTGACTCCAGTTCCTCCTGCCCTTTCTCTCCAAACATGTGCTGCTTCAGCCAGCTCGACTCCCCAGGACTGCAGGAGAAAACACTCCTGGGTGCTATCTGTAGATGCCAACCTGTGCAGCCTTTAATGGGGAGCAAAGGCAGAGAGCTGTCTGTGAGCCTCCCTGACCAGTAGGAAGCAACGTGGAGAATCCCACACGGGCACCCACTCGCTGCTTTTTCCTGGACACTCTTGAAACATCTGTCAGGGACCTTCTTCTGAGAAAATACATGTGCAAGAGCAAGAGAGTAATGCATTTTCCCCTCCTTGTCAAAGCTGGTGCATGTGCTGCTTTTGATGACTGACTTACAGTGGCTCAACTCAAAAAGGAGAGTTTATCCTGCCTTCAGAGAGAAGGCAGGGCAGCAGCCTGGTGCAAACAGGGCTGCTCTACCTTCACGAAAGAGGCAAGCAGGAAGCCCCTGGCTAATCCCCAAGATGTGGATGTGACCTTCTGAACCTCTCATTCTTTCCACTCTCCTCCCACAGCAGAAAAGAACAGCAGCTCAGAGGTCTTGATGCAAAGTCAAGAACAGCATCAGCCACGTCACTTGTGTTCAAGTCTGCAGAAGTCATCCATTATTTTATCTTCTTGCTCACAAGACACCAGGATGAGGCAAGGATGTTGTGCTGCACAACTGCACAAAGAGCACAACTGCTGGCTGAAATCCTCTCTTTCTCTACTTGTTAAAACATAAACAGAAAAAAATGGGCAACCCTATAGCTGTTGGACAAAGCTCTGCCAAAAAGGTAATTCCATTTTCCCACTCCTCTGGCTTCAGATATCATGTGCTAATCCCAGCTGCACAAATTTAAATCTAGTCTTTATATTTAGGTTGCAGGCTACTTTTATGACTCCTCTGTACAGCTACAAAGCTATCCCAGGAGGAAGGGAGGGGGTTCAGAGCAATCACTTAGGGGAGCTTTTAGGCATCACCTGGAAAGCACAGAATCACAGAAACATTCAGGTTGGAAAAGACTCTCAGAATCACCAAGTCCAACCATTAACCCTACTCTACAAGGGTCACCCTTAAACCATATCCCCAAGCACCACATCCAAATCACCTTTAAACACATCCAGGGTTGGTGACTCAAGCACCTCCCTGGGCAGCACATTCCAATGTCTGACCACTCTTGCTGTGGAAAAAAATTCTTCCTCATGTCCAGTGTAAAACCTACCCAGTTGCAGCTTGAGGCCATTCCCTCTTGTTCTGTCACTAATTACCTGTGAGAAGAGACCAGCACCAACCTCTCCACAACATACTTTCAGGTAGCTGTAGAGAGCAATGAGGTCTCCCCTCAGCCTCCACTAACCATCCCCAGCTCCTTCAGTTGCTCTTCATCAGATTTATTCTCCAGGCCCTTCCCCAGCTTCATTGCCCTCCTCTGAGCTGGCTCCAGCACCTCCACATCTTTCTTGTATTGAGGTGCCCAAAACTGGACACAACACTCGAGGTGTGGCCTCACCAGAGCTGAGTCCCAGGGGACAATCACCTCCCTCTTCCTGCTGGACACAGCATTTCTGATCCCAGCCAGGATGCCATTTGCTTTCTTGGCCACCTGTGCACACTGCTGGCTCATATTCAGCAGCTTGCCCATTAGCACCCCCAGGTCCCTTTCAGCCAGACAGCTTTCCAGCCACACTGCCCCAAGCCTGTGCTGTTGCTTGGGGTTGTTGTGACCCATGTGCAGGACTTGTTTCATGACTCTTTCACACTCTTCACAAAAACTGGAAACTGTTATTGCTACCTCTACTCCTGTCTGCCCCTTTTAGGGTTATTCTATTCCATACAACTATATTAAAATCATATTTTGGATTACTCACCAAATAGTGCCTTCGTTTTTGCATACAGTGGTTGCCCTTGTGACTAATGCCCCATTAAAAGGAGCTCAGAGAAGAGAAATTGAAATACAGTTCTCTGGCTTGCCCCCACAGACACCTCAGTGCAAAACTAAATGGGTGGTTTACTCCTGCAGTTTTGCATTTGGCTTCGTGATTGCATGACCAAGAAAAAAAAAATTAGCTTTTTCAAGAAGCAATCAGCTTCACTGAAAATTGCCTCTGTTTCTTTCTTGAACTGTGGAGTTCCTCAACTACATTAACAGAATCAATAAATTTTAGTGATGTTAGAGAGAAGAGTTTGTAAGACTCTTAGTCAACAGGAATCATCCTCTTGAATTCTTGTGTGTGACAGCTCTTGTATCTAAAATAAAACCAGTGTTTTATATCAACCCTCCCTGGGGACACTTCTGGAGAAGCCTGTGGTATTTTTTTTCCTCTAACTTTGTTATGTTTTACAGGTTTTCCTATGTAGAGGAAGTCCCACATACACATCATCATGGAAAGAGCTGGTACAGAAGAGGATGAGAAGCTCAGCATGTGTGCAATGTGCCCATTACTTGTTGAAACTTTCTTCTCATGCTAATCTTTCTATACCCTGAACCTGTGAAGTATGAAAACCAGTGACCATGCAGCTAAAACACAGGGTACCCCTCTGTTTGATCCTCCTGCCCTTCTCATCACTATCACTATCATCCATCCAGCAAGCTGTGACTGTGGCTTGATTCCCTGGTAGACCGCAGATGTGCACTTGCAAAAGCAGAGGTGGATGGAGCAGGACTGCCTCAAGCTTGCATTCTGCATCACCTGGAGTGGAGCAAATTTTGGTCCAGAAACTAAATAGCTATTTTACCAGGGCCATGAATCCCTGTGCCCTGCAGGAATGCAAAGATGCTGTGGAAGGAGCAAGCCTTACAGATCATGCCTACCATGACATAGCCCCAAAAGATGCTGTCATTAAGAAAAGAGGTTTGCCCTAAGTTTATCCCAGCTCTGCTCAGTGTAGATACAGACACAAAATCCCAAGGCAGGAGTCCAGCAGTTCAAGCAGTCATGTTGTCAGAAAGTAGCCCCAAACTCTCCCTTCCACAACAGAAACACACAATGTTAGGGGCTGGAAGGGACCTCAAAAGATCATTAGGCACAACCCCCCTGCCAGAGCAGGATCACCTAGACCAGATCACACAGGAAAGCATCCAGGCAGGTTTTGAGTATCTCCAAAGAGGGAGACTTCACAACCCCACCCTGGGCTGCCTGTTCCAGTCTTCTGTCACCCTCACAGGGAAAAAATCTTTCCTCCTGTTTCCATGGAACTTCCTATGCCTCAGCTTCCACCCATTGCCCCTTGTCCTGTCACTGGGCATCACCAAGCAGAGCCTGACTCCATCCTCTTGGCACTCACCCTTTGCATCTTTATAAACATGAATGAGGTCACCTCTCAGTCTCCTTCTCTCCAAGCTGAAGAGCCCCAGCTCCCTCAGTCTCTCCTCATAAGGAAGATGTTCCACTCCCTTAATCCTTTTCATGGCTCTGTACTGGACTCTTTCAAGCAGTTCCCTGAGGTCCTTCTTGAACTGTGGGGCCCAGAACTGGACACAGTAGTCCAGATGTGGCCTCACCAGGACAGAGCAGAGGGGGAGGAGAACCTCTTTTGACCTCTTAACCACAGCCCTTCTAATCCATCCCAGGATACCATTGGCCTTCTTGGCCACAAGAGCACATTGCTGGCTCATGCTCAACCTTCCATCCTCCAGGACCCTTTTCCCTTTCACTGCTCTCCAACAGGTCAGTCCAAACCTATACTGATCCATGAGGTTGCTCTTTCCCAGGTGCAAGACTCTACACTTGCCCTTTTTGAACGTCATTCAATTTCTCCCTGCCTAACTCCCTAGCCTGAATGGCAGCACAACCCTCTGGTGTGTCAGACACTGCACCCAGTTTGGTGTCATCAGCAAACTTGCTGACAGTGCACTCGTTGCCCTTATCCAGGTCGTTGATGAACATATTGAACAGCGCTGGTCCCAGTACTGACCCCTGAGGGACTCCACTAGATGCAGAAGCCCATTGCTAACTTGTATTTGTGCTGTGCTCAGACTGCTCAGTGATGAGAGTGGTATCCAGCTGTCCAGCAGTATTTATACCACAGCGAGCACTGCAGTCTCTGGGGAGCACGGTATAAATACAGAGTGACCAATAGCCAGGGAAACTCAGAGAGTGGGCAAGGAGGGCGAGTGGCCAAAGCAGCTGAGAGACATGCTGATTCAGTGCATCTCCTTCAGCTGTCCTCAGCCATGCCTTGCCATGGAGTGGAGGTTGGGAAGGTTAAAAGAACCAATTTTTCTCCTCCCTCCACCCTTTAACAGCTTATTTCTCATGCTTTGCTTGACCCCACGAGGTTCTTCATACAAGTATCCAACCACAGCACTGGGCATTATTGCATGAAGTATAATAAACATGTAACTGTATCTTCTAAAGTGATGATTTGGCTCATGCTTGCCGGCCAGTAACACTTAGCAGATGAGGTTGGAGATGTCGTCTGCCCTGGTTGAGGTCCAGACAGCAACAAAGCACCACACAGCTGCTTGCTCTCTCCTACCCCTCTGCCACAGGACGGGGAGGAGAAAATACAACAAAAGGCTCAAGAGTACAGTCAAAGAACAGAGAGAGATCACTCACCAGTTATGGTCATGGGCAGAAAATGGACTCAGGGAAACAAAAATCAACTTAAACAAAGCTACTACCAAATCACTGACTCAGACAGATAGGACAGTGATGAATAGATCTTCAATACATCTTCTCCCCAATATCTCTTCCTTATTCCTAAGTCTGGCTATGCTCCCAGTTTTCTACCTCCTCCCTGCAATCAGCACAGGGGTCAGGGGATGAGGGCTTCAGTCAGTTCCTGTTCATTCCATATTGTTTCTGATGCTCCTTTTACCTCAAGGGCAAAACTGCTCACAGTACTCCTTTGCAGCAATGTGGCTCCCACAGGAGACAGTCCTCCACAAGCTTCTCTTACCAATGTAGGTCAATTCTGCAGGCTGTGATCCTCCTAGCAATAGACTGCTCCAATGCAGACCTCCTTCAGAGTCAAGGAAATCTTCCCTTGCTCCAGCATGGGGTTCTCCACTGGCTGCAGATGGAATTCTGATTCACTCTAAGGCTTGCAAGGGCTCAGCCTGTCATCTCACCAGGGCTGAAGGGGGAAGGTTGCTCTGGCTGCCTCCTCTGCTCCTTCTTCATTGATCTGAGTATCTGCACAGTTGTCTCTCATCCCACTTCTCTCAAAAAACCCAAAAGATCTCCCAAAACAAAGAAACTTTCCCAACAGGTTTTCCCCTCTTAAACATGCTACCACAGGGGCACTGACTGGCTCAGCCTTGGTCAAAGGTGGGTCTGACCTGGAGCCATGGAAGCTTCTGGAAGTTTCTTACAGGAGCCATGCCAGTAGCCCCCTCTCCTGCTACCAAAACTCCACACCAGGCACAAACCAAGACATCCTCTCTGTGTTACAGATGGGGCAATGCATGCCAAGAGAAACTGCTTTCCCCTAGCAGGGCCTTGGCTGTGCCAGAATTAGAGATGTCCACATTCTCACACCAAAAGTCCAGTCACAGGACTTCTAAGATGTCAGCTTGAAACATACTCCTGTTGAAGTGTGAGGGAAATGAAATAGTTGTTTAAGAAAAACTACTGGATGTGCATCTCTCAGTTACATGTTTAGCTTCTCTGCAACAGACGTTAAAGGACTAAACAGGACCTTTCAGCTGCGAAATCAGTAAGAATCTGAATCACAGGACCACAGGATGTCAGGGCTTGGAAGATCATCAAGTCACCAAAGAGATCGTCAAGTCCAAAGCCTCTACCAGAGTAGGACCATACAATCTACCTCAGGTCACAGAGGAATAGAATCATAGAATTATCATTTCTCTCTGTAAGGTGTCAACTGCATCAGCTTGCTTTGCCTTAGTCTGATTACAATGCATGCTCGATAATATTCTGCAAGTACAGGATATCATTCCAAAATATCACAGTCCTAGTCATCTTCTCCTCATTTTCACAGCAGGCTTCCAAGGCAAACCTCACAGCAATTTTTCTGTCCAAGTAAAAGGAAAAAAAAAAAAAAAGTTCTAGGAAAAATCCATTTATCAGCCTGGCAAAACAAGGGCTCCCTGAAGTCATGGGGATTGATCATGAAAGATCTGATGCAGCCTCTATTTTCCTTGCAGTTTTCCTTGTGGATCAGCTCTGTATGGGTCTGAAGGACCTGGCAATGCCCACTGTAATAGGAATGTCCCAGCTCCTCTCGGATAAGATTTCCTCTTTCCTCCCCTGCTGCTTTACCTACCAGTGGCAGATATGTCTGTGCTTAGACGTATGTGCTGCCCAGGGAAGAGGTTGAGTCACCAACCCTGGATGTGTTTAAAGGTGGTTTGGATGTGGTGCTTGGGGATATGGTTTAGGGGTGAACCTTGTAGAGTAAGGTTCTGGGTTGGACTTGGTGATCCTAAGAGTCTTTCCCAACCTGAATGTTTCTGTGGTTCTGTGATCCCTGAGACAGCTCTGCTTCAAAGGTTTGTGTTTCTATAGCTCTCTAACATTAATGAAAAAATTATTTTAAAAGCAGGGCAGAAAACTAAGGTGTTTTCTGGTGTCAGGCCATTCAATTTGCAAGGAGGTTAGTTTAGCCTCCCTGTGGTAACTAACTATACTCCCTTTAGATCCTAAAGGAATCCTTCAGTACTTAACTATGTGCTGGTACAACAGAGCAGCCAGTCAAGCCCACTCCCAACAGTGTGAGGCAGTACAAAAACATGAGCAGAACCTATCAACTGTAATCCCAAGAAGCAGTTTTCACCTTGAATCCCAAAAAAAGTAAAAGATCTCTTTCCAAAGTGCTAACAGGGGCTGCTGCTGCTGCCAAGGTTATTTCTTGTAACCATGATAGCAGACAAAGAATCAAAGTGACTTTTTCCTTCTTGGCATCAACCAAGCTGCCCCCACTTCTACCCTGCATCTGACTCCACAGTTAGTTGTTTTTTTTTTTTTTTTCTGGAGATGCTGAGTGTGATCCCTATTTGTGAGCTAGTGAGACATCTCCAAGGTATGCTGGATGTGCATCTGTTATTAAAATGGGGGTTTATCACTTGCAAAGCATGCCACAGATTAAATGCTCTCCAGCTTCTCAGGGCTATACTTTTTGCTACATTCAGATTGAATTGCTATAAATTCTTTGTCTGTAGCTTTGCTAGAAACACTCTGACATGGCTGGTGACTAATAAAGAAGCCAAAGTAATTCTCACTACTGGAAGCAGATAAACATTCTGCTCTCTTCTGAGACCTCTACATTAATTCTGTGTCTCTTTATTCAGAGTGGTTTTGTTCAATGGACTTTTTTATTTACAGAGCTTCAATTTATTCATCAGCCTCCGGACTGCTATTAAACCTGCACTAAACTACAAATTTCAGGAGCATTTCCTAATCTGAGCTTGATTTTCGCAGTTTAAAAATAGTTTAAAACTTATTAGCACTTCTTATCATTGCCATACCACTTCCTTCCCAGAAGCCAGTGATCTACAAACTTTCCTTAGCAATACAGAAAGGGATTAGCTTTGTGACAGCACGTGGGTTCTGCTCCGAGCTGTGGTACGCATTGCTTGGCCTTATCTGGATCTCTGACTATGTATCTCCAAATTCTGGTGTGATTTTGTGCAGAGTTTGGAGTGACGCCACAAGTATGAGAACTCACAGATCTCTGCCTGACACTGCCACACCCTGTGAAGCCCTCAGAGAGCACTTTTCTGGCTCTGTCAAGTGAAACAGCACCATTTGTGTGGCAAAGGGCTATGTGCCTCTGCAGCTCTGGAACGAGCCTCTCTGCTCCTGCATATGTTTGTTGCTTGTATTATATACAATCAGGCTCTGCAAGGATGCTTTCCATGTGCAGGATCCCATGGCATCTACAGAAATCACAGAATTATTGAGGCTGGTAAAGATCTCTGAGATCATCAAGTGCAGCCTATGACCTAACACCACCACATCAGCACAGAATTATTGAGGCTGGAAAAGACCTCTGAGATCATCAAGTTCAGCCTATGACATAACAGCATGACATCAGCACAGAATTATCGAGGCTGGAAAGGACCCCTGAGATCATCAAGTGCAGCCTATGACCTAACACCACCACATCAGCACAGAATTATTGAGGCTGGAAAAGACCTCTGAGATCATCAAGTTCAGCCTATGACATAACAGCATGACATCAGCACAGAATCACTGAATTATTGAGGCTGGAAAGGACCTCCGAGATCGAGTCCAGCCTATGACCTACCACCACCACATCAGCACAGAACCACAGAATTATTGAGGCTAGAAAAGACCTCTGAGATCACCCAGTCCAGCCTATGACCTAACACCATGACATAGGCACAGAATCACAGAATTATTGAGGCTGGATGGCAGGTAAGTCTTCTGCTTAGTGTATGAGGCTTTTATGCTTTTTTGTAGTGCCTTGCATGTGTGCAATATATCATTTTTATACCAATGAATAAGATGCTTTCTGTGAGCATAACATATTTGCTTCGGTCAGCACTGGCTAGCCATCTATGTTTTCCTTTAAGACAAGAAATGCAGTTTAATAACTAAAATTTCCTGGATATAACTATTTTTTTTTTTGCCTTTATGCATGATTGCACTTCTCAGTAGCTTACAGACCATGGCTGGTTTTTTTTGGTTTTTTTTTTGTTTTTTTTTTTTTTTTTGTTGCACCTCTGGCAAACAGATTCATGGAGTGTTACATGCTTTCAAGACAAGAAAGAAGGTAATCACATTCACATAAAATACTGATTTTGAGAGCCAGCATCTTATGAACTTATCATCCCAAAATTATGATTTCCTGGGAGCCCACTATAACCCACTCCAGCCTGTGCCATGCACTAAGTGTACAAATTAGAGAAATGCCAAGAACTAAAAGTAGCCAACAAGAGGTCCCAGATTCCAATTCCAGGTATTACACCTCAGAGTCTGTCAGGACTGGGAAAGAAAGCAGACTCTGCTGAATGAATACAAGTGCAAACTGAATTTCTGAATTCAGAGAGGAGATTCCTAACTCCCTGAAACCAAATCAGGCCGTAACAACAATGCAACCTCCATACTTCCAACAGTCTCCTTCATTTTCTTTACAGTGTCACACCTGCATTGCAGATCTCAATTTCCACAATGTGGTAGTTTTAGGCTGATGCCTTGAAAATTTTCCACAGATCTTGAAAAAATGTGTTAGAATGTAAACAAATTACCATTGGATGTAAAAAGAAAAATAATGACAAGGTCTAAAGAATCCCATTGGTCTGAAAACCAACATAAAGTTAGTTGTGCAAACTAACTCTTTTTTTTGTTTCGTCACTCTAGCTGGTGCTTCTGTTGGCTTGCTGACCTTGGCTGTGTTATTTTGTTGTGGTTAAGTACTACCAAGCTGCTCTTTTGATCTTCTTTCTCTTGTCTCATGTACAGGAGGGAATGGAGGAAGAGGAAGAAGCTGCTGGTAACCCCCTGGTTTTGTCCAGGGGGGTTCTTGTGATGTTTAAAAACTGTAAATAGCTGTAAATGTTGTATATTTTGTACATATTCATTGCATTCCATATTTCTAGATTGTGGTTTTACTTGTAAATACAGCTTCATTTGCTTCCATCTGAGCTAGTCTGGCAATTTTATTTTGGGGGTAATTTCAACCTACCACACATAATAACTCTTCTTCAGCCATAAAACCTCTCCCTGGTTTATCCTCAGATCACACACAAATCCTCTCCTCGTTCAATTAAAGCTTCTATTTCAGTCACCTGTATTGCAGGATACAACTGCCTTTTAATTAGTTTTGCCTGTCTGCAATGAAACTAGATCAGTGGCTATACTTGGAGCACATCCACAGTGTTGACAGGATCTGAGCTACACCAACTTTGCAACAGATAAACACAACTGAGCTCTGTTCTGCTGCAAGGTAACGTGACCGAAGACGACGACCGCTACCCTGCAATCGTGCCGTGCAGCGTTCCCCCCTTGCACAGTTGGTTGCCTTTGGGTTAGCCAAGGGGGGAAACAGGTTGGGTTTTTGTTTTTTTTTTGTTGTTTGTCTGCAAAGTGAAAGCACTATGTGAAAGCTGCATTTCCCTCAAAACAGAGCCAGCCCGCTGCACCAAAGTCATGCTTGCAAGGACACACCGCAACGAAACTCAGCAGCCCCCAGCTCTACCTTACTTGCTCGTGTCAATCAGTTTGGAGATGTTTTAACATCGGAGTTATCTTTATCTGCACTGGCTTTTGAGGTCTAATTTTAACATGTGAAGTGGGGGGTGGGGGAGGGGGAGAGGTGAGATTGCTGCTATGAAAGTCGCAATATAAATATAAGAAGACTTGTTGGGCCGACTGATATGCTGGCACAGACCAGACATGTATGTCACGTGGGAGCCCAGTGCAGCTGTTGTAGTCCATGGTACAATAAATAGCTATGGAGAAGCAGCATAGTCATGAGGGGATTTTTTTAATACCACCTACTATGCTACATGGCTGAATGCACTCGTCTTGAAAAAAAAAAAAAAAAAAAAAAAGGGCAATACCTGCAGTTAAAACACAGACAAGCAGCAGGCCTGGCCCAGCGAGGCTGGTGTGTTTCAAATGCTCTGCAGAAGAACACAGAGTGGTTGCCTGCCTCCCCTGCCCTGTACTCACAGGATCACAGGATGTTAGGGGTTGGAAGGGACCTTTGAAGGTCATCAAGTCCAACCCCCCTGCCACAGCAGGACCATAGAATCTACCACAGGTCACACAGGAACACATCCATATGGGTCTTGAAAGTCTCCAGAGAAGAAGATCCACAGAGCCTGTTCCAGTGCTCTGTAACCCTCACAGTGAAGAAGTTCCTCCTCATGTTGAGGTGGCACCTCCTGTGCTGTAGTTTACATCCATTGCCCCTTGTCCTGTCACAGGGTGCAAGTGAGCAGAGGCTGTCCCTTCCCTCTTGACACACAGCCCTCAGATATTCATAAACATTTATTAAATCCCCTCTCAGTCTTCTCCTCTCCAGACTAACCAGCTCCAGGTCTCTCAGCCTCTCCTCATCAGGCAGTGCTCCAGTCCCTCAATCATCCTGGTAGCTTTCTGTTGGACTCTCTTGAGTAGATCCCTGCCCCTCTTGAACTGGGAGCCCAAAACTGGATGCAATATTCCAGGTGTGGCCTCACCAGGGCAAAGCAGAGTCCTCCAAAGACATTTCCCACTCAGCAAACCCATCAGAACACGTGGTTTAGCCTCTTTGAGCCAGGAGAGGACACCATGCATGATAACATGTGCAACCTCTCTTGCAGGATAGATCCACTGCGACTGCTCAGCAACGGGCATGCAGGGGTCATGCCTGGCAGCACTTGCAGATGGATGTCTCAGGTAAGACTAGGCTTCTGGAGAGGATCTCTATTTATAACCTGGACCCTGATAGGTGGCTGATCTTGGGTGTTAATGTGACAAAGTATTGGTTTTTAGAGTCGCTGAAATGCCTCAACACAGACTGGAAGATGAAACCACTGCTGGCTTGCAAGTGGTCATTCATGCTATGCGCTGGTAAGAGAAGCAGCCATCAATATTGGGTGTTTGCAGCATGCTGAGCACCAATCAAACCAATCAGGGTCCATAAAATATTCATTATAAAGCACCTACACCCTAAGGTTAAGTTCTTATCCATTTTAGAAAAAACAAAGAAGAAGAAGAAAAAAAAAAAGGTCCTGCTGCAGCACATTGAGTATCTTTAAATTAGCAACTGGCAATGAACTGAGCTTTTGACAAGGCTCTGGAAAATGCCTTCTGGGTTTCTACTACACAGATGTGAGTAGCATATTAACTCACATTTCCCCAGCAAGGAAAAGAGACTACAATTGCAATGACAGTCCTCAGAAAGTAATTTACACCCCCTTTTTGACCCTGATTCTCAGTATTCTGCTTATCTCAGCCACAGGATGCAAAATGATGCAACATTTTTGGAGCTACAGGCAGAATAATTGTATTTGGGTAATTTTTTTTTTCTCTCTAGCTCCCTTCTACTCAACTCTGTCAGGTTCTGACAAACTCATATGAGTCATGACAAACTCATAAAGTCTGTCCCTGTATCCATAAATAGTTGCAGAAAGTGACAGGGGTGTCAAGTTCCACAGTGCACGGATACATTTCATACATTATAGGAAGCTAGGCTTTGAAGCTGTAAAAAACCCAAAGTGGTAAATTTCAAAATGAAAAAAACAAAACAGATTGCTTTGTTTCAGTTTTTGTTATGCAAATGAGCTGTAACGAGACAGAACTATGGGTTGGCTTCACAAGCAAGCAGGGAAGGAGCAGGAATCCCTCTTGGGACTCTGCTCTCTACCTCTCCATGCATGCTGCCATGAACAGCCACTGAAACTCCAATTTTCTCATTTAAAGAGAATTCCTACATGTTTGGGCTTCTTTTGTGAGCTTATCTTGGGGCTTGGCTGGCCAGCAAATGCATTTGTAACATACACCATCTCTTCAGAGAGAATGGCATCTCTTTAGGGTGGAAGTTTGAACAACACTTTGTCTGTGTCTGTGAGGAGACCTGAAAGACACATCATGGCAGTTTTAGGCTGTGCCTAGAAAATTTCCCACAGATCCTGAGCAGAAAGTGGTAGAATGTAAATAAATTACCATTGGATGTAAAAGGGAAAATAATCACGGAATCAATCAGGTTGGAAAAGACCTCAGAGGTCATCAAGTCCAACCTATTACCTAATACCTAACACCTCCTGACAACTACACCATGGCTCCAAGTGCCACATCCAAGCTTTTTTTGAACACCTCCAGAGACAGTGACTCCACCACCTCCCTGGGCAGCCTATTGCAATGGCCAATCTCTCTTTCTGGGAAGAACTTTCTCCTCGCCTCCAGCCTAAACTTCCCCTGGAGCAGCTTGAGACTGTGTCCTCTTGTTCTGCCACTGGTTGCCTGGGAGAAGAGACTGACTCTCACCTGTCTAAAACCTCCTTTCAGGTAGTTGTAGAAAGCAATAATGTCTCCCCTGAGCCTCCTCTGCTAATAATCCTATCAGCCTGGTAACTAACATAAAGTTAGTTGTGTAAACTAACTCTTCCTCTTTTTGCTTCCTTGCTCTAGCAGATACTGGCTGGCTTTTGCTTAGCTGTTCCTGACCTTGGCTGCATTTCTTTGTTGTGGCTAAGTACTAACAAGTTCTGCTCTTCTCTTTCCTTTGTCCTGTGTACAGAGGGGAGGGATGGGGGAGAGGAAGAAGCCCTTGGTAATCCCCTGGTTTTGTCCAAGGGGGTTCTTGTGTTGTTTGTAATTTGTAAATATAAGTAAATATTGTATATTTTGTACATATTAATTATATTTCATATTTCTAGATTCTAGTTTTGCTTGTAAACAGAGCTTAATTTTCTTTCAACTGAGTTGCTCTGGCAAATTTTATGTTGGGGGGGAAGAACTTCAACCTACCACACATGTTGAAGGCTTTGAGCACATATGGACATTAAAAAGTGGACTAGCAGGTTATAGGTTAGGGTTAGGGGTTAGGGGTTAGGGTTATAGTCCTGCTCTGGCAGGGAGGTAGGACCAAAAGATCTCCAGAAGTCCTTCCCAACCCCTAACATTCTGTGATCCTGCACTCTCATGTTCCTTTTCTCACCTCTTTTCTGCACTCTCTATCTGGACAGATTGCAGACAATATAAGGTGATCCAGAACGTTTTTAAAATGTCTTGACTATGGAATTTGGGAACACATCAAATAAACATGCCTAATGCTCCTCAAAAATCCACACAAAAAGCTTATCACTATGCTGGTATCAAGTATGTCAAGTGTTTTCCCACAAAAAAATTAAAATTGTTTTCCATAAACACTCCAAGACAATCTGTGACACATTTAGAAGGCAAGAACCAAATAATTGCAGAAGATGATATTAGCTTGTATCCTGTGTGTAAGGTTTCTGTAGTTGCTTTAGTGGGTTTCATGGTATCCCACGGGATCATACTTGAACATAATAGGGATTAGATCTCTTGGACCCTGCAAAATTGTCAGATGCAGTTACTTTAAATGGAAATTAATTGTAAACTTTGTGTTGCATAGGAAACCTGTGCTCTGCAGGTGACCACTGGTCTTGGGGAGACTGACTTCTCCTGATGACCAGAGTGAAGCTGTAGGAGTTGTTGAAGGCTCTCCATCACAGCATCTTGCCTCACATCTGATGCTGCTCAGTAGAGTGACAAACCCCAGTCTGCAGCTCCAGACCCACAGGGAGTGACAGCTCCATCCCAGCCTGGCCCTTGTCCCAAGAATGTCAGCAATGTTCTTTGTGAGATTTCTGTTCTCTTCAGTTTCATTTGGCTGAAAATGCTTCTTTCAGGGTTTGTTTGGGTGGTTCACAGCTGACTATGATCTACTTAGATTATTAGAAGCTGAGGTGAAACGGTAAAAGGAAAGAAGCTTCAACTCTTCCCTGACAAGTTCTGTCAACTTACTGGAGCAGAGTGATGAGACTGGTGTGAGAACTGGAGGGGAAAGTCTGATGAGGAAAGGCTGAGGGAGCTGGGGGTGTTCAGCATGGAAGAGACTCAGAGGGGATCTTATCACTCCCTACAACTACCTAAAAGAAAGTTGCAGTCAGGTGGGGATCAGGCTCTTCTCCCAGGCAATTTGTGACAGGAAGAGAGGGCATGGTATGAAGCTGTGCCAGGGGAGGTTTAGGTTGGATATTAGGAAACACTTCCTCACAGAAGGGTTGATTAGGCACTGGGATGGACTGCCCAGAGAGGTGATGGAGTCACCATCACTGGAGGTGTTTAAGAAAAGATTGGGTGTGGCACTTGGCATGGTTTAGCTGATGTGGTGGTGTTAGGTCATAGGCTGGACTTGGTGATCTCAGTAATTCCAGCCTCAACAATTCCGTGATTCTGAGTTATTTAGTTACGTTTTTGCAGCAATCTTGTCTCTTTACCAAGTTTATTAGCTGCCAAGGCTGTGTAAGCCAAACTCTCCTTTATTACATTAATATATCTTGAAACTCAAACACAAAATTACACTTATATGGAAAAATTAAAACTTTCAAAAAGTTTGAAGCAGTTGCTCTATAATAACATGGAAGAACCATCAAGATCTTGGGACCTGACCCGAAATCTTGCAGGACATACAATACAACCTGCCTAGACATCTCACAATTTCAGCCCAGACCTAAGCACATCATCTCCAAATGCAGTGTCCTGAAAGAAAGCACCTGCTAGTTCTGAGAGCCCTGGTGGCTGCAGTCTAAAATATTTAGTGGAGTTTAAAGTCCAGAAGACAAGGGATAATTACATATATTTAAATCATGCTTGGCCTTCTGCTCCTTATTTTGGTGGCCATAGTTTTCCTTTTGACCTAAAGATAAAACTATAGGGGTTGGGGTTTGGTTTTTGTTTGTTCTCATAAGATGGGACTGCTATGCAAGCAAGACTGCAAGACTCTATTTATTGATTTTTTTTTTTTAAATTAAGTCACACTTCAGTTTGTGATAACTGACAGATGTGAAGGAGTAAGAAGAAAACTAAACTACCCACTGAATTTCAAAAAGGCACCTTGTGCTGCTGTTTTCTTCGAGGGTGCTTTGTGCTCAGCAGCTCTGCGGGCTGAGCAGCCAGCGCTAGAGCGCTGCTGCTATCTACAGGTCTGCTCCGTGCAGCGCTCAAACCGGACACCAAACCGAGTCCTGCAACGGCGATGCTCACACTTGGGAAACGAAACAAAAAGGACCAGACCCCTGACGCTAGAGAGTGTTGAATTTTGGGAAATGCAAGCTGGCAGTCTGTAGCCTTCCGGTTCTGTGCCTAATGTAAGTAAAACCCCTCAAATTAAACAGAGTTCATTAAAGGGAAGGCTGATTCATGCTGCATGAGAGCACAAATTCTGCTTTTAACTTAGTTCTGCACATGAAGAGGAAATGTTGCACTTTCAGGTGCAGAGTAAGAGGAAGCATCTGCTGCCTGATGGGCTGCCCTCTCCCACCACAGCACACTGATGCACAAAACACATTGGGGTACAGAAGGGCTTGGAGCCTTCAATACTGAACTCTCAAGACAGTTTGTGATGTAATTAGAATTCCCTAAAACGTACTTCTGGCTCTTTATTATTTCGAATTTATTCACTTATTTCTCTCTCTCATTTTTCCTCTATAACCCAGAATTTTGGTAACTGCTTTTCTGCCTCTTTCAATAACACAGACAATCATGATAACCTGCAGTGTGTTCAGCATTGATGAAAACCAAAGCAGTTTCCAGGAGAACAGTGATACATCTGTCCAGCCTACCCAAGCAAACCGTGGAGATGTCAAAAGTACCTATTTAACAAAAGCTTGTAGATTTCAGCATCAGGTTACCAACAACAGTAGCAGATCACAATCTTTCAATAAGCAATAAAGAAAGAACAAACTCAAAAAAAGCTGGGGGGAATAAGAATTTTTTCCCTACTGAAAAAAAAATTACTTTTTCCTAACAAGAAAAAAAAAATCTCAGCTTATTTGCAAAATCTGTATCTACAACAGAATGTTTGGCTGCCAAGATGAACAGCCAAGTACAGAAGCAGAGCACCTTGCATCCAGGGAAAGCACAATCAGAAGTTCAAACAGCAGGACAGTTTGATCTGAAATATGGAAATTCTGTGAAGCTTTTCCCATTCAGAAGGTTAGAAAAGCTCTTCCAAAACTGAGTCCCTGAGAGCAGCAGGCGTTTAATGAGCCTGTTCCACACGACTGCTTGTGTGAAAATAACTAGTTAAATACCCCCTTTTCTGGAAACAACTTATTGTCAGATACCTGCTGAGAACTTCAATGTGTGTGCCTGGAAAATAGTATTCTGCCATCTAGTTATTTTGCTACATCAGAGTCCTGTCTTTTTCTCAAAGAAGTTTATCAAAGAATTAACCAGAACTGTAACTGCTGCCCATAAAATATATGCAATAAAACGTTTAGAAGGACAGGCGCCAGGTAATGCTCAGAAATTTCTTATCCGCAGAGCTGAGTCCTCTGATACAACTTCATTCCCTGTTTGGTAGTATCTTTCCATCAATCTTTTACATTATGTTCCTATTATTGTTTCTGAGAGATAGTCTGATCATTTCGAAGCCTACATGGAGAGTGATGACAATCACTATAGAAATCAGTTTGGCAGGGTGCCAGGCACCACGGCGAGGCAGACCCTGGGCAGGCAGCACCCCACTTCCCAGCCAAGCCCTGCAGCAGTACCACTTCCCAGAGAGCTGTGCTCAGAGGAGCAAGCTACAAGCTCCCTAGGGCTCTTAGGGCTGGGTAGGTACAGCAGTGAATACCTAACACTGATAGAATAAATACAGAGTTCACCTTAATCCGGAAGCCTCCACGGATTTTTTCACTGAGTACTTTCACAGACCCAGGGGAGGTGAGAGGCATCCATTGCAAGAGAAAAATGAGCGTCCACGGAACGCTTCAGAACATGAACTTCTGGGATGTAAAGCTTAATTTGAACTATGAATCATTCCAGGAATAAACCGAAATATTTCCACTATGGGCGAGGCGAAGCACACCACTGGCTATCCGGGGCGCTGTGGCCACTTCTGCTGAGGGACCAGGGGCGGGAGGGGCCCCGAAAAGCCCCGAGGACGGGTCGCTTCCTCGCCGTCGGGGCACTCGGTAGCGGCGAGGCGGGACCGTACCCTCCCGGGGTGCCGCCCTGCCGCCGCCCGTTCCGAGCACTTCCTTAGCGGCCCGCGGAGGCGGCCGCGGGCAGCCGTCGGTCCCCGGCGGGGCGAAGGGCGGCGGCGACGAGACGATGACCCACAGCCGGGAGCCGCGTCTCGCCGCGCCGCTGGACGAGGAGCTGGAGGCGCTGGGGTAAGCGGCCCGGAGACGGCTGGGGGATGCGGGGGGTCCCTGCGCGAAGTGCGGCCTCAGGTGTGAGCCGCTGGTTCCCACTGCTGAATTTGGTAGCGAAGGGAGGAACGAGATAACCCCGAGGGTTATTTTAAGGAGCCCGCGGAAGGGCGCCGTGCGTGATGTGCAGCCGCGCAGAGAACCTAGTGCATGTACCTGTGGCGGGTTTGAGAGGCCGGCAGGCTTCCCGGTACAGAGCTGGTGTGTATGATGTTGGTGTGTGCAAGTGAGTGGGAGGCATAAACGAGAGCTAGTAAACTTTAACTGCAGGCAAGTATTTCGTGTACAGTGGAGAGTTAGAGATGGGGCTACAGCTTCACCCCGAGAAGGTCTGCGACGTTGAAGCCTCCTCCATCAAGAAGAGCGTGTTGTGCCATGTCACTTTCCTGCGTTTCAAGGGACCACCCAACCCCTGGCTTGTCCTCAGACCTGCCTGTGCTCCTCCACTGCAGAGCTGCCTCATCCCTTTGGCCATCTCCTTGTAGCTCAGCCTGTGCTCTAGCCAGAGGGCTAGCATCCCAGACACCATGCTGGTTGCTCCTTGATGTGCCCTGCAGGCTGCCCCAGGGCTCTCAGGCTTTGGCAGTGGGAGCAATGGACGGTTCAGAGCTGCTACGACGATGTCAGCCTCACTCAAAAGCAAAACCCAAGGAGCGAAAAAGAAGACCAAAGACTACAACAATCCTCTCTCCCTCTCTGATGTGACTTGCCCATTTTGTCTGCCAGTTAGTTTTGTTTTTTATGGGAAGAGGCTGTGGGACCATGGGCTGGAGAAGCAGCACTGGTGGACACAGGGAGGCCTGGATGGGAAGGGTCAGTGGCAGAAAAGTGAATAGACAAGGGTCATTCAAATAAGAAACAGATTTGAGATTCATATACCTTTAGGGGGGTGGGGTGTGATTTGAAGCAGAATATTTTAGAGCTCTGCTTTACTACAGTAAAGCAAAGAAGTTAAAGGTGTGAAGAAGTATAAAATAGTAAACGGTTTTTCTTTCTTCTCAGAGAAAGTAGATTTGGTATGAGGATATCCTCTTACTTTACCAGGTCAGCAGGTCACCAGCTGAAAAGTTGACATCAATGTAGGTGAATATACAGCATAGAACATATATTAACTCTACTAGGTTTGGAGCACCTGATACTTACTGGGCTATTCTAGGCTATACTGAGAATATGAAAGCTGGTGGAGTTATAGGTTGAACTAACACCTACTGAAAAGGTAGATCAAAATCAGAACATGTCAAAAACATGTTGCCTCTTTCATGAACTACTACCTTAAATTTACCAGAATATTTAAAAGAGAAGCACTGAATTTTGTTGAAAGAGATGTAAGCATCTTGGGTAAAGGAAAAGGAAACCAACACACTGATTTTTCTTTGGAGGTCTCTGATTATTTCTGGAATCATCCCTTTTCCCAGTCATAGAATCACAGAATGGTCTGGGCTGAAAGGGATCTCCAAAGGTCATCTAGTCTGACCTCCCCACAGTCAGCAGGGATATCCTCAACTAGATCAGGTTGCCTAGAGCAACCTCACCTTGAGTATCTCCAGATGGGACATTAACCACCTCTCTGGGAACCTGTTCCAGTGTTGCACCACCATCATAGTAAAAAACTTGTTCCTAACATCCAATCTCAATCTGCTCTTCTCCAGCTTAAAGCCATTGCCCCTTATCCTGTCATTGCAGGCCTTTGCAAACAGACTCTCCCCATCCTTCTTGTAGCCCCCTTCAGGGGGAAGGCTGCTATTAGGTCTCCCCATTGCTGTTACTGCTAAAGAGACCACCTTGGCAGTGCAGTCTGAAAGTCCTGTAGCTGATCACATATGGTGTGAGTTTGGGGAATCCCCCTCTGCAGTTCCCATTATTTGCGCAAGAGACAAGAATGTGGAATATCTCGTCATCCGAGTAAGCACAGGCTGGGCTGGTAACACAGCTTCCATCCCAAGAGAGCACAGATCTCATGACACTATTTGCTTTTTGTAGGTGAAAGGAATGGGTCAAGAGGAAGCAAGGTTTTGTAACCTTTTTCCTTTTGCAGTCTGAGTGTTGTTTGTCATCCCTTGCAGCACAGCTTCTCACAGAATCACAGAAAGCATCTGGTTGGAAGAGACCTCAAAGATCATCCATTCCAGCTCTTGACCCAGCATTAAACCTTGTCCCCAAGTGTCAGGTCCACATGCTGCTTAAACACCTCCAGGGATGGTAACTCCACCACTGCCCCGGGCAGACCATTCCAATGTCTGAGAGCCCTCCCTGTGTGGAAATATTTCCTAGCATCCAGCCTGAACCTCCCCTGCTGCAGCTTGAAACCATTTCCTCTGGTCCTGTCATTAGTCACCAAGGAGAAGAGGCTGCCCCTTCCTCACTCCAACCTCCCTTCAGGGAGTTGTAGAGAGTGATGAGGTCCCCCCTCAGCCTCCTCTTCTCCAGACTGAAAAACCCCAGCTCCCTCAGATGCTCCTCACAGGCCAGGTGCTCCAGGCCCTTCACCAGCCTCAATGCCCTTCTCTGAACATGCTCCAGCACCTCAAAGTTCCTCTTGTAGTGAGGGGCCCAGAACTGAACAGGTTTAACAATACCATGGCAAATAGTTATTTGGTAAGACCAAATGATACACTGCATGCTTAGTTTTAGAAAGAGAAGATAAATTAGACCACAAGCTTAGATCAGATGATGATAAAATTGGAGAACAGAGGAACTTGTATGACTGGGAGAGGGCAACTATGCTCATAAGAATTTTCCCCTTCATCTGTATTTTTAACCTAAACAAGGGCAAATTACAACAGCTAGAAACTGAACAAAAGAAATTAGTGAAATTCAGAACAAAGGCAGTTGAGAGGAGGAGGTGAGAAAATGGAAGTGAAAAGTAGAAGCTGAACTAGTGAAAGCTTGCTGTTAGAAGATGTGAACCTTAAGGCTGGATACACTGAGGTTACTTCCTCATATATATATATATATATATACACACATTATTTTTGCTATGAAATGGCACCCTTGTATTCCAACAAAGTACTTCACATAGGTGTGTGATTAAATGTTTCAGTGTGACACATTGAAAGGATGTCTAATAAATAGCAGTTTGGGATGAATGTCACCTGTAAGTACTGTCTTGTCACTGTCACCCTATTGTAAGTTCTCTAGACCTCTATCAACTCATAGAATCATAGAATTGTTAGGGTTGGAAGGGACCTCAAGGATCATTTAGTTCCAACCCTCACACTAGATCAGGTTGCTCAGAGCCACATCCAGCCTGGCCTTCAAAACCTCCAGGGATGAGGCTTCCACCACCTCTCTGGGCCACCTGTTCCAGTGTTTCACCACCCTCATGGTGTAAAACTTCTTCTAACATCCAATCTGAATCCACTTCTATTTTTGCTCCATTCCCCCTAGTCCTACACTACCTGACATCCTAAAAAGTCCCTCCCCAGCTTTCTTGTAAGCCCCTTTAAGATATTCCTGTGCCATTACAAATGGTGCTAGAACTTCACTTTTGGTGACATGAGCTACAGGGGACCCTTCATGACTTTCATGTGACCGATAATACTTCTAAGGATTGATATTAGGAAAAAAAGATTAAAAAAACCCAAAACCAAACCAAACAAACCCAGCCAATTAAAAAAAAAACAAACACAAAAAACCAAACCAAAACAAAAAAACCCACAAAACCCCACAAACAACCCCAACAAACCAAAAAACCCCAAACCTGCCAAACCTTGACAGCTCTGATCTGAAATCTAGCGTGCAGAGAGCAGAGAACTAGTGAGGTTATTTTGTAGAGTCATTTTTTGAGTATAGAAACAAAAAAAATATTATCTTATCAAGTTGAAACTGTCCCTGCCCATGGCAGGGGAGGTTGGAACTAGATGATCCTTGAGGTCCCCCTTCCAACCCTGAAAATTCTGTGATTACATCCAGCCAAAGGGGATGTCAGTGCTTGCCCCCTCACTCCATCAAGCAGTACAGTGTACTGCTTCTTTAAACAAAAGAACAGGAATATGTCTTTGAAATCAATGCATCATTTCAAACTGTAAGAAAATTCACTCATTGTGGTAGAAGATTTTTTTTTTCAATATGAAAAAGGTGTAAAGCCTGACAACATCTACCACCACAAAAAAAAAAAAAAATCTTCCATGATAAATAAATGTTCTGGATAATATTGAAGGCCTACTGAGAGCACACCTGGACCCTCTCTCCCAAATGTGGATCTCCATTCCCTTTCAGGCGGGGACAAGAGGTGAAACAGATTTGCTGTGTTTCTGCTGGACTCCTGCAGCTTAGGCAGCTGAGGTGCTTTCCACAGGGATGGTCACCCACTGAAGAGCATAAGCAGTGCTGCACCTGCTGAAATAGGGGAGAAAGACAGCTTCTGGGAAGGGAGCAGAGTGTCTCCTTCCTGCTTCAGAGAAGGAACTTTGAGTTGCCTGACTCTACATGAACACACACAGCTCCTAACTCAACACAGACATGCTTATGCGTGTGGGATATAGAGATTTTTATGTAATTCAGGACAAAGTTAATGGAGCAAGAGTGGGTAAATGGCAGCAATTATAAATGCTGAAATGGAGTTCACTAGTCAGACTGGAGATAAAGAACCCAAAAAAGGGGACCATGCAGGATTTTTCTATATGAGAAAAGGAAAAAGCCTCCCCAAAGTATGTGTGCATTTGAGGCAAGAGGCTGTGCAAGGCCAGGGACACCCAGCAGAAGTGGCTCTGAAGCAGGGAAGGACTTTCCTCTCTCTCTCTTGTGTTTCTTCAGATGAACCTGAATCAGGAACCCCAGGCAGTTTCTACACCGGTGATTTTCAGTCTGACAAGTGTCAAAGTAGGTGGTGTATTGCTGGATTTTTTGGTAGTGAACACAGCTCTTTATAAATTGTGTCAGATAAAGATGACTTTTGGGAAGGACTTTCAGAAAGACCCTAGTATGCAACGCATGCACCATGGTTCAAAAATCAAAGAGTGAAGATAATACAGCTTTCTGAAGGACTTGCTTGGGGTTTCAAGCAGATGGGGTGTTTGTAAAGCCTTTTGACTTCCTTGATTTCTTGTTTTAAGGAGGCAAGAATGTACACATAGCATGAGATTTTCTATCAAGTTTGCTCCCCAATGTATAACTGAGGAGACAATTGAAGGGAGCAGAGCATCTTCCTTAAGAGGAGAGCCTGAGGGAGCTGAGGGCTCTTCAGCTTGGAGGAGACTGAGAGGTGACCTCATTCATGTTGGTAAATATGTAAAGGGTGAGTGTCAAGAGGATGGAGTCAGGCCCTGCTGGGTGATGCCCAATGACAGGACAAGGGGCAATGGGTGGAAGTTGAGGCATAGGAAGTTCCATGGAAACAGGAGGAAATTTTTTCCCTGTGAGGGTGACAGCACACTGGAACGGGCTGGCCAGGGGGGTTGTGGAGTCTCCCTTTCTGGAGATATTCAAGACCTGCCTGGATGCATTCCTGTGTGATCTGCTGTAGGTGATCCTGCCCTGGCAGGGAGGTTGGACTGGATGATCTTTTAAGGTCCCTTTCAGTCCCTAACATTCTGTGAAACTTAAGCTAAAGTTGACTGCCTCGCCCTTTACATTGCCTTCCTGAATGAACCATGTCTCCCACCTTGATCCACCCGCAAATTTCAAAGAACTGCCTAATTTTTTTTTCCACCCCAAATAAGATAAATAGAAGGCTTCTCCCTCTGACAAAGACATAAATACAGCTGAAGGATATCTGGTAGTGTCTAACTGGAGGGCTGTTTGGGTTTCTTTTTACCCCGTTTTCTTGTGTTGATGCCATCAGGCAAGCTTGATTGAGAGAGAACACTTTGCATAGGTATGTATTTATTTACCTCCCTGGTGGTCTGGATGCAAATGCTGCTGCATTTTTCCACAGCATTTTTAAATGTCACCTGTGTTCATGCAATCACAACAAATACAGAGTGAGCATTTTCACAAGGGAGTATCCAAATAACCTGACAGTTGTTACTGATTCATAGAATCACAGAATGCATCAGATTGGAAGGGACCCTCAAAGGTCATTTTGTCCAACTCACCCTGCAGTGAGCAGGGACATCACCAACTAGATCAGGTTGCTCACCTGTGACAGCCAGGAGAAGGAGGAATAAGTCACTTTGGCACTAAGGTCTACATTATTGTCTCACACCCACATCTGCTCTTTAAGCTGAGCAAGAGGAACACAGTAACATTTGAGGGATTTTTGCCTGAGACAGCAAATTTAAGCAATAAGAGTGGTGCAGCCTTGCCAACAGAGTTTTAAAACTGCACTTAAACATTTACTTTCCCAGTTAAGTAGATTGTTTTGTTTTGGTTAGTTTTGTTTTGTTTTTTTTCATAGTGGTAAAATTTTATTAGTCACTGGCCTTTTATGTGTAAAGAGAGAGTAGATTTAAACACAAGATTTTTTAATTTATTTTTTTTTTTTAAACTTAAGTGACTTCAGTTTTTAAAATCTTAGTAAATGGCTTTTGGGAAGTGAGGTAGCAGCATGTCTGAGCAACCACAAATCGAGAACTCCTCCTTTACGGTAATCACCACTTCACAGATCTTCTCTAGGTTTCTTTTGCACAGAAGTGAGAGAAGTAGTGTCATGAAATTCCACCCAAAACAGTGTTGTCTTCTCACTCAGCTATAGGTCTGGCCAACTGTGCATGCTGAGATGATCCTCACTGCATCAGGACAGATCTGACCTTTGACTGTTACTTACTTGGGCAGTTAATCCCCAAGCGAATTGTGGCTAGCAGGTGCTTCAGAGGATAACACTTTGATCTTCAAATGTTCATTATTTTATTCTACTGTGGTGGACAGTCCACAGAGCACATTCTAGAGCCAAAGCTGCAACACCCTGCCTGTATTGAGTTTCATATGGATCTTCCAGGGCGTTAACAGTTGGGAATCTCTTATGAAGCAGTTTAACAGCCAGCTGGCCTTCCAGATAGGCAGCCATCTAAATCCAGAGCTAAAACTTCATGTGAGATGCCAAGTTCAGTGGCTACTTGCAGTGAACAAAAAAAAAAGGAAAGGGTATACAGTTACTCCACATTTCAGTTTGAAGACTGCCACGATACAAATGCTGTGATCACACTTCTGCTTTCAGCCAAACTGTTTTTCTCTGGCTGAAACAGTAATAGACTGATGCCAGTACTACAGGCAGGCACAGGTTAAAATAGGGGGAAGGAAATTTGGTACCATTCCACATACAGAGAAAGGGAGAAGCTTGCTCCCTGCAATGCTGTGCTCTGGGTACAGTATCCCTGCCTCCTTCCACATGAAAGGTTCTGGTATGTCTCTATCATTGATAGTTATGATGCACCTTTACAGGAGTAGCACTCCAGGCTTTTACAGCTCTTTTTTGTGTTCAGTCTCACGATCATTTATAATGAGATCCTTTTCTATTATAAGAAATCAGATGTTTCTATTGTGAATCACTCTGGGTGGAAATGAAGCTGTAAACAACTTGTCATGATCCTTGCAAGACTTTTTTTTACCCCCTGTGGATTCCTTGTGGAACTTCTCATATTAAAAAACTAATGAAGTTAGTTTAACTGAAGCTAATGAAGCAGGTGTTTAGATCTTAGATCTTTTCCTGCATTGCTCAGAACAATGCTGCTGAGTGGCAGCAATGGTGACATTTCCTCAATTTCCACTTCAAATCCTGTCAGGTAATTTTGGTCCCTTCTGCTGTTCCTTCTTCCAACAAGGTTATGCTTCAGCTGAAAATGTTGAGCTGAGGCAAATGTTGCATTTCAGATCTTAGCAGTAAAGATGAACTGAGTTGTGGGAAATACAGAATTTGGGAGGAGTTTAAGGGTTGCCTCTTTGCCCCAAAAGAGGAACTGTGCCAGAGTGTGTAGATACGTCAGGAAACAGAGAGTCTGAAAATAGACAAAGGATCCTGCATACACCCTCCCAAAAGTTGCTTTCACCTTATCAGCATGGACCTGGCTAATGTGTTGCTCATGCAAGAAGGAATTTGCAGGCAGTTTCGGATTCAGCAAACTGCCAGCTGTTTGTACACAACCTTGTAGTTAACAAAGACTAAAGAATTTTCTGAGCTTGCCAAGAGGAGGCTGCTGAAAGGGGCACGGTTCTGTGTAACCTGTGTGTGACAGAGAGAAGAACAGCAGCTCCAAGTTGTCGTAGTGTTAGTTGCAGCCCTTCCCCTTTCTCTAGGCTGGGTGGCAGGCAAAGGCTGTCAGTTCAGAGCTGAGTGAGTGATGCTTCTAACCCCTTGTGTCTTCCCAGGTGGTATCATGATAATCTTACCCGGCATGCAGCAGAAGCGCTGCTGCTTTCCAACGGGCAGGATGGAAGCTATCTCTTGAGGAAAAGCAATGAAAGGGAAGATTTGTACTCCCTCTCTGTGAGGTAAAGTACTGACAGACATCAATTTATATAATGCCACACAGCTAGCAGTTAAAAAAAAAAAACCGAAAACCAACCCTCCACCTACTCCACCACATGCATGTTTGCATGTCTTGTGCATCAAGATAACCATCAAGATTTTTTTTTGCCCTGGGACACAAAGTATTTTAATATATAAAAATATAATAATATATAAGTATATAGTAATATATATAAAGATAATATAGTAATATTACTATATTATGTAATATAGTGATATTAATATATTAGGTAATACACTAATATTAATATATTAATGTAATATAACTATATGAATATGTTAATGTAGTATATGCAAAATATGCTAACCTACTGAAGGACATTTTGTTTGAATTGTATTGAAAAAGAGCTCTCATTTTTGCAAGCCATGAGCTGCTCTTATTGGTGGAAAAACCTTGTTCTATGGGATTGGCTGTAGTCTTTCAAGCCTGCATGATAAAAATCAGTTCCAAGCATTTAAGGAACAGCTGATGGGAGCAGGAAAGTTTTATGATGAAGATAGTAGTAACTAGGCACTGACTTCACCAGTTGCTGGATCTCTGTATGGGAGAGATGATCCAGTGTTTCACTGGATGGTTTTACTCCTCCATTTTGGGCTATGACTCAGTCTTGGCTACTGATGCATGACTGATTTGACCAATATTTTACAAGTGGCAGATGTCAGGGCCCTGAAGTCATCAGAATTACAGCAATTTCCATCAGTTCAGAATGCAGGCAACACAGCCTGGCCTGGCTATTTCACTACAGAATCACGTTTAAACAATCTCCCAAGAATCAGTGAAGCCACAATGTTTTAGAGAGGTAACGTGAAAGACATACATTAGATACACAAGGTGGTCCCTGCCTATCAGCTGAGTGGAGGTAACCAACCCTAAATGCATTCTTAGCCTTTGGCAACTACAAGACATTGAGCTTCCACAGCGGAACTTTAAGCTACTGTATGCAAGTTCATTTCTGCCTTGAACGAAACAATGAGAGTGGTAAAATACTGCCACAGGTTGCCCAGGGATGTGGTTGAGGCTCCATCCCTGGTGACGTTCAAGATCAGACTTGATGTGGCCCTGGGCAACCTGATCTAGTTGGAAGTGTCTCTGCTGACTGCAGGGGGTGTTGGACAAGATGACCTTTGAGGGTCCCTTCCAACCAGATGCAATGTGAAATCTGTGAAACCTCTCAACAAGGAGGAACCACTGCTCAGCTGAATCCCAGTAACTTTTCAAGCTATAGTCACTTTGATGAGCATAGTGATGCCAGTTATTCACAACCCTAAGAGACAGGAACCCAACACATGCCCTTAAAAACTTCCAGGGAGGTGGTAGAAGCCCCATCCCTGGAGGTTTTTAAGGCCAGGCTGATTGTGACTCTGAGCAACCTGATCTAGTGTGAGGTGTCCTTGCCCATAGCAGAGGGGTTGGAACTGGATGATCCTTGAGATCCCTTCCAACCCTGACAATTCTATGAAATTGTGACTTTCTGCATGTTCAGAGATAGGAGCTGGTAAAATTTCCAAGTGTAATCACTTGGAAACTGAGGAAAGTGAAATTTGCACACACCCAAAGATATAAAGGGCAGTTGTGAATTGCTTTATAAAGTTATAAAAGGCAAATGTGAATTGCTTTACTCATCTCAGATGACAGACCCAGGAGCAAGTGTGACTATACATACACTGCTGAGAGGTGTTTGTACAAGGAGCTTGGAGGGGGTGCCTGACTGATCTGGAGGTGATGTGACAAAATGAGTATTCTGAGCAGCAATGACTGAGCTGAGTGCAGTCTTGGGAAAAAGAACAGTAGCATTTATAAGTAAGAGCTTTCTATAAAAAAAAAAAAAAAGTAGTTTTAAATGAATCTTGAAACTACTTTTAAGTGGCACTCAGGAAACAACTTACTGTAATTAATTGTCATTTTGATGGCTGTTCTATTAATAGGAAACAAAAGTTGGAGTGTTAATTGATAAAAATAAATTCACTGTTTTGATAAATTCTAGTCCTAGAAGAGCTAGAAAAGTCTACTCCTAGCCAATTCCAATCTCTTCTTCAACTCTGCATGTAGGAGCAAGTGTCACTTACTGCATTACCACACAAACTGAACATCCCAGACTGATCTTTTGTTCTGCTACATTACCTTTTTGGTGTTACAGGTCCCTTGAAATTTTGATTTTAAAATGTTTTAATTTTTTCTTTTAATTCCAAAGTTTTCCTTTCAAGTTTTTTTGACTAATATAACAATTAATTTTAAAACAAACAAATCCATTTTGTTGTGATACATTTTTGCAGAAAGGATGATTTTAGCAGTTCTGTCACTTTCTTTCTCTCCTCAAATGTCTTCTATAGCTTTTGCTTTCCTTTCTGCCTCTACTTCATGAGGAAGTTCAGCCATGGTTATAGTTTGTTTTAAAAGGAAACAATGCTGAGACATCCCTTCAGGTTTTTATGGACAGCCCTTAGAGATGAGGGCTGGTATTGCCTGAAATCTCCTCCCCCAGCTAAATTGGCCAACTCTAAAAAAGGAGCTAGGAAGTAGAAGTTGCTCTCCTTGCAACACTGTATTTCTTGTGAAATAAAATGAAGGGATGAAACCCCTCTCATTGCAGTACACAGCAGCTAGTTGCTGCTGTGGGGCCTCTGCCCTTGGCTGGCACACATTGTGCGGTAGCTGAGTGCAGAGCACAGCCTGTGGGAGGCCAAGAGAGGGATGTTCTATACAGTATCACAAGTGCTGTTCAGAGAGAAGTATTTTTTCAAATACCTATTTGAAATTATCATCTTCCATGGAAGTGGCAATAAGCAACAGACAAGATGCTATAAATCCTTTCCTTCACCATATTTTCAGTATCTTGGCTGCATACATTTTTCCTGAGAGAAAGTTTCCTCAGGACTATCTTGGGTGCTAGTAACATCAGTCTGGAGAAGAGAAGACTCTGAGGAGACCTTATTGTGGCCTTCCAGTAGCTGAAGGGGGCCTACAAGAAAGTTAGGGAGGGACTTTTTAGGGTGTCAGGTAGTGATAGGACTAGGGGGAATGGAGCAAAACTAGAAGTGGGTAGGTTCAGATTGGATGTTACGAAGGAGCTCTTCACCATGAGGGTGGTGAGACACTGGCACAGGTCATGCAGGAAGGTGGTAGAAGCCTCATTCCTGGAGGTTTTTGCAGGCAGGGCTGGATGTGGCTCTGAGCAACCTGCTGTAGTGTGAGGTGCCCTGCCCACAGCAGGGGGGTTGGAACTGGATGATCCTTGAGGTCCCTTCCCACCCTAACAATTCTATGATTAACAGAAGTAACTGTTTGACAGGAAAGATACTTGCACTAAGTGCTTGACTGCCTTCTGAAGTCAAAATAATTGCCCATCCAGGAAGTGAAGCCTTGCACACTTCTCTAAATACCATCAGCTTTCATAAATGCTGTTAGTTCCCTGACAGATGGCTCTGGTTCATGTTTGACAGTGCCCAGCACAGAGAAACCATTTGCCTGAGTACGGAGAAAAAACAGAGAAGTTTTAAAGCCTTGGCTATCTAAAGTCAGGTTATTAAATCCCTGTCTGGGTACAAAAAGGAAGGCAGCCTATTTTGAAAGGGCAATGAAAGACATTTTCAATGAGTTTGGGATGTCACCTGAAAAGTAAGACATATACCAAGTACTGTAACAGGTATACTTAGCAAGACTCAAGCCTAGGAAGCAAAGGAATATCATCCCACTCAGACAGAAGGCTGGTAACCTCATTTAAATGTCTTTTTTTTTTTTTTTACTGATTGCTGTAAGAGTTAATTTAGCTTGGCCTTTCTAGGCTTTCATCATCTCTTATCTGTAAAGCAGCAACTTGATTCTCTGTAATAAATCTGAGTGTCAGATGATGCAGGACAGCTAATGGCAGTAGTATCACTGCGAGGACAGTGGCTGTCAGCCTGTGATCTGGGCCAGATTTGCTGCAGTGGAAGCTGCTATTTAGGGGTTGTACATGCCAAATGCCTGCCCATGGCAGGGGGGTTGGAACTAGATGATCCTTGAGGTCCCTTCCAACCCTGACAATTCTATGATTCTATGACTTGTGCCTTAACAAATTGCCCTTTTTTGTTTTAGGGGAAAAGATTCTGTGAAACACTTCCACATTGAGCACACAGGAACTTCCTTCAAATTCGGATTTAATGAATTTTTGGACTTGAAGGAATTGGTCATGCACTTCGCAAATCAGCCTCTAATTGGAAGTGAAACAGGTAAGGAGGGCCATGTGTTTGCATAAACCTGTTTGTAGTCATGCTTCACACACAAGTCTGAGTAAAAGGAGCTTCCAACAGATCTGTCTACTGCTGAAGTGATCCTCTTCAGAAATTCACACTTGTATTAGCCTCAAGTATCTAAGAAGTTCCTCTTCAAAAACTCTTTCAAGTACTCTGAAGCTACATGTAAGCTTACTGGGTTTTTGCTGACCAGGGGCATGAGCTGCTTTTAGTTTCTCAGAGAGAGAAGGAAGCATTTCAAAATACACATGTACTGGGGGAAACAGAACCTTCTCAGAAAGGGCAAAACCAAAGCAGGGTGTTTAGAGGGGAAATAAACCTTCGTCTATGAAGCTGAAACCTCTCCATAAGAATAAACAGAAAAGAGACTTGAAATTGATTAGCTCCACTACTCTTCATCCAAGGAAGAAGTCTACAATGATATGTTCAGGGAATGTGCCCTGTATTGCCTCTCCAATTCTTTCTGCAGTGGATCAGCCTGCTGATACCATCTGTCATCACAGAGATTTGTCTTGTTTTTAAGAGAAAGAAAAGCACAGGCTCCTTCAGCAGCCAACATGCTACCTGAATTAAGAGTGTCAAGATGAAACTCCGTTCCTACAAGTTGAACACCCCAGACCAGAATCCCTGGAGAAGCAGATGCAGATTATCATGACAATGACAGTTTTAGAGCTGGCTTCAAATATAAAAGTTGAAGATGTTAGTGCAAGATAGAACCAAAAATTTCCACAACCTGTGTATAAAGTATATGTAAAATAAGTCACAGAGTAATCACAGAATTGTCAGGGTTGGAAGGGACCTCAAGGATCATCTAGTTCCAACTCCCCTGCAACCTTTGGCTCAGGCATTGGTAGAAAGTAGTTGGACCAGTTTTTCATATTCTTTGTTATACTCACAAACAATTTTCTATAGAAACAGTGTGAGATCAGAAATGAGAGTAAAGCAGGATAGCATGGCAGTATTTTGTGTGGACAGAATTTCATAAGAGAGAGACCCAACAGGAAAATATGTAATGGTTTCCACTATCTCCTGTTAAGTTTCGCCTCACTGAAGCTAGTTTTGTGCCTGTAGAGGCACACCAGACTCTGTTGGATCAGTAACACACAGGCCTGCACCCCTGCAAATTGGTCTGTGGAGCACAGTGGTTATTTTGTACTGGGACAGCTGCTCCAGTATCACAGAATCAATAAGGTTGGAAAATACCTCAAGGACCATCAGAGTCCAACCTGTCACCCACCCCCTCCCAGCTACAGCCTCCCTTCAGGTAGTTGTAGACAGCAATGAGGTCACCCCTGAGCCTCCTCTTCTCCAGGCTAAACAATCCTAGCTCTTTCAGCCTCTCCTTGTAGGGTTTTACAACAGAGTAACAACAGGCACCAGTACAGGTTAGGGGCTTCCCCACCAGAGAACAGCTCCACAGAGAAAGACTTTGGAGTCCTAGTGGACAGCAATGTGCCCTTGTGGCCAAGAGAGTCAATGGGATCCTGGAGTGCATCAAGCAAAGAGTGTCCAGCAGGTGTAGGGAAGTTCTTCTCCCCCTCTACTTTGCCCTGCTGAGACCACACCTGGAGTATTGTGTCCAGTTTTGGGCTCCCCAGTTCAAGAGAGCCAGTGACCTGCTGGAGAGAGCCCAATGGAGAGCCATGAGGATGCTTAGAGGACTTGAGCATCTCCCCTGTGAAGAGAGACTGAGAGCCCTGGGGCTGTTTAGTCTTGAGAAGAAAAGACTGAGAGGGGATCTGATCAATGTCTGAGGGGTGGGTGTCAAGTGGAGGGGAGCAATCTCTTTTCGGTGGTGTGCAGTAATAAGCCAAGGAACAATGGAGACAAACTTGAACATAGAAGATTTCATCTTCATAGAAGATTCTCATCTCATGAGGAGAAACTTTTTTACAGTGACGGTGATGGAGCACTGGAGCAGACTGCCCAGAGGGGTTGTGGAGTCTCCTTCTCTGGAGACACTTTCAAAACCTGCACTCCTGTGCAGACTACCCTAGGTGATCCTGCTTTGGCAGGGAGGTTGGGACTTGATGATCTCTGGAGGTCCCTTCCAACCTCTAACATTCTGTGATTCTGTGTTCTCAATTTCTTCTTAAATGATAAAGCATTATTTTTCTGCAAAGTCAGAGGAATTAAACTGATTCTGACTTTTCATCTACTGCAAGTTGAATAGATCACATTTACATACACTCATGTGCCAGAAAACAGACTTCAGTTGGTTGCTGAAAACACATTTTTTTTCCACTTCCCCTTGTAGCCCTTCCTATTACAA
Source organism: Indicator indicator (assembly GCF_027791375.1). Classification (NCBI taxonomy): domain Eukaryota; kingdom Metazoa; phylum Chordata; class Aves; order Piciformes; family Indicatoridae; genus Indicator; species Indicator indicator. Next base: position 33,870,156 of record NC_072017.1, read on the forward strand.
ACTATACATCAAACTTTATTTCACTTTCAAATTACTCAATCACCTGTAGGTTTCAAGACCAAGTTTTTACCTTATCTACCATCCCTTCTCTTTAAGCAGCATTTGGTGCCATTATTTTTAAAGCATGAAACTGATGATGGGGTAGCAGTTCCTATTTTAAGGAGGTCCTTCACTACAGTGTAATACATTAACTATTGAGAATACAGCTTTTTATAGAGAATGTGCAACAAACATGACCTTATTTGGAGAACAAAGAAGGGCTACAATCAAAATGTTACTAAATAGAGCTGTGGCAAAACAGTTAAAGGCAATAATGATGTGGGCTTACTGTTAGGAAGTCTGCATCCAAAGCTCTGACAGATTAGATGACTTAATACAGTGAGCAGTGGGTTGTTGGCAAACCCAGGATGGCTGTTACAGCCTCTTATCTAGTCAAGCCTCCTGCCTACCCAGCCAGCCAGCCTCCTGTGCAGGAAGGGAATGTAATGTGTCAAGTGATTCCCTGCAAGCACCAGTACGTTTCAAGGCTTACAAAAAAGGCACCATGTATTTAAAGTTTCACTGTAAAAAGCTCTGAGGATGTCTGTAATCACATCTGCCTGGAGCTATCAAATCTGTGTTTCAATTCGTTCTGTATTACCTAGCTACTCCCTGACTGGAAAGAAGGTTCAAGCAGGACAGGAGCCACCTGCCTTTAGTGGTTGTCTGATGGTTCTGTTTCTTTTGCTGCCACTTGCAATGCATTGCAGAAGGGGCTCAATTACCTACTGCTTAGAAAAAGTGAAGAGGGGTTTTGTTCTTGTTTTCAGAGATGTAAAAACCAATTGATTCCGTTGTACATGGATGAGGAAATTAATTTAGGCAAGGTCTGGGTGCTGCAGGTATTGAGGTCTCTGAGCAGCACGACAGAACCAAGAAGTGGTCAAGTGCCTCTCTGTAGTTTGCATAGCTGGTTTTATTTGCCTTTTTTTTTTTGTTTGTTTTTTTGTTTTGATAGAAAACATGCTTCACAAAGTCTAAACTATTCAGATGATGCATGCTAGAAATATTTGTCTGGTTTCATCAGTATGGGAGAATCATTTATAGCATCTGATTGTTTTCTTACGTGGCTGTGGTCTGACCTCTGCCCCCTTTCAAGGAAAACCCCTTAGAGGGAGTGTCACAGAAGTCTTGGGGAGGTTGTTAGCTCTTCTGCCTTTTGAATTTTAGGACAAGGTGAAGTTAACCATTCCACAAAAGGGCAGCTACTGCCAGTTATTTTCTAAGACTGTCTTGCTAGATGACTTACTCCTGCTCTTTTTCTCTCCAGGAACCTTAATTGTACTGAAACATCCCTACCCAAGGCAAGTGGAAGAGCCTTCCATTTATGAGTCTGTCCGAGTTCACACAGCCATGCAGACAGGAAGGACAGAAAGTGATCTTGTTCCAAGTGCTCCCTCAGTAAGTTGTGTTCTGGTGAGGGGTTAGCGTGACTGCTGGAGCAAGCTAGGGAATGACGCCAGCTATTCATTCCTTTATGGGTCTGTAAATAGAGGAAGTCTTTGGCAACCAAGACAGAACAAGCAGACTTACTAAGCAGAGTCCCATGGTAAATAAAGCCTTTTACAATTGTTGTCACTGAGACCTTAAATGCTGTCACTGGGAAAACACTGTCTGCAGCTGACCTAGGTGAGCCTAGCCACCCAAACAGAAAGTATAGGAAGGGTTTTCATTGACTCATTATCTTCCTTCTAGAATGCCCTCTTACCAGTAATACCAGGTATTAAAAAGAAAAACAAACACCCACTCCCCTCCAAAAAAAAAAAAAAAAAAAAAGCACCAAAAAACCCCCTCCAATACCCCAACTGCCTCCCCCCCCAAACCCCACACCACAGAAAACAAACACAACACTTCTCACATCTTTCTGACAACACTCCTCAGGCTGTATGCTACAATACCTATGGCAGGTTGCACAGTAAGACTTCCTTTGGCCGAACATCCATTGCAGACTGGGGCAGGTCTCTCTCTCCCCCCACAGATGAGGGGAGAAATACACCAAATTTCAAACCCAAGTAATATTCCACACAATCCCAGCAGGGTGAGGTTGCAAAGGATCTCTGGAGATGTTTCAGGCCAACCCCCTGCTACCCAGCAGCTTGGTAACAGCCACCGTTTGTTTCACTCAGTGAATATTAGATGACAGGAGGCAGAGAGCAGCCCTGACAGACAAATGCATTACTACTTATTACTTTTGTAGTCTTCTTTGTTTGTTAGAATTATTTTTGCCCAGTTAGCAATACAAGTGGGAAGAGGGAAAGAACATCTCTGAGTCAGTTAAAAAGTGATCTATTGGAAAAAAAAGATTCAAAGATAGGCAGAGAAAGCAAACTGAAGCAACTGAAAGAAAAGCAAGAAAGCAAGCAAGAAAGCAACTGAAGCACAGTACAACCAACTCTAGAGGATTATCTATTATCTGTTACTCAAAAGAGTTTTGTTGGGGGGGTTTTTTGGCATTTTCACACATGGATTTTATTAATTTACCATCTCCTTGTCTCCAAGCAGGAAGACACCTTGCTGTGTTCTCACACAGACTTAAACACAAAACAGAGCAATATGACAGAAGAGCTTCTTTCAGCCTTATTAATTTTGAGCACAGTAAAAAGCTGTGTCAGACTAAAAGATACTTTGGGTAGTGACAGGGCCATGGGGAAGGGAGCAAAAAATAGAAATGGATAGATTCAGACTGGATGTTAGGAAGAAATTCTTCCCCATGAGGGTGGTGAGACACTGGCACAGGTTGCCCAGGGAGGTGGTGGAAGCCTCATCCCTGGAGATTTTTAGGCCAGGCTGGGTGTGGCTGTGAGCAACCTGATGCAGTGTGAGGTGTCCCTGCCCATGGCAGGGGGGTTGGAACTGGATGATCTTTAAGGTCCCTTCCAACCCTGACAATTCTATGATTCTATGCTGTAGTGGAAACAAGAGAACATCTTCATATCCATTTAGGCCACCTGCTCTGACATCTGTGACTCACTTGGGCAGTATTTAGAGACTTTAAATCCTTAGTAACTCAAATCTAAGTGAGACAGTTGGTTTCTCCATAACAGTATTGCTCAGGACGGAGAGAAAAGTGTTTTAACACTATATTTATGGAGTGTTTTACATACTATATATATGGAGAAAAAAAGAAAGACTTACATTAAGACACATTAATTAAAAGAACCACTTCTGATGTGTCTCAGAACCAGCTCTTCATGGCTGAGTTCCACTTTAACCTCCAAAAAACCCTAACTTCCTCATGCAACCAATACAAGGGCAATACTGTTTTTTTCTTTTTTTTTTTTTTTTCAAAATCAGGTAGAAATTAATTTGGGAAGAATTTGGTTTTCAGAGGTCTGCAGTCTCACAATTATGCCTCTACATAGAGTTTCAAGATCTGAGAAGTAATCAGGTCCTAGTGTCACTCATGGTGCCAGAGAAACAGTTCAAACCCCCAATTTTTCAATAAGCACACTGAATGTAACAGATTTTTCCTAATAAGCACATGGCTGCTTGAGACAAGCGAATGCCTAAGTAAAACAGAACTTACCCTGCCACTTGCATTTCAAGAGCAATTTCTGTGGATAATTTCACTGTCAGCTAAGCCTCAGGGTACTTCTGGTTACAATATGTACTGAGGCTACTGTCTGCCTTTACTAAAAGAAAATGTACCTGCACATATTTTGCTGGGTTTGATGGAGAAGTTGCAGGCCAAGAGCTTGCTGAGGGAAGCATGAGTCTAAGAGGTTGCCTTTAGAGATAGCACAGGTCCGTGTTTATCCCAACAGTGGATCCAGCAGTGTGAAAGGAGCACAGGGGTGAGGATCTCTGGGCCTGCAAGTAGACAAATGACCCTTGGAAGTTCCCCCAGGAACAGGCTGCAGTGCCATCTTCCACATGCAGGCAAAGAGGGTGAGGTGGGAAATGGAAGGAAAGCTCAGTCTCTAACCCTGATCCCTTTCCTTGTTGCTTCACAGCTTGGTACAAAAGAAGGATATTTGATAAAACAAGGCAAAATAGTCAAGGTAAGGAAAGCTCTTTGTTCCTTGCTTCCACCCTGCAATGAGCCACAGAAGCTAGAGACAATGAGGAGCTGAAACAGCTCCACCTGCATTCCCCTGCAGAGAACAACTTGTGTTTTGAGCTACAACAAAGCAGGACTGTACACCTGAGCCAGTCAATGGCCTCAAAGTTTTTGCTTTCCCAACAAGCATTATGCCAAATTCTCAACAGACAATTATCCTCCCTTCTTTCAGAACTGGAAGACAAGGTGGTTCACACTGCATAGGAATGAACTTAAGTATTTCAAAGACCAGGCAGTAAGTAGCAAACACCACTTCTACTCTTTAAACCTCTGAAGAGGCAGCTGCAGCCTCACATCTATACCACAGTTTCCCATCACAGTCAGAGGGGGTCAGACCTTTCAAATAAAGTCAAAGTTTTGCTGATTACTTCAACAAGAGAAAATAAGTTTTACAGCTGATAAACATTTACTGTGCCCTGTCACTCTTTCCTGCTAGCCAGAACTGTTGTTTACAGTGCATATTTTGGCTGCTTTATTCAGTGGATTTTAAGCTAGCAGTACCACACAGCTTTCATTGGTAGCTTTGACACAACAGAGAGCAGTGCTGTTAAAATATTGCTGCAAATCCTAGTAACATATGTTTCATTCCTTGATTTCATCCTTTTCTTTCAAGTAGTCACATAGCACAAAGAGCAAACCGTTCATTTAAAAACATCCTCCTTCCTAGCACTGACATGCATTAACCTGCTGCATCTGGGTAAAGCAGCATGTCCTTACAGCTTGCTGCTCCATTTCTACTTTAAACTGGCTAAAAATAAGAAACACCTCAAGAGCTTCTCCACTCTTACAATATCTCCAGTTTGGGGTCCTTCATAAACACAGCCAAACTGTTTACCTCCCATTTCAAGCATCTAAGAGATTTTAACACAACAGCAGGCACAACTGCCCTCTCTCACCAAGCATTACCATTTATAAACAATTACACAGTGAAGTTTCCCTTTCAGTTCAAGCCAGCTTGCATTAAGTTTCCAGGATACCATTTCAAAGGGCAGCACTCCAAATGTTTGAGTAGCATTTGTGACTTACAGGTAAGAAGGTGTCTTTGTCAGGGATACGTCCTCCTTGCAGACAGTAGCTCTGGTTTCTCCTGGCATTCCCATCCTTGCTGTGGTATTGCAGATATGTACAGGTGAGCAACTCGCTGCTGGTCCTGGGATGGCATTTGCTAGCCCAAGCTGCTTGCTTGGAGTGCAAGTGTATAACTCATAGCCACTGAGCTAGGGGAAATGCAAGGAGAGGAGAGAAAGCAGCAGACACCTCCACACCCCAGGTGAGGGCCATGGGAACAATTAAGGGTATTTGGGCAGAGGGCAAGCTGTTCTACTTCAGCTGCTTCTTCCAAGTTGCTCAACAGCATTAGGCTGAAACAAATCAAGGAAACCTCCTGGTTAAGGAGAATGAAACTCTTAAGGGAGACAGGTTGTAGTTATACACAGTCTCTGTCCCTAAGCCTGAGCAGTCCTGGGCCAGTCTCCAGGGACACACAGACTGCTCATCATTGCTGCAGGCACCACTTCAAACTCACTTCTACATTTTTTCCTACTCAGCTTCATCCTTTAAAAGCACTTAGGAATTAATTAAATCTCCAACAGCTGGCTAGGCCTGATAAGACCTATAATCATCCCCTTATCTCTCTAAACCTCATCTGGAAGCAATACCAGACTTACTGCTCTGTCTGTTACTTTATAATGCATCAGCTAAACCCTCAGTCTGCATCTAACTCAAACTCCCCTGCAGCAGAGATCTCCTCAGTTGTTGTCATCTAGATCTGAACTGACTGTCCTGGTTTTTATATTTAGCTCAATTTGTTTCATGTTAGCACTGATGTTGTTGGCTAGTTTGGGTTTATGGTGTCACAGCTCTTGTGCCTATACCTGGAAAAACCTGGTGTGCCTGTAAAGGTCTAGATGCACTGAAGGTGAACCAAGCAAGCCTTAGCTTCTGTTTTCATGTGTTCCCATTTTAAAGCCATTTTATTTTCAAGGCCACAGAACCAATTCGGGCACTTGACTTAACTGAATGCTCAGCTGTGCAATTTGACTATTCCCAGGAAAGAGTCAACTGTTTCTGGTAAGTTTCTGTGCTTTCTCCACTTTGCTGGGAAGGCCAAAATAGCCAGGGAAGTTTGAAATGTAACCACTGGCTGCTTCTGAAACTCTCTTGCCTGTTGTGACCTTGCTTTTTCCTAACTCATGAGTCTGTTTCTGTCAGCCAGCATCTCTCAGTCCTCCAAATGGCTTTTGCCAAATTACCACTGGCAAAAGGTTTGTTTTTTTTTTAATTGGCAAGGAGGAAGGCTGTAAGCCTGTGTGTCGTGGGCATTTCTTTTCCTAATGCTGTAAATGTATATAGTCATCACCTGGATCCATGGAAATTAGGTGCAGTTCCCTATTCAGACATTGCTACAGGGCACACAATAACTATTTTTTTGTGGCCAGATGTGGGTCTTTTGACCTTGGGGGCCTGGGGCAGCACCTTCCTGAGCTGTAAATGATCGTTCTTGGCTAGACCAAATGGGAGCGCAGCCTCCCTGCCCAGCTCTGTCTCAACTGTGCGTGCAGCACAGCTAGGCTGTGTTTGAGGAAGAGCTCCCAGTTGTTCTAACAATTTAAGAAATAGTTTTGTTTGCTTCCAGTTTGGTGTTCCCACTAAGGACATACTACCTGTGTGCGAGAACTGGAATAGAAGCTGACGAGTGGATGAAAATCCTGCGCTGGAAACTGGTAAGAGGATGTGCAGCACTACCTGGCAGCACGCCGTGGGCAGCGCTGCCCTTGCTGCTGCCACCCAGCACTGTGCTAGTTCTCCGCATCTGCAGGAAGAGATGCCAACTAGCTGCAGGCCAACTAGCCTGGAAGAGGTAGTTCTTGCACAACGTAGCTGCCTGCAAACCTGCTGTAGCATTTTTTGGCTGTGCTTTTAACACACCTGCTCAATAAGGAGAAGAAATTGCTTCTATCTGTAAGGATCTCATGGTGTAGGTGGTGAACAATACAGAGCATCAGCACTGACCACATGTGTTGAGTCATGAAGGAAGCAATGAGAAGACAATGTGAAGGCTTGAAAGGCTTACTTCCTTAAAAACACCAGTGTTTGGGTCACCCACATCCACATGCATGCAAACACTAATGGATGATCTTTCTGTTCCAGTCACAAATACGGAAGCAAATGGAGCAGCGCGACGCCACCCTCAGCTCCTAACCACACCTCCAGGACTTTGTTCCATCAGCAGGAAACGCCTCTTTGCTAGGGGGAAGGCATGGATGACAAGAGGAGGGCTTCACACATCTCTCTGATTCGCAGTGGGCACACAGGTGTGGCCTGCACCCAGCTCTGCATACAGAGAGTTGTGGAGCTGAGTGCTCTCAGGCTGCTGAGGCAGGAGTGGAGATGGCTGCAAAATCAGAACGTTGGTTTGATGTGCAGGGTGTATGTCTGTGGTGCACACCCAACTCAAACATCTGCCAGCTAATCACATTAGTAGTCACTCTTTAGAGCTTCTATGGTTATTCAGAGCACTCTCCATAATCTCTGGCAAGCTCCATCACAACTAACCCTTAGCAGCACATTCTGTAACCTTAAGCCAGGTATCTAAAACCAGTCCTTTCTGCAAACATTATTTCTTTGTATTATTTGTTTAGGTTCTAAACCAACAGCAAAACTAGAGAGGTAATTGCATTGTTGTAAATAATATCTACATTACAATCCAGAGAATATTCCAAGGCCCTTTTCAGGGTAATGGAAGCACAACAGTAGCTCTGGCCAAGTTTAGTTTTGTATGGTTTAGGTTTGCTCTGCAGAAAGCTTTGCTGGTGGTAGGCACCAGCACTGTTAGCAGAAAAGGGGCTGGATTCCCACACCACCACCCCCCCAGAGAACTGAAAGCAAGGTTTTGTCCAGAACTGTTCAGAATGAAGCACTGCTTTGTGTTATATTAAATAAAAAACACCACACAAAGTAAAAATCTTAATTTAAAAGAATACATCTATACAACCTGATGTGAATCTCCATCTGTGTTTTGGAAGACTCCTACACATTTAACAGCCACAATTTTGGCTTACTACGTAGAGTAGTGGAAGCCTACTACTTTGGTGCTGTAGTCACAAAATCACACAGAAAAACAGAATATTAGGGGCTGGAAGGGACCTCAGAAGATCATCCAGTCCAACCCCCCTGCCAGAAGAGGCTCACCTCTACCAGATCACACAGGAACACATCCAAGGTGGGTCTTGAATATCTCCAGAGATGAAGACTCACAACCCTCCTGGGCAGTCTGTTCCAGTGCTCTGTTGCCCTCACAGTGAAAAAATTCTTCATGTTTCCATGAAACTTCCTATGCCTCACCTTCCACCCATTGCCCCTTATCCTGTCATTGGGCATCACTGAGTCAAAATAGCTGTTACATTTTGGAAACAGTTTGTCACACTGAAGGGTCCCAAGACCAGTTTGGCCTAACCTTGTAGCTCACCCAGCTCCAAGACCTCTTGAGCAACCCTGCTCCTCCTAGCAGGGTGGGGAAAGGAGGGGAGGGAGGCCATCTCCCTGCACAACAGTCAAGTTTCTGCTGAAATACTGTGTGCAACCCTCTGCTGCTACACAGATTCTGTGGCAGAGGGCTTAGTACTGCTCATCCAGCAGGTTCAAGAGATGCCTTCACTGTGAGAAGACTGAAGGAGTGGAAAAACATACTGGAAGAATAAAGAAAAATCTAGGTTTGAACATAGGAATAGCATTTTATTTCAACTTATAAATTCAAAAATATTTTTATACAGACTGTTTTCTGAATAAAATGTCATTATAAAACTACCAACTTCTGTATTCCTGTACTGCATTGTTAAAGATTTGTCCCCCCTTTTCCTCTCAAAGAAGAAGTTTAATAAGCTAGAATCTCCCATTTAGTTAAAAGCTTTGATTAGTCTGTGCAAGACAAGAGGCTGTGGAAGGGGAAGAGAGAGACCATAGTCACCCACAGCACCACCGTTCTGGGAAAACAGCTTGGAAATTAAGCTTGAAGTGTGACCACAGCCACCTTCCCTTTTTCACAGGAACATGCTGAATTACTGAAGTGTTAGAAGCAAGTCCAGCACACAGTGTCACCACCTGAAGCCAATGACAGCCCCTTTCCTGGTCTAAGGCAGACACCTGCCAGGTACTGTCTCCTGGACCAGCAGAACTTCTGCATCTCTGGAGTGGCACAGGACTGGCTGTCCTTACCACCCCACTGAGAGACATGCTGCATTGTTTTTGCCCTGTAAACTTCTGGTTTTTTGTACATTTGCAAATCTCTAAGAGACCTGTTGTCTCCACATAGAGGTTGATGTGCTGTAGAGAACTACGGTGTAACAGAAGAGTGGACCAGGCTCTGTCATTTAAAAATACTGTATTTTATTTATACTTATTTACTTGGGAAATCCTAAAGGTAAACGAGCTCAGTGGCACCAGTGATGAACTCACACAAAGACTATGAGAGAAGAAATCTTCACAACCATGTTACACACAAAAACCCCAACACCCAACCATGAAGTGAGATGTTCAGGTGCTTTTATCTGTCCATCAGGAAAACCCCTAAAGCAACAGCTTTCATAGAAATAGCTTTCTTTTCAGTGGAAGCAGGATGCAGCTAGCATCCAGATTAGTAGCATTCCCTTGCCGAAGAATCACTCACATAAGAAAGCTGGGATATTTATTGATTGTACCAACACACCACTGCTAGGAAACTTAACTCTCCCAATACTCTTTCAACCACATCTCCAGTAACACTGCACAACTGAGCTGCTTTCCAACACGCAGTGGTACCTGGCCTGAGGACACACCCCACGGCGTGCCCAGTTCCCTGTAAAGCAAGAGATCTGTGGGTTGTGTGCTTGAGCCAACAGCATCATACTGCTCTGGCTCAGCTGGCTGAGCTAAACTCCATGGGAGCTATTTTGGTGGTCTCCAGTACTGCACAATACAAGAAGCGTGGCCTAAAGTAACATCCACCTACAACACACTAGTAGATCGTTTCAGATTCAGTACTATGTACAATTTACTCTTACTTAGTACACTAAGGAGCTGTGGTATTTCTTCTGAGCCGTGTTATTTGACTGAGGATTATTGAATCTTCTGTCCACTGGGCTGCAGAGGGATGCTGCACTCCGGCTATACCATCCAGTTAAGAAACTTCAACAACCTGCCTCAGTTCTTCAAACAGGGGTGTGAGCTCCTTCTCTAAACTTACAATCAGCCCTGGAAAGAGAGAAGAGACAAAACATCCCATCAAACAAGGTAACAGAGAAGCCTCTCTCCAAACCCTGCAGCTCCCTTGCCTCCCAAGTAACAGGCAGTGCTCTCCAAGACCTGAAATGTTTCACTTGAGCTCCTTGATCTCCACGGGAGGAGTGGGGAGCACCCCCAGGCACTAGCAGGAGCATGGCTGTGCAGTGCAGCTCTTCCTTGTGCTGCTGCTTCTGATGGCTACTGAGGCCCAAGCAGCTGTGCAAGAATTAAATCCCTTTTGCTGACCCTTTCACAGAATCACAGAATTAACCAGGTTGGAAAAGATCTTTGAGATCATCAAGTCCAACATATCACCCAACACCATCTAATCAACTAAACCATGGCACTGAGTGCCTCATCTAGGCATAAGCAGTTCCAGGGATGGTGACCCCCACACCTCCCTGGGCAACCCATTCCAATGTCCAATCTCTCTTTCTGTGAAGAATTTCTTCCTAACATCCAACCTAAACCTGCCCTGGCACAGCTTGAGACTGTGTCCTCTTGTTCTGCCACTGGTTGCCTGGGAGAAGAGACCAACCCCCACCTGGCTACAACCTCCCTTTGGGTAGTTGTAGACTGCAATAAGGTCTCCCCTGAGCCTCCTCTTCTCCAGGCTAAACAACCCCAGCTCCCTCATTACCCAATACCCTCAGGAGCAAGGCCAGGGGCCTGAAGGAGTTCCCCGCCCCACAGAACTGAGAAGGCAAAGCCGCAGGTTACTGCAGAAGGTAGCTGGGAACTTGCAAACTGAACAACTGGGCTGTAAGCTACAGTCCTTGCAGGTGCAGTGAGCACTCTCACACAGCTGGAGTAAGGCCACTGCAAAAATGTCCCTCTAACAGAGTAACAACTTCAGCAAGTCACCTAAAATCTACAAATGTTTCCCTTCTCCCCTGCACAATACACAGGCCAAATGCACAGCAAGAGCACAGTAAATCTGGGTAATATATTTTCAATTATTTGAACACCTGGGCCTTAAAACACTGCAATGTTCCAAGCCTGTGTGAAGACCTACCAGTGTTGGCATTGCTGCTAGCAATGAAGCTGACTACCAAAGGCAAGCGATTGAACTGCACCACCTGCAAGGAGAGAGAACAGCATTCAGACAGCAGCTAACATGTTGGAAGACAGAGCTGTGCCACAAATTCTTTCAGAAACAAGCAGCCTCCTCAGTTTTAAGAGCAAGCAAGAGCAAAAGCCAAAGACCTGGCTTTTTGGTGTATCTGTTTTGTAAGATTCATGGTTATATAAGATCAGCAGAAATCACATCTGGTGATTCCCTCCCTTCTGAGCAGTGTTACCCACCTGAAATCTCACTCAGCTACAAATGCTGCAGACTGCACCATGGAGACCATGCTCTGCACAGGCTACAAGAGGGCAGGCAGGTTTATTGCTCTAAAATATTACTCTGTGTACAGCAGAATCTGCTCTTCCATTAATATGGAACTGGAAATTTGAGCACGACAATAAGCCAGTAGCATCAAGAGAATCAAAGCAGCATACTTAATGTGTACACTAAACTCACCTATTAGGTCTCCAAACAAAGCTAGGTACTGGCCAGCTTACTGCAGGCAGAATATAAAGCTCCCAACACCACTAGACCTTGAGAATGAGCAGAGACTTGATGGATTTCAGGACAAAACCAGTCTGTAGAAAATGCGAATGGCATTTCAAAACTTGCTTACCTCGAAGTCATACTGGCAGGAAGAGCAGCTATGAAGTAGGCTGCATATGTTTATTTAAATTTACATGTCCCTAATTATGAACAAATACCATTTACATTTACTCTTCATAACAGATTCCTGAGGCCACATAAGCACCACCTTCAGCAAATTCCCAACTGCTACCTGTTCAGAAGACTTCATCTTCAAACAGTAAATCCCAGTTTTAAAAAACATGACGAAGCTTAACAAATGGGATGAAAGTTTAGCTTAGCCATTTAAGTAGTGTGAGAAAATAAACCACAAATTCTTCAACAGCAACCAAGCAAGAATCATAGAATTGTCAGGCTTGGAAGGGACCTCAAGGATCATCTAGTTCCAGTTGCCTGGCCATGGGGGATTGCCACTACATGCCACTACATCAGGTTGCTCAGAGCCACATCCAGCCTGGCCTTAAAAACCTCCAAGGATGAGGCTTCTACCACCTCCTTAGGCAACCTGTTCCAGTGCCTCACTACCCTCATGGTGAAGAATTTCTTCCTAACATCCAACCTGAAGCTACCCATTTCAAGTTTTGCTCCATTCCCCTTGTCCTATCACTACCTGACACCCTAAAAAGTCCCCTCCTTTTTGTAGGCCCCCTTCAGATACTGGAAGGCCACACTAAGGTCTCCTCAGAGCCTTCTCTTCTCCAGACTGAACAGCCCCAACTCTCTCAATCTGTCTCCACAGCAGAGGAGCTCCAGCTGTCTGATCATCCTCATGGCCCTTCTCTGGACACATTCCAGCACCTCCAGATCTCTCTTGTAACAGGGGCTCCAGAACTGGACGCAGTACTCCAGGTGGGGTCTCATCAGAGGGGAGCAGAGGGGAAGAATCACATCCCTTGATCTTCTGGCTATGCTTCTCTTGATGCTAGCAGAGCTTAAAACACCCTCTCTCCCTTCTTCAGTGTAATGTAGGAACAGCTCTGGTCACCAAGAACAGACCCTGTTGAAGTTACTCACCTGGTATGTGTTGTAATAGCAGATGATACTTTTGTTTTTAGAAAGTCCCAGTTTACTGCCCTGATCTGTGGCAAGGGCAAAGGTGGACAGAAAGCCAGGCCGTAGTGCGTGTTCTGGAGCATTATCATTGGCAACTGGAACAAAACAAGAACATTCTGATCTTTGTATGGCATCCACGACTGCATCACAACTCCTTACCCAGCTCAGTGCTGTGCCAAAAGCAGACCTGCTCTTGGGGAGTGCTTAGCACACTTTACACACTTCCATAATGAGAACAGGACAACCTCCATGGGCAGCACATCATTTAATATTCTGTACATGGCCAATGCTCACTACATCAGCGTCCTCCATAGGATACCTAAGACAGAGACTTTCCCTTTACAACGCATAGCCTATGCTGATGTCACTTCAGTTCTGTGTCCCCAAAAATTGGTTTACACTGATTCCAGCTGATGACTGGCACACTTGAATGACAAGGGAAGATGTGCAAGCTCTGCTAGGTGTTTAAATATTTTGGGAAAAAAAAAAAAAAAAAACCAACCCACAACACAGAAGTCTGAAACACTTGAATCTTTGCACTCTTAAGCAAGTGCACTTACAATATAAAAACATCTTAAACAATGACTGCAGAGACAGGATAAAAGCTACAGTACCAAAAGCAAACGGATGATGTGTAAAAAGGGAGATGCAGCTGCTTTTGGGCACACAACAGCCAACACAATCACAGAATCATAGAATTATCAGGATTGGAAGGGACCTCAAGGATCAGCCAGTTCCAACTCCCCTGCCATGGGCAGGGACACCTTGCACTACATCAGGTTGCTCAGAGCCACATCCAGCCTGGCCTTAAAAACCTCCAAGGATGAGGCTTCTACCACCTCCCTGGGCAACCTGTTCCAGTGTATCACTACCCTCATGGTGAAAAACTTCTTCCTAACATCCAATCTGAAGCTACCCACTTCCATTTTTGCTCCATTCCCCCTAGTCCTATCACTACCTGACACCCTAAAAAGTGCCTCCCCAGCTTTCCTGTAGGCCCCATTCAGACACTGGAAGGCCACAATAAGATCTCCTTGGAGCCTTCTCCTCTCCAGACTGAACAGCCCCAACTCTCTCACGTCTGTCTCCATAGAAGAGACGCTCCAGCCCTCTGATCATCCTTGTGGCCCTTCTTTGGACATGTTCCAGCACTACCAATGAGCTCTCCCTAGTACTTTGGATCTACAAGTCTGTGACCTGAAGATACTAGAATCTTACAGCACTCCAACCCTTTTAACTGAGGAAAAAATTCTACAATTATTGAGGACACAAACAAAATTATAAACTTCTTAAGAGGCATATTAACCAACTACCTCAACTTGAAGTAAGTCTAATTTAGTTTTTCAACCGTGGATATTCAAGTATCTGGGATAACCAGAGCAGATTCTGCTGTGCATTTCCATCCCCTGCTATTCAGTCCGGATTTCATTTGAGGGCACAGTGAGAAGCTGAAGTTACCTTTGATAACAGGCACACCGTCTCTATCTGAGACTACAATAGCATGGAGACCTTCAACACTGCAAAAAATGAAGAAGAAGCATAATTTTAAAAACAGAATAATTAGTAGCTAAGGTAATTGTTCCTGAACAAATGTGCACAGAAGTGGAAAAAGTGGGGAAAAAACAGTAACTTCACTAATTTAGTGTTTCATTGAAAGGGACCTGTTCCTTTTAGTACAAGTGGTCTCTTAGAGCAGTACAGAGCAAGATATGAAATAACCTCTGCGTTTTTCAAGGCACAGAACTTTCAGCTTCAGAAAGAGGACTGATGCCATGGATGCCACTTTGTCAGCTAGGTGAGGGCCTCTCTTCGCCCTCCTCACTCTACCAGTACCAGTTTCACTTGTGTTTGCACATAACCTCAGACTGCAGCTGTTTAATGCTGTTGGTAACCAGCAATTACCGAAAAAGGAATTAGCAAGGATTAGGCAACCGAGGCAGGAGGAATATTTTTCCTACTCCTCATTACGACACGATGAGTACACTTCCTATCAAACGAGCAAGTGAAAGGTTAAGCTGCCTTAGTTTCAAGGTACTCGTCTAAACAACAAAGTAAGAGCGCCTATGGGGCTAGCCGACCCCCTGTACAGCGAGAGGAACTGGCAATTAACATCTCCCAGCAGTCGGGCAGTGTCCAGGATGCAATATGTAATTTCAAAGAGCCTTCCCCGCCAGCCCAGACCGCACCCGGCTCGGGCCCCCCGCGCCAGTTACCTCGGCAGCTTCTTGTACAGAAACCTCTTCAGGTCCTGGGGGTAGAGACGGACCACACGTTACTTACTTCCACAGCGCTCCGGCGGACGGAGCCCCCAGCGCCCCCCTTCCCAAGAGGCCGCTACGGGGGCTATGTCCCTTCCCCCCAGCCCTCCACCCTCGCCTTCCCAGCCGCACCTGGCCTGCCGCTCTCCCCCTCCGCTCCCCACTGGCCTCTGGCCGAGCCGCCGCCCGCACCCCAACCGCCGCCCAACCGCCCCACGGAGCCGCACTTACGTCGGCCATGGCTAGGGACCTGCCGGCGCTGCCACCTCCGCGGGCCTGTGAGACGAGAGGGCGCCCGATCACAGCCTGGGCACAGCGGGAACAGCCCCGCCACCAAGGAGGAGAGCGGCGAGCGGCCGCGCTCCTTTCCCGAGGCCCAGCCGCCTCCCCCACCGCCGCCGCACGGGTAGAGGCCACTCCTACCCACCCCAGGAAGAGAAAGCGGTGGAGCACGGAACGACCGTAGCACCCGGGGAAGCGGGGTGCGTGTGGAGAGAGGCTGCCCGCCCGGCCCTACCAGTCCGCCCAGTCCTACCTGTCCGCACTACCACCCCCTCAGCGCCCACCCGCACCACTCCGCCGCAGCCGCCGCTTCCCCTTTAAGCCTTTATCACATGAGGGCGCTTCACCCTCCCCAGCCCGGAAGCGCTTCGCCGCCGCCCCGCCCAACCAGCGCCGCGTTGCTCTGCTGCTGGCCGCGGAACAGCGGCTGCCGCGGCGAGGGCGAAAGGCTTGTTACCAAGACGGGGTGTGCTGGAGGAGGGTTTGGGTCACGGTCACGGGGCGGGGTAGGGGGCAGCTGCCGCCCACCTCACCGCCGGCCTGAAGCCGCCTGCTCGGCAGCCCGTGCGGTGGGTTGGGAGGTGCCGCCTCGAAAGATTTACCTCGAAGATTACTGCGAGAGGCCTCTTCACGCTCGCTCCGCGCACACTCGACCGGCACGAAAACTCGTGGGCTGCTGGCTTTGCCCGTAGGGCTCGACCCCACACCCAGAGCTGCCGCCTGGGCCCGCGGCCGGCACAAGTCGCGGAGAGGCTGCTGTGGTGCCCTGCTGCCGGCTCAGCTAGCCTGGGCTCTGGGCAGAAAGCGTTGGGGATGGCAGAAGCGTTCAAACCGGAGCAGCGGAGCCTTGGTGTGGTTTTTTTGTGATTCCACGCAGCTACGCAAGCCCCTCCAGCTTCCCCGCTGACAGGACAGTTTTGGCTGAGTCGGTTTGGGGCACCACTGGGAACTGCGGCACTATCTTAGAGACAAAACACGAAGCAGCAGTAAAAAAAATCCCCAAGAAACGTCCATTTCTGCCGAGTACAGTCAGCACTTGGTTTTACTCCTCCAGTGATACTCGTTTCCCACTTTTTAAGATCTATTCCGTCAAGCCAGGAACTGCAGGCTAATAATGTAACAGCCGAGGTGAATCAATAGAAACATTCACCCAGTAGATGCCTACGGTGTAGCAACCGTAACTGTAGATCTGTTTTTAGTTTTTTACTTTCTAGCTAGTGCTCAGCCCCCTTTTTTCCTTTAAAGAGCTCCTACATGCCAAAGCACTGTTGAAGATCTCACTTAGATGCCAATACTGGAACTTAAAACAGATAACGAGATGCTCACCTGAAAATTGCTCTTGTTTCTGAATATATAGATCTGAAGAAGTTTTTAAAAAGCCCCAAAGATAAGCCACTTTTTTTTTTTTTCTGCAAGTAACGGAGCTCATCCAAAAGGGCAAATTTATTTGAACCCTGAGAATCAATACCTCTTTCTCAATCCAAGGCATGCAGACATGGCAATTTATTAAGGACTTGGCCATACTAGAGAAGTACTTCAAGAGATTGCCATAAAATTGTGAGCTTCAGGTAGTATCTTGAAAGTGCCACCTGGGACAACCTTGACCCACTCATTTATCAACATACTCCCCTTTTAAACACTAAAAAAGTTTGAAAATGCAACTAGCTTTTTACGATTTGTAGGCACTCTGCTTTTACCCACCTCAATTTACCCACTTCAAATACTGTGTCCAGTTCTGATGTCCCCACCATAAGAGGGACATAGATGTGTTGGAAGAAGTCCAGAGGAGGGCCACAAAGATGATCCAGGGGCTGGAACACCTCTGCTATGAGCATAGGCTGAGGGAACTGAGATTGTTCAGCCTGGAGAAGAGAAGACTCTGGGGGGACCTTATAACTGCTTTACAATACCTGAAGGGAAGGCTGCAGAGGGACTTTTTACAAGACTGTCCACTGCAGGCCAAGGGGAAAAGGATTTAAATTGAAGGAAAAGAGGTTTAGATTGGATTTTAGGAAGAAATTCTTTACTACCAGGGTGGGAAGACTCTGGAATGGATTGTCCAGAGAGGTTGTGGATGCCCTGTCCCTGGAGATGTTCAATGCCAGGCTGGATGGGGCTTTGACTCAACTGGTCCAGTTGAGAGGTGTCCCTGCCTATGGCAGGGAGATGATCTAATTCAACGTTCCTGCCTATGGCAGGGAGGTTGGGTCATCTCTAAGCTCTCTTCCAGCCTAAGCCATTTATGATGCTCACTGATGGATTTTAGTTGTTTCCCTGTCAGAATGACTGAAAGCTATACAAAGGCATCTGTGAGATGGCTCCTCTGTCACCAATACTGTTTCAATGACAGCCTATACACAGAGCAAACCACTGCTAGCAGGAAAAGTATATTCTGCATGAAGGTAATCAAACAATATATTTTAATACTATTTCTAAAAATACAGAAAATCTGACACTCAGTTCCTGCCAGAGTGAGAAGCCTCACGGTTATCCTGGAAAAGCTTGGGGAGGACAGTTTATGTTTCTTTCCACCAAATATGGTACAAAATTGTTACATCTGCTACCTTTTCTCCAGGCTCTCCCCAGTGGGTTACAAAGGAGGGCGGGGAAAGCAGCAGAAAGATATCAGTGGTGCTTGTAAGGTTACAATGAATTGTTAGATGGGAGGGGCAGCACCAGGGCTGCTGACTGCTGGTCCCCACAAACCAGTATGGCCAAGCTCCTTCTGGTAAAACTGGCTGCACTCCATTAACCTGAGTGAGACAACTGGGAAGCTAGTACTTTTTAAAGTTAGAGCTTTGGGAATTTATATATTAACTGAATTTTTATTTTTTAAGCAAAATGTTTGCTTTTACCATTACCTTTTCCTTCTGCTCTCTTTGACAGATCTACTAGAAGAATAACAACTGCTTAGGGGATTAATTAAATTTATGGAACAACCAACCTTAAAAAGCATATCTTTATCCTCCCATTTGAATCCTTTCACAGCATTAATTACAAAATTATATTAAAAATGCACAGAATTTAAAGTTGTCTCTGCTGCTTTTTTGAAATTCCTCGATTTCAGTGACTGTAATGTTCTACCTCTTCCTGGAAACTTGTAAAAGTATCAAGACTGTTTCAAATTAAAAAATTAGAATTTCATCTTGTTTTACTTAAACAGTTTCAGAACTTCTTGGGAAATGTGCATCAGATGTGAACACTGCACTCACTTGTGACTCACGATGCTCCACAAATAGAACACATACTGATGATGCTGGGTTTCAGCAGATTCCAATCATCTCCCTTTCTCCTGCTATACTAAAGAGTCAGGCCAAGATTCTTCTCTTTTTGCAGGACTTTCCTGCTTGTTCTTTTAAAGGAGAAATCAAGAACCATGCTCATGCCATCTTTAACTCTAGGTTGAATACATGTAATTACTAAATAAAAAGAGAAAGGAGTTCATTCTAGGTAGGTAGAAAAGTTGAGGAATTTTTAGTCAGGCTTTTCAAATCCAGTTTTGTTTTTCTCTTGCCAGTAACTTATTAAAATGAGAACTTCACCTTCTAAAGAAAGGTAATCTGAAAAGATTCAAGCACTCCACCCTCTTCAATTAGCATCTTGCTCATAAAGAAAATGTGTTCTGAACTCTTCCAGCAGATTCCCTCAACTAAACCAGGCAAGACATTTCTGAAGGAAAAAAAACAACTTTAGACTTGAGAAAAATAAAAGTAACAATTACAAGGAGAGAAACACCCACTTGGAATATTAAACAAATGTTTGCAGGCCCTATTTAGAGCAGGATAACCTTTGGGATTTCCTGCCACAGGACATTCTAGCATCCTCCACTGCGTATTTCAAAGTGTGCAACTATTTAATCTGCTCAGTGCTAAGTAGTGTAAACGTATTAACTGTTTCCTTCTCTGAACATAGCAGTTGCAATAGGTCATCCAATGAAATGTGGCAGCCTAGGTCTCACCTCTAAACTGCAGGGATGCCTGGGTTGCCAGAGGACACGTCCACCGCATCATTCCAGTTGGTGAAGGTACTGATAGCGATCTAACCAAACTAACACAGTTTGACTTCTGTCCACTTCCATGCTCAGCTGCAGCAGAAGGAACTGCAGGGCAGACATAACTCATCTGATCATTACAGGCAGCTCTGCCATGACCATCTCTTCACTCTCACTTCACTGTTTGATACTAGACAAACACGATACGCATCCTTTTTCCTCTTAGCTACATCACCTGCAAGCTCAGACTCCTTTGTGAATGGGAAGACCCCAGTATTTGTCAAAGCCTTGGGAGCAATTTTCTTCTATTAAGAAGACACAGGAGTACCAACATATACTTTGATAGTTTGTTTTCATTAGAATAATTACAATACATTCTTGGACAGTTACAAAATCCGGGGAATCACATTTTCACCGGAAATTTCTATTGCAGACGTCAAACGTGTGCCTGTCCCCTTCTGCACACTTCTCTTACCATCTTAGTGAGGACATCCAGTACAGCAACCCTTCTTTGTTGTTGTTTCAAGCAGTTTGTAGTTCTGCTCTGTGCCTCAGGCTTTGATATCCACCCTGAATGCTGGTTTAGCTGCTTGGCTAGAAGCCCACAGCTACTCACTCTCTCTCATGTTACACCAATTCAATAGAGGACGTTTAGGACGTTTCCAGTGGGACAGTTTAGAAAAGGTATATATGCAAAATGATTTCTGGGTCACTTAGAGCAATAGCATTTAGTGTATCTCTAAAGTCAAATCCTGCTCTAGATCAAAAGGAATTCCAATGAAGTCAGTCAAGTATTTAGACTTTCAGCGTAGGAGGAGAAGTTAGCTCCACAAAACCTGATAAGGTGGTTCAAAGACAGCAGTTTTCTCAAACAGAAAATACTGCCCTTATCAGGAGCCACCGGACGTCCCCAATTACAAGAAATATTCTCCTGCATAGCACTGTTAAAATGTAAAAACATCAGCTACCGAACCTAAAAACATTTTCAACACAATTTCTGATAAAGTACTTTAAGTACACTGTACTTAGCTGCTTCAAAACACCTCTCTGCATCAGCAGGTGTGGCTACATAGAGCTTCCATGTACAGGCCA
Source organism: Indicator indicator (assembly GCF_027791375.1). Taxonomy (NCBI): domain Eukaryota; kingdom Metazoa; phylum Chordata; class Aves; order Piciformes; family Indicatoridae; genus Indicator; species Indicator indicator. The sequence goes on from NC_072017.1 coordinate 33,890,843, forward strand.
CTGAGTTACATGATCTCATGTGCAGGAGCCAAAGGGTATGTTTGCTCATTTCTAGGAAGCCAGTCCCACAACATTCTGGTCCAGAAAAATGCATACTCTACCTCCTCCACCCTGGGACAACTGATATGGCTCTGATCACAGGAGCGTACTGCAAACTAGCAAAACATTTAAACAGTTGGCAAAAGTGTTGAAAGGCACATAGCTTGTCCTTAGCAATATTTCCCTGTTCCATTTCTGGTGCCCAATGAGGAATCAGTGTTGGGACCTAGCTGAAATAAAAAATAGTAAGAAAATGGAAGCCTGCCAGAAAAAAAACCCAACAAAACCAACAAGCCTAAACAACAACAGGTTGCACCCCTGCCCCCCCCTTTTTTTTAAGCTTCTTTTTTTTAATATTGCATGGTTTCCTCTACTTTTCCTGTGAAAAGTAAGGAAGCTATGGATGCATGTTAACCATACACATGGACTACTACTGGAATACCAAATGGTAGAGCTGCTGTAAACTGTTGCAAGTACTACAAGCAATGCTTATCATGGTCTGTACAGCATTTGCAAATGTTTACTTACTATGAAAAGTGATTAAGTGTAGTTCTTAAGTTTTCTCAGCATTGCTTTGAAATGCTAAAAAACTACAACAGCTAACTGCTACTCTACACTGGATCAAGATAGCCCAAGAGATACTTAGGAATATATGCCATTCTATTTAAAAATAACAAGTTCCTCTAAGCTGGTAAACCTAGAATATTTTACAATGTTAAGAGATAAAATATAAAAAAAAAAAAAAATTCTCATTTCAACTCCACACACTTGACATCTAAATAGGAGTGATGTAATCATACTATTTATTCCATCAGTGAGACAAAATGTTGTATGGAACTAAATTTCTGAGATTTTTTTTTTTTTTAAATAGAAAGTCATTTAACTCATATATATATATACACAAAGTGTTCTTTCCACAGATATTTACATGGCAAATATGTTAAGAGGAGAACCACTATGACTAAGTCTTTACAAGTATAGCAATCCTTTCTGAGCTATTCTCTCTGCTGAAAGAATTCACGGAAGCTGGGAAGTAAAATCTAGACAATTAAAGTTACCTATATTTCACAGTAGGTAAAAGAAGCCATTAAATGATATTTCAGCATAAGGTTTCTGGAAACAGCTACACAGTAGAGTTTGACATCCACCCCTCTTTTCCAGCATTCATGGGGAAACTCAATCTCTTCTCAATGTACAAGAGAGACAGCGGTGTAGGTAAAGGCGCAGGCGTGCGGTCGTAGTTCACCCTCCTCGATAGAGGCTGGTCAGCCGCTCCAGCTCTTTGCAGTTGTCCATGGGCATGGAGTCTGCTTTATTCCGGAGGCGGTCATCTCGATATACTTTTGCTGCATAAAGTAAGTCTGTCTCTTTAAGGAAAAACAGAGAGAAACATTTCTCAGGTGAAAAACGGAATACCTTGCACGGTACATTCCTTTCCAGAGCTCTACAAAATGCCTCAGGTTTAATCATAGCTGGAAGGGACCTCCAAAAGTCTGACCTCCCCGCAGTCAGCAGGGACATCCCCAACTAGATCAGGTTGCCCAGGGCCTCGTCCAGCCTCACCTTGAATATCTCCAGGGAACGAGCCTCAACCACCTCCCTGGGCAACCTGTTCAGGTGTTCCACCACTGGATCTTCTTCCTGATATCCAATCTAAATCTGTCCTCTAGTTTGGAGCCACTGCAGTCCTGTCACTGCAGGCCTTTGCAAACAGTCTCTCTCCATCTTCCCTGCAGGCCCCCTTCAGGTACTGGAAGGCTGCTATCAGGTCTCCCCAGAGCCTCCTCTTCTCCAGCCTGAACAACCCCAACTCCTTCAGCCTGTCCTTGTAGCAGAGGTCCTCCAACCCCCTGATTTTCGTGTCCCTCCTCTGGACCCTCTCCATCAGATCCTTGCCCTCTTTTCCATTTATCTGTTCTAATTAATCACTGATGGCCCCCCTAAACAGCACTGATACAGCTTCCCTTTGCTGGATCTTCACAAACACTTCATCTTTATGAGCAGGAAAAGTGGCAACAGCCTTCCAGCACTGTCGTATTTCATACAGCAGTACCTGATTAAAGCCAACCAACCAAACAAATCCCCTGCTATTTCTGTATTAAAAATACAGGGCACGCTCAGTGATCTTGCATATTATTGACAGCTCTAGTGTCTTGTCTGGGCCCAAAAATGCATTCTGAATGCTAAGCATGTTACTTCAGCTCGTGCTGCTTCAGCCCGCCAGTGTTCAGAGGTATTAATAAAAGAGCTCTGTACTATACTGGTGTTCGATAGCTTGACATTGCTGTGTGTTCTAATTCTAGAAAATCTTTCTCATCCTTTGAACTCCAAATGGATTTAGCAAGGTGTTCTTAAATGTCAGTCAACGCTGGGAAGGCTTTAACAGGCAAGGAGATCCAAGAGACTACAGGTATTTTAAATCCATAAAACCACAAAATCAACTGTTTCTATAAATAGAGAAAATCTATTAGAGGCTGCTTACTGAAAAATCAATCTGGTTAGTTTTCACAATCTGATAAATTGCAAATAGCAAACATGACAGTCACCACCTTCAGGTTATTTCTCTTCTTTATAACTAGGGCCATCACATTTTTTCCAGTAAATATGCACAGACAGAAGCATGGGTCTCTTTGCTTTGGCCAAGACTCTGTTCATGCTTAAAAAAGGAAGCATGTCAAGAAGCATGTCCTCCTCAACATGAGGAGGAACTTCTTCACTGTGAGGGTCACAGAGGGGTTGTGGAGTCTCCTTCTCTGGAGACTTTCAAGACCCATCTGGATGCATTCCTGTGCAAATGGCACTAGATTCTATGGTCCTGCTCTGGCAGGGGGGTTGGACTCGATCATCTCCGGAGGTCCATTCCAACCCCTAACATCCTGTGATCCCTGAAAAAAGGCTGAAAAATGGGAAAGGTATTCTTTACCCTCTTTTCCTCTTTCCCTCCCCAGGTGGAAATTGCATATTAACTAAATCTTTTTAAAGATAATTTAGCCAGTAAATATATTGCAGGAGACACAAATACAACATGCAAGTAAATCTAAGTGCAATGACTGAGTCAGTAAAAGCAAACTATCCTTAATATCTACAGTCTGATGAAAAAAAACCCACACAGATAACTTGCACTCTTTTTATTGTGCTGGATTTTATCTTGTCTCCAATTTTCTATTAACAATCACCTATTTTATTATAAGATCACCAATCATTCAGTCACCACTTGCAGATGTAAAATTACTCATTTCACAGAGAGTGAACATACTCAAACGTTTCAAGACGACAACCTACTTGGAAAAATGCAAGAGTTTGTGGTATGTGCCTAAGAATTACACTCAAAGGTTCTCTGACGACTTCCTGTGTTTGAAAAGCCTGGAAAAAATATTTTGATAATATCTAGTAGTCTGGGCAGCAATATGAAAGTTTTCCCCCAAAGCACTGGTGTTTCTCTTGCATGTGTGGGACCCATCTGCACAGTTTTCTTGCCCACAAGGCTTTCCTGTGGACAATCTGTAAAACCATGGAGGTTTACTTATGCATAAGCAATGTGTACTCATGAGTGAGGAGCATAAAGGCTCCAGGGACTATTGGGCCTGCTCTTGCATGGGCAATGCAGTTTCTGGAAGCCAGCTCTAAAGCATGCATGCAGTCCTGCTCAGGCCTCTGACCAGCTGTGATGCTGGCTGTCTTTTACAACTGGGAGAAACCATGAGACCATCTCAGCTGAAAGGCTTTGCATCAACAGACTGCAGAGAGTAAGGCTGTGCAGGAACACAGGATGTCACTCAGAGAAGAGCATCCTGTTTGCTTCTGCTCAGTTTTCTGACAGTTAATGAATGAATTGTTTACCCAGCAAACTACTACTCAAGTTTACCAGCTGACAAGTTGAAACCACCTGGCTTCAATACTGATTTTGTTTTAGCAGCACTGGTCTCACAGAACATGAAAGGTTCACAAAATGGTCACAGGTAATAGAGTAATAGGTTAAATTTGGTGATGATTTGGAGATGGTCCATGCTATTCAGTTTTCTTTCTTAAACACTGAATTCTAGGCTTCTCAAGGAAAACAGCTTCTTGTATAATATTAGAATACATGCTAAACTACAAAACTCCTGGCTTGAAGATCTAATATAGTCAAGGTACCAAGTCCAGGGAGAAAAATTATTCAGCATTGGCAGAAGATTAAGCACTGATTTACATGCTGCATGTCCTTAGTATGTACTGTGGTCCAAGGCAGATTATTCGTTTCCTTCTCTGTAAACTTTTGTATTAAATACTTACTTATATATAAAAGCACCTAGGGAAATGAGATATTGGCAAGATAAACTAATGGGGAAGAAATTAGAACGCTTAGCTTTTGTCCTTAAGAACAATTTCCTGCTTGTTATCAATTCACTCTAATTTTCTGAGAAGTGGTCACAGATCACAGAATGTTAGGGGTTGGAAAGGACCTTGAGAGGTCATTCAGTCTAACCCCCCCTGCCAGAGCAGGATCACCTATACCAGATCATACAGAAACAGGTCCAGGCAGGTTTTGAACATCTCCAGAAAGGGAGACTCCACAAGCTCCCGGGGCAGCCTCTTCTACTGTTCTGTCACCCTCACAGGGAAAAAAATGTTTCCCCATGTTTTCATGGGACTTCCTATGCCTCAGCTTCCACCCACTGCCCCTTGTCCTGTCATTGGGCATCACCGAGCAGAGCCTGACTCCTCTTGGCCCTCCCCCTGCACATCTTTATAAACATGAATGAGCTCACCTCTCAGTCTCCTCCAAGCTACAGAGCCCTCAGCTCCCTCAGTCTCTCCTCAAAGGGAAAATGTTCCACTCCCTAATCATTTTTGTGGCTCTGAACTGGACTTTCAAGGAGTTCCCTGAGGTCCTTCTTGAACTGAGGGGCCCAGAACTGGACATAATACTCCAGATGTGGCCTTCCCAGGGCAGAGTAGAGAGGGAGGAGAATCTCTCCTGACCTATTAACCGCAGCCCTTCTAATCCACCCCAGAATGGCATTGGCCTTCTTGGCCACAAGAGCACATTGCTGGATAGTAAACCAGCAGATAGTAAACCAGCAGGTTAAAATTGCTGATGATTCACAGACAGGTCACTGAGTAAAACAAAAATTAAGTGACACTGGGAACACCTGGAGAAGTTAGAAACAATAGAGAACCTTACACACTTGCTTTCTCACTCAGATATTTTAACAATACAAGCATTGCATTCTTTGCCTGAAGCAATCTTTTTTTTAATATAGCAATGCATGCTTTCATGAAACGACACAAATTACCAAACTTACTTTGTTGCCTCTCTTTCCAACAGTTGTTACGAATGTTGGACACATAATCCTCTTCCACACTCTTCTCCACTTTCTGTAATGATGCTCCTTTATATTCATTTCTAAAGTCCTTGTTGACATAATAAACGACATGCAAGTTTTCTGTCTGCATCTGTATGACCTGCCCTGTACTTCTGCAACAAAGGAGGTAGAGGGAGAAATCAGACATTGATTTTTTTTTCACACCACAAATACCCTTTAAAAAAATATTGTTATCACAGAAGAAGAGCACATTACTGAGCTTGCCATTTCAAGGCAGCTAATGAAGTGAATGGTTATATAATCTGCCACAGAATTTACTACATATACCTGAACATTACATTTCTGCTGCTTAAACCCTTGACCTTGAAAAAAATCCCATTTGATTAAGACACATTTAGGAAAATATAAGGTTTGCTAATAGGAAATTACAAACTCAACAGAAAGAAAACCAGGTCACTATTCTGTAGTATCCTGGTAAAGGCATCTCTAGTCTAAAGTGTTTTCTGCCAGCCCTGACAAATCCATTTTCCTGCTGGCATTCTGCAGATTAAAAAAAAAAAAATCAAAGATTGTACACAAACATTTTGGCATAGAACTGCTTATAAGCATTGGGACAGCTCAGCTGCAGAAGGGAGAAACATCACACTCTGTAAATAAGGAACTCTGAAAAATAAGAGAGGAGAAAAGAAACCTCTCTGTGGTGGGGCTGAGAGCTCTGCAAGCAACTAAGCACCTTTAAAATAATTGTGGCAAGGGGGCTAAGTCTACAGGCTAGCTTGGCAAGCTTGATTAAATTTATTTCTCACAAGGCAAAAAGGATACCTACTGTACAAAGCAGGAAAGTTTCACTAGTAGAATTCTTTGCAAGAAAATGAAGATAAATAATTTTACCATCACTTAGAATGAAGCATGAAGAACAGACCATTTACCCAGCCCTCATCTAGTTCAAAACTTAAGTAAGGAGGATAATGTTGCTTTCAAGTAGTTCACTTACTGCAGGCACAGAAGGCCCCTAAAGGAATAATAACCCTTAGTAAGTTCCAGGATTTAATCAAATATGTTGGCCCTTGTAAACAGTCTCTCTCCAGCCTTCTTGTAGCCCCCTTCAGGTACTGGAAGGCTGCTGTTAGGTGTCCCCCAGAGCCTCCTCTTCTCCAGGCTGAACACCCCCAGCTCCCTCAGCCTGTCCTTGTAGCAGAGCTGCTCCAACCCCCTGATCATCTTTGTGCCCCTCCTTTGGACCTGCTCCATCAGGTCCATGTCCTTCTTATACTGAGGTCTCACCAGAGCAGAGTAAAGTGGCAGAATCTCCTCCCTGGATCTGCTGGCAACACATTTTTTGATGCACCCCAGGATGTGATTTGCCTTCTGGGCTGCAAGCTCACGCTGCCTGTTCATGTCCAGCTTCTTGTCCATCAGCACCCTCAAGTCCTTTTCCACAGGGCTGCTTTCTATCACCTCATCCCTTAGTCTGTATTGACAGCATGACCAAATGGAAAGCTCTCTAAAATGCTTCTAAGTGGGAGAGGGTTATCACCACATCCTCCCCCTTGTTTTAAGCTGATGTAATTGAGTGTTACTTACGATCTTGGGTATAAGGCGTAAGGAGGGTTAGATACCATCAACTGGCTCAACAAGGAGACAAGGATTAACACAATAATAGGCATCAGCTGAATGAACATAGAGAAACCTCCCTAAGGAAGAAAACAGATTCAGGTATTTCACAAAGTAGCATCAAGTCAACAGGAACATCTGACAAGATTTAACAGTAAGCATGCTGTCCTGCTTTAAGCATCCAAAGCTGCTAGGAAAACGAAAACTACAAACTGCAAACACTGTGGTGTTACCTTAACTTTCCAATGCATACACAGCATTCACAGTGCTCAAGCTGCAAGAGTTCATTCATGGGTTAATATGTAGACATAAGTGATTTCTAAACGAATAGCTGGATTAATTTACATTGTGTGCCATGATCTCACCTCATCTATACAGTCCTATGTAATTATACAGATGTGCACATAATTCATACAGATGAATATTGAGCTTTAAGCTTCAATTCTTACCTTAGTCCATACATTTTTATATGTAGACAAGGATTAGGGCCAGAGTTAGTGGTGTATTTAAGCCAATGCTACTAGCCACTAGTAAGATAGTGACATGCAATAACAGATTTACAAAAGCAGGTTATTATTTTCTCAAATGTGCATGTCTATTTACTAACCAGTATCAGGTTATTATCTTCTCAAATGTGCATGTCTATTTACTAATCAGGATCAGGTTATTATCTTCTCAAACCTGCATGTCTATTTACTAATCTGTAAGGCTACCACCTGCCCAAGTTTTCAAATGTAGAACTAGCAATTGTAAAACTTCCTCTAGAGTGCAGAGGACTGTGTACAAATGCAAAAGTGACTCTCAGCAAATTTCACAATCCATAGTTTAAACTCAATGGTGTACAAACATACATCACCCCTCTCCTCTTCCCTCTCATGTCCGCTCTGACGGTGCTGATTAGGATGACTGTAGCCAGCACGGCCGTTAGAAAATGAATGTACACTACCTAGGGAAAGAAATATCCACATTTAAATCCTGTAAACCCCCAACTATTTAGAGGTCAATACAGAAGTAACAACAGAAAGCCTTTAAAATTACTGAACAATGACACACAACTTTAAGGTATCTTACCATTTCAAAGTTTAAATATTTTAAGATTAAAAGATTTCATGTACCACAGAATCACCATCATAACCCCAAAGAACTGAACTCACATTTTTGGGATGCAGCAGCACTTGGGGGGAAAAAAAAAACTGTGATGCACATTAAAGAGTTGGGGTCAGAGGCAACTTTGAGTAATCTCAGTGGTTTTATAACTTCACAAACTCTAATGCCACTTTGGGCAGTACCACTGTATCCCAGTGGTTTAACTGATGTATACAAATACCTGTTGGGAAGGCCCCTCCAAAAAACATGTTGAATAGATCCTCTGGAGTAATATCTGCCTCACAGCCTCTATGGAAGTTGAATCTACCGTTGCTAGGGTGATTGCAGCTTTGCTCTTCACTGCCTGTAAGGTCATACTGCTTTCGTTTTTCTGGATTGCTCAGCACAGCATATGCATTTCCAATTTCTAAAGCAAGGAATAAAAGACAATTTCCATACATGAAAGATAAGAATTATTCCAGCACAAAAAGTGCAATTTCAAAGTCAAGAACAGGCAGCAAATGATGTCCTTTACTATGTGTTACAAATCAGCTATAGCAGGATAAGGCCCAGAACCACCTCTACTTTTCTTAGCATAGCTTCCACAAAGTTTCCCACCAACACTGTTAAAAGGCCTTTTATCCTGTTGAACCAGGCAGAAGCCAGGAGAACTTTGTTTCTTTTTCTAGGAGAACACCTACACCTGTAGCAATGTTCTCTTTCATTGGAATGACAAAAAAAAAAAAAAAAAAAAAAAAGGCAGGAAACATCACAATGTCAGCTTTGAAGCTGGCTAATTGCAAAGTTCAGTCTGCCCTAGCAGCCTAGCTTAAAAACATCATAGACTCAGCAGGGTTTGTTTTCATTTGATAAGTGGTGACCTCTTCAAATGCATGACTTTTACTGTGTGAAAGAAATGTGAAAGTATTTTTTCTATGTGCTTTGTAAGGTATTTTATGGATTACATTAAGAACAAATTTTGGCATGACTTAACATGAAGAGCACAACCATGACAGGAACATGTGTTCCTAAGGCAATCAATATTACTTCAATGTTTGGAGTGCCTGGCCTGGGTGCTTGTCCCCTCTCAAGCTACATTATCACAAATGAACAATTTCAGTTTTGATGGTAGAAAGGGAAAAAAAAACAGAGTTAGGTGAGCATGGAAAGAATCAGTGTGAAAAAAACAAAAGCTCTGCTGACTTTGCAAGCTTTAACCCTAGCTGCTGTGCACAGGCATACAGCTCTTGCAGACTAAAGAAAAATTTCTCTTGGCACTTAACAATCTTCAGTCAGTCATATCTGCATTAAATTTTTTCTGCTTTCCCTCCTCTCTCCTCCAGGCCTCTGCAACAAAAGGCTTCCTTTGCAGCCAACTGACACAAGGCAGAGAGATTACATTTTGTGGTGTTGAAAAGCCATCAGTCATCAAAAGTTTGTGAAAGGTGCAACACTATGACCTCAACACAGGCAAATAAGACTGGGTGGCTTTGCATAATTGATGTTTTCAACATAATCCAACCTAAAACCAAAAAAGTTTATGAGTCTTAGCTATGTGCCTTTTAAGATGCCCTTAGAAACACCCATTAGTAATTCCCTTAAGTGGAGGAGAAAAGGCAAAGAAACAAAGCCCTGTAATTTGCACTCAGAGCAGGATACACACTACTGACACCAAATACTGCTACAGGGTTCCTTTGTTACTCAGTGTAAGGGTAAAACTGATAGTAAAAATTTAGGTTTTTCCTAACAATTAAGAATTTAGGGAGACATTAATTGCACACAAAGTGAAGATGCCATAATGTAACAGGATGGTCATCTGTCTTTGACTACTTGTTTTGATTGTTATTTGATGTTAATTTACAACAGATTTGATGCAACTACAATTTTCTTTAAAGACGTACAAAACTGCTCAGAAGTTTCAAAAGGAAGATTTCTGATGTAGTTACTAAAAGAGATTCCAAGAGATTAGAAGTGATTACATTTGCATAATTTTTTAATTCCAAAATATAACCTCAGGGAGATTGTTCAATACAACAGAAGAGTAGTACTAGGTAGCTCAGGATCTCAGTAAGTACCTTGGCTAATATCACCATCACACCAGACGGCTGGAGCACCTCTCCCATGGAGACAGATTGAGAGAGTTGGGACTATTCAGTCTGGAGAAGAGAAGGCTCTGAGGAGACCTTCTTGTGGCCTTCCAGTATCTGAAGGGGGGCCTACAAGAAAGCTGGTGAAAGTAGTGATAGGACTAGGGGGAATGGAGCAAAACTAGAAATGGGTAGATTCAGACTGGATGCTAGGAAGAAGTTCTTCCCCATGAGGGTGGTGAGACACTGGAACAGGTTGCCCAGGGAGATGGCAAAAGCCTCATCTCTGGAGGTTTCTAAGGCCAGGCTGGATGGCTCATGCCAGGCTCTGAGCAACCTGATCTAGTGTGAGGTGATCTAGTGGGGTTGGAATTGGATGATCCTGGAGGTCCCTTCCAACCCTGACAATTCTATGATTCTATGATCACTTCTGTTTTCTAATGCTACCTTTCCTTGAAACAAAGCATTATTATGAAGTCATAGCTATTATGATGAAACTCCTTTTCTCACCTAGATGTTCGAAATTCATCAGACACCTTTACTGGCAAACTAAATGACAAATTTCCTCAGTCATACAAAAAGATTACAATCATTTCAATGCAAGAAAAAAAAGTTAGATTTTATAAAATAGTTTGTCATCAACATTTCCTTACAAAATTTTAGGTTCATTTACTCATCTAGTTAAGAATCAGAAAGTGACATTAAACCGAAGAAATCAAATTTGTACAAAGTGTAACTGTTAAAGATTAAATAATTAAAAAACATTATTTGAAATTATATTAGCAAGAAAGAATTATTTTATGCATAGAGCTGGAGCCAATTTTGTAAGAGTACAATCTTTTTTTAGATAAAGCATTTCACATAGTTGCATTAAAATAATCATTAGCAATCAACTTTCCTGCTATATTCTATCTATCTATGATATCTTCTTTTCATCTCCAATTGTTAATATATTATTATAATTACCCCTTAAAGTCTGTATCAGTAGTCTTGCTCAGGACTTTCTCTTTCTTTTGGTGTGGTTTGTTTTGTTTGTTCCCTCCCCAACTTAAGACTTTTATCTATTTGATTTTTTTCAAATGTCTGCATGCAAACCTCACTCAGGAGAAACAAACAAAGAAGTACCACAACTAGATTGTTCACTTATGCATGACAGTTTCTTGGAGAGCCATATCTGTCTTCATTTGTGTCTGTGTAGTTTTAAGCTTTAAAAAGCTTTTCCTCAACAACTTTGTGCAGGACTAATCTTAGCAACCTTAGATCAGGTAAAGTGAGGCTGTAAATTTTACCTAAGAAATCATCAGAGGCAACTATTAATAAGGCCATGTTTGAAACCAAGTAGTTTTGTGTGCAAAAAGTAATAAAACCAACCACATACAAGGAATTCTAAGAAAAAGGTGCTTACCATGGTCATTCAGTAAAAACTCCATTTTGATACCAAGTATTTGTTTTCCACAAGCTCAAGTATAGTAAAGATCCAAGACAGCAAGATGTCATCGACTACATTAAGTCAACAACAGTAAAAAAAAGTGCAATTGGGTGCCACAAATCAAGTTTTTGCACCCTATAACTGAAAATCACAGTTAATCCTCTGAAACCAAATCCCACTGCAAAAGTCCACATTATTTATCTGTACTTCTAGGTATATCTTAAGATTATAAGCCCAACAGAGGCCTACAAGGATGACTAAGGGACTGGAGCACTGCCTGATGAGGAGAGGCTGAGAGACCTGGGGCTGCTCAGTCTGGAGAGGAGAAGACAGAGAGTGGGTCTAATAAATGTCTGTAAATATCTGAGGGCTGGGTGTCAAGGAGGAAGGGACAGCCTCTGCTCAGCTGCACCCTGTGATAGGGCAAGAGGCAATGGATGTAAACTACAGCACAGGAAGTTCCACCTCAGCATGAGGAAAAACTTCTTTACTGTAAGGGTCCCAGAGCACTGGAACAGGCTCTCCCCAGGGAGACTGTGGAGTCTCCTTTTCTGGAGATTTTCCAGGCCCATCTGGATGCATTCCTGTGTGACCTGCACTAGATTCTATGGTCCTGCTCTGGCAGGGGGGTTGGACTGGTAGATCTCCAGAGGTTCCTTTCAACCCCTAAAACATCCTGTGATCTTGTGAAACATTTTCTTGGATTAAAATGTCAGTTTAATATTTAGCTGCAAAACACAACATTGACAAATTTGTAAAAGGACAAGTGATCAACACTGATGAATTTCTTTTAACCTGACAAAGCTTAACCATAAAAGGAAATTTAAGCAAAAATGGAGTTTTACTTTTAAAAGCCTCTGTTGCTCCAGGTGCACGGTTTTTGTCTGGGTGGAATTTCAAAGCAAGTTTTCTGTAAGCCTTCTTTAGGTCTTCTTCACCTGCATCCTTTGACACCCCAAGAACTTCATAATAATCTTGACATTTCTTTATACTGCAAAAGAAAATGAAGTAAAACATAATGTTTGAAGTCATACATTGCACTGATGCAACACCTCTCTTCTTTCAGTATCAAGGAAACAGAATGTCTTTTTTCATAATAAACTCACTACTGAGAACAATAAACTGTTGTACTCAAAATGACTGACAACTTACATTTATTTTACTACTTCTGCTGTAGAGCTACTGCAGCTGGAAGAAAAGGTTTCAGTTTGCAATTCCTGTAGCATTTCCTCGTCCCCAATGTTATCACTGTTAATAATGCATAAAACAAGGATTCCAAATTTGCTTTGCAGAGCTAGCAGGTGGCAAGGCCTGTTTTGACTGTCACCAGCACATGCACTTGGGTATGCATGATATGAAATAAACCAAAACACATCACTGTTTCTCCAAACAGAAGTCCTAATACCATTCAAGCATTCACTTTTCAGGGAAATAAAGCCTGTGAAAATACCTCTGCTGCTCAGAATGCACCTAGATCCTAACTTTCCCTGAGTGTTTATATAAATTCAGAGAAACAGTAACAGCTCCAGCAATTACAGCTCCAGCTCATCTCATGTTCAATGTAGCATTGTTGAAAACTCAGAGGTATTCTTCGTGTAGGTCATCTCATGCAGACAGGAAAAGCAAAATCTGGAAATGATGCAATAATTTGGTATGCTTTACAATACCCAGAAGAGAGAAAGAACAATTACAGGAGAGAGAGAGAGAACATTAGTTCTATGTGGGCAGGAAGAACTGACCAAACCAATAAATATGCCTTAAAAATGAAACCAAGTTACTTGGGTAAGAATTCAGAAACTTAGAAAAGGCTGAGTCACAAACTTGCACTGCAGAAATGAGGCACATTTGACATTTTGGTGCATACCAAAAGAAACAGGATGGTCTGAGCAAGAAACAGAAATTACATCCATAAATATTTTAAAAGCTTTGTGTGAGTCTCTTCATGTGGCTGTAACTATGTCCACATTCTCCTAAATGCAGAGATCTCTATGGAAATATGGGTTTAGTGTTGTAAAGGCTATACACAGGGCAGCCAAGTGGAAAAAAAAAAAAGAGGGCAAGCAAGCCTGCAGTGTTTTCATGAAAGACAAGAGTACCCTGTAATTAAGGGAATGCTAGCATCAGAAATACAACCACACCATGGTGTGTGGTCCTTCACAGTTCACAGACATCAAGTTTCATTTGAGGGATCTCTTTTCCTGTGTTCAAATAGCACGAGCTTTCATGGAAGTCTTGGAGGAAAGCTCACAAGAGCAATGCATTGGATGTGTGAAGGCAGCTGCCAACACAAACTTCCTGTGAAATAAATATAGCTCATTATATTGAAGTAACATTTAATAAGCTCTAGGTAGGAAGCTGATAAAGCTAACTGAAAAAACCCACAGTGAATCCATCATCCAGAAAGAATGGAAAGAAAATGCATGGAATGATACTCTGAGTACTGGAAATTACGTTTCTTACTTTGCACAACAAGAAAAAAACATTGATAGTGTACAGATCCCTTCATCCTTAGCCTCAAGACCTGGATTACTTATGAACTGTATCAAGGACAGATTTAAAGGGTAACAGTATCAAATTAAGCTTTTATTTCAAGAAATTGCTATCTCAGCATCCAATCTAAGTTCCTCTCTTCAATAATTCAATATCTTAATTATCTGGTTGTGGATGAGACTCTTCAGAATTTTGGTTGATGTATAATTAGGTAGCAAGTCATCTATGTTTAGCAAAGTTGTTATTTTATTAGCATTAAAACTGTAGTGCTAAACATTTGTTCAAGTGTTTTTAAGCACCATGAACTCTCAACAACTTTTTGCCCTGATAGCATATGGTCATTTCTCATGGAAGTTAAAAACACGCTGAAAAAAAGCCTTACATTAACTTCTTTGCAGACTTGGTATGCATTTATTTAACAACTCCAGTATGGAGAGAGGAGACAAACAGAAAAGCAATCCAAAAGAACAGTCCAAGAGATGCCAATCTGTTCTTCTAACACCCAAAACCTCACTTCAGAGCGTTTTCCCATTCACAACCAGTGAACGTCCCACAGTGGACAACTCTCATGGGAAAAGCAGGGACAGTGCTATCACTCAGCAGATGTTCAGGTCAGCAGGTGACCCACCAGCTTCCAACACCATGATCTGCTTACAGCCAGTGCATCAATCCAGAGCTAGATCCTGATGAGAAAGTGCAGGCAGAAACCTGCCTTGTGGGTCTCATCGCATTTGCCCTCCAAAGGGATGAATACAATCACCTTCCACTCAACTGCCACCCTGAACCTGGTCCGCAAATGAGATGTTGTTATTTATCAAAAAACCCCAAATATTCATCCAAGGTATAACATATTCCTATTTTCTTTCAGCAAGTCTTGGCTAGTGATTGCTTTGGTAGACAAAAGGTCCTGCAAATGCACAAGCATATCTACTGCAACATTCCTGGGTTTGTATGAAGCTATTATTTAACATTTCAAGTGTATTTTACACTGTGGTTTGGCTTGATCTTAAAGGTCTTGTCTCAAGAGGGGACTGGATGTGGCACTTGGTGACATGGTTTAGTAGTCATGAGTTCTTGGGTGACAGGTTGATGATCCCTTGAGGTCTTTTCCAACCTTATTGATTCCGTGATTCTAATCAAAACCTGATCTGCTAACCTAGGATAAATGGCTGATCTTAAACACAGAAACCTTTGGTGAAGTTGTGACAATCACCCCCTACTTAATTCTCCCTATGTGTTCGTGTCAGGATG
The DNA here is from genome assembly GCF_027791375.1 of Indicator indicator. Lineage (NCBI taxonomy): Eukaryota > Metazoa > Chordata > Aves > Piciformes > Indicatoridae > Indicator > Indicator indicator. The sequence goes on from NC_072017.1 coordinate 33,906,145, forward strand.
GACATGGGATGATCCTGGGGTGCACTAAGAGGAGTGTGTCCAGCAGATCAAGGGAGGTTCTCCTGCCCCTGTACTCTGTTCCGGTAAGACCTCACCTGGAATATTGCATCCAGTTCTGGGGTTCCCAGTTCAACAGGTACTGGGATCTGCTGGAGAAAGTTCAACTGAGAGCTACCAGGATGATTGAGTAACTGGAGCACTGCCTGATGATGAGAGGCTGAGAGACCTGGGGCTGTTTAATCTGGAGAAGACTGAGAGGGGATTTAATAAATGTTTATGAATATCTGAGGGCTGGGGGTCAAGAGGGAGGGGACAGGCTCTGCTCACTTGCACCCTGTGATAGGACAAGGGGCAGTGGATATAAACTACAGCACAGGAGGTTTCACCTCAACATGAGGAGGAACTCCTTCACTGTGAGGGTCACAGGGCACTGGAACAGGCTCCCCAGAGAAGTTGTGGAGTCTCCTTCTCTGGAGACTTTCAAGACCCACATGGATGTGTTCCTGTGTGCCCTGTGATAGATTCTATGGTCCTGCTGTGGCAGGGGGGCTGGACTTGATGACCTTCAGAGGTCCCTTCCAACCCCTAACATCTTGTGAGCCTGTGACATGCTCACAGCAGCACTGCCTGCAACAGACCTGCAACTGATGCTCCAGATCATTTACACTGCCCTCCTTTCTACTGCACAGGCTCAACGCTGAGACACATAACCCTTGTTCCCTCTTTAGCCTGTTGTCATCTGAAGATCTCACCCAAGTCAGTGCTGGTTTTTACAAACCTCAGCAACACACACAAGCTGCAAGCACTCTGCTGGACAGCCTGAGAAGCAGAACTGTGTATGGCTTCATGGTGAATCATGTGGGACACACATACACAGGGCAACTTTGCAGAGTTTAGCAGGGCTCTGGATTAGGCAGATCAGGTTTTAAAGCTAAAATACATTAAATAATCATATAAATGTACAGGGGCCAAGCACCACATCTAAGAATGGAATTCTGAGCAATCAGTTTGTGCTGTGGTGCTCCGGCTACACCCTGCCATTAGACAACAGTTTTATACCACTGCTTTGCCACTTCAAGCAGCTGGACTGTAAGCAGCTACCATCTAGTTATTGTTTCCTACAAGGAGTCAGCAACTTCTGCCAAGAGGTGCCTTACTGAGTACCAGTCAAGGCAATTGTTGCAGACTAATAGTTTGGTTTTCCCTCCCTCTGCAAAGCCCATATGAGTTTTGCACCAAAAATTGCCCTGCAGCAGCTTTGCACTGGGGATGTCAGGACAAGCTAAGCTGCTTCCAAATGAAACAAAAATATTAATGTTTGAGGTGTGCTCCTGACAGTCAAAACTTTAATGCATCACAAACTCAAACTAGTAAGTCAATTTATAGCAGGACAAACCATACAGGATCACCAGGACAGGCCAACAGATGCTCAGGTCACACATGTGCTGTCAAGCCACTAGGCTACTAACACTATTAGGGTACACAGCCCACACCAACAGGGCCTGACATGCCACATCCCTTCTCTACCTTAAAAGAGATAGGCATCATGGGCTTTGCACAGAGTCTCTCCAAGACTCTTCCTCCAAACTGCCCCTATCCTGATGAGAAATTTCTCTCCAGCTGCTGGAAGCCATGGACAACCTGATCCTCATCCAGAAGCAGGCCCTTTTGGGACATATTTCTCACCCCTTGACTCTGGCATGCTGATGTCTGACAATCCTCACTCTACCAGAACCCCCTTCTCGAAGCACTGAACTGTCCTGTGGTGATTTGTCACAGAAGGGCAGATGTACAGAAGGAACCAGCCCCTTCCCACTTGTCTCCTATCACAGGCCACTCAGCAGCAGCCAGTAGAGGCTGGGAAAAATTAAGAGTAAATCCAGTCTTTTAGAAAAGACTGATTGCTGATGTCACTTATGGCTTTTAACTGCATCTGAAACTCCTGCCCTGCAGCACTCTCAGCATGAACAACTAACTTTCTGAAAGCTACATTTCAAATTGTGTGGTTGGGCTTGGGGCACTTCAGGCACTGTAGTCCTTAGCGCTGATGTAACCCCACAGAGATGTTCCTCTTTTAAATTGCAATTTATATATCACTTGCTTATGGCCTGCCCCTTTTTGGGTACTGAATTGGACTATTTTTTGTTGTTGTTTCTTTCAGGCTTATTTGAAGTTTGGTGCTTTCACTTACTTTGGGAGTTTAGTTTCTTGTGAACTGCTTTTCTTGTGTTTTTAATTCCTGATCGGATCACTTCTGTATTGGAATTACTATCAAGTTATTTCTGTTGTTTGGCTAATTTCTGTCCTTGAATTGTTGGTCCTCTGCCAGCACCTTGGCAGTGTCTTCTAGCTACCAGATTTGCTGGCTGATTTGGGAGGGCACATTGCTGGATGTTCCTGCAATAACAACAACTGACTTTTAGAGAATAAACCTCGCAAAGAGCAGGAGGGCAAACGATGGCCTACCCACATCCACACTCTGTTGACAGAGGTATCTTGTCACGACTTGCACAGCTCCACTATCCCAGCTTGCTGTTGTCAAGCTACCTGCAGTACAACTGGTCAGCCAGCTTCAAACTGCAGCAATTCCTCCTCCCATTCTGCTCCGCTACACTCTGATGGCTGAAGGCAGAGGAAGCCTTTCAGGTCCTAAAATATCTCCTCTCACCTGTAGAAATTCTGGGGCAACCACCACTGGCTGCCCTGTGACTACAAAATTACGTGCTCCTACTGCTGTGCTGTGTTTCACATTTCAAATCTACAATTCAGATTAGGTCAGCATTAACAGCTTTGATCAAGTTAACAAAACCCATCAGAGACTCTCGCATTTCTGTATCAAATACCTGCCATGATCCACAGTGAAGTTCTGAGTATGACTAGGAATCTCAAAGAGCCTTCAAAAGCCTCTGTCTACCTGTGCAGGGACGAACCAAAGGACAAATACTTTGACTACAATCTCCAAAAGTTTGCAACAAGAGCCACAATTTTTTCTCCCAGTAGTAACCTGAACTGAGCAGCCCAGTGAGCAGCAAAGTGAATGTTAGTGACAGAGAACTGAGCAAGAGGAAGCTACACTGGCTTCTGGTCCCAGCTGGGTAGAAAAATCACAGTAAAATTCATACTAATTTCTGCATAGATCAAGTTTCCAATGATGCCAGAGGGACTGATGCAAATGGATTCTTGCAGGTGAATGGGGAATGTGCCAGTCAGTTTGGATGACATAGGCGTGCTCTGGGAAAAGCTCTCTGGATTGGGAAGAGAAGGTCACAGAATTGGTGAGGAACTCAAGCTGCTACCAGCTCAATTTCCTAAACAAATGCACCAAAAGTTTCAGCTCTGTTTTACTGATAGATCCAACAACATGTTAGGGTGCTTGTCTTAGTACTACAGGAAATATTCAAGGCTGTGTTTACATCAGCATACTTTTCTCCAGATTTTGTTTAACCTTTTGTTTTAGCTACAAAAAGTGTAGTCCATCATGTTTTCTGTGCCACTTTTACATGACAGGTTTCTATGACTGCAGTTTCCACCTTGACTTTCTCAACTATTCAACTGGATATTTTAACAATTCACAGTGGTTCTAGAAGCCTAATTAAAGGCATGCCCTGATTGCTTTGCTTTGTGGTGTGGGGTTTCTTTTTTCTCTTTTTTCCATTTTAGTGTATGTTGCTTGCTCTTATTATTCCACTTTCAGTTAATTATCTTCCTGACCCCATGTTAAAAAAGTAACAATATGTCTCTTTTGCTGAATTTATAAAACTCTCAGCAGGCCTGGAAAAAGTCAGCCACACAACTTTACATTCCTTCTAGTTTGATCCATGAAATGCTGTAAAGGCAACATTTTGGTTTGCTCTGTGAATTCAAATCTAGCTACTGATTATTTTTTAACCACTACCGGAGACCATCAAATCCTGCTTTGCAAGGATACTACAGAACTCATGCCTTGATTAGTGTGTTTCAATCTAGCTCAAAGCTCCAAACACAAGATGTCATTTTTGTGCTGGCTTACAAGGGGCAGGCACTGGCAGGGCAGGAAGAGCAGTATTCCACCACGGTTTTCACACAACAGCAATCCAACTTTAGCAGACTACTACTCATGGCAGTTACCTTTCAGATGTCAGAAAGGTAATCTGGAATGCATGCTATGGCTTATTTATTAAAACAGAGACATCAGGCACCATATGAATCTTAAAATCATGAGTCTGTACAAAGTGTACGACCTAGCCCTATCTCCAAAACTATTTTATAGTCATATCATAGATAACAAACAAATAATACACACTTCACAGCATAAAAAGGGAAAGATTAAATATATATATTTTTTTACTTTTAAAACTTCATGCTAGTCACAAAGCCTTTCCAAAAGGTCTGCAACACTTGGTATGAGTAGGCACATATGTTGAGCAGAATTTGTTTGAAAGTATTTAAGAACTCTTTGATAACTGTCACCCTGCTCAGCACTTTTTGTTTTCAGTTGCTTTTAGTGAACTAGGAAGGAAAAAAAGTTCAGATTTTCTTTCTCACATGAATGCTTTATTTTCTCATCTCAGAAAAAAAAAAAAGAGCCAATAGTGTACTTCAAACAGCGAAAGAACTGCTTTAAAGCAAAGACCACAGAATCCAAAAGCAAGTTTTTCCTTTTTTATTGTTGTGCACATGATTCTCATGCATTTATCTCGAGCTGACATTGCTCAGACAGCTTTTGATTGCCTAGAGACTTGTAGAGCAAGTCTGATGTGGATCCCAACACATTTCTGCTTGTCTCCTGTCAGTACCTCCAATACGCAGGTCACCTCAAGCGTTCAGGCAACTTTATACAGCCCTCAGTGACAAGATAAGCATTCATTAAGAAAAAGGTACATGTGCTACAGATGGTATTTTCAAAGCATTCCAATTCAATAAGAACAAAGTGCTTTTAGATATCTCAAGCTTCAAACTGTCACACTGAAACAGTGACTGCAAAGAACAGCACATCACTCAGAGCTTATGCAATCAGTGGAAAGATATTGCATCTTAATGCTTCTCCCCTGCCCAGCAACTTGTTTGCAAGCTCTTGTAATGCTCTACAGAAGTGTTATGGTAGCTTGGTAGCGGTGTCCCCTGTGTATGTGGGGAAAAAACCCAACAAAACCAGCACAGAGGTGCTTGTTTGTACTCACACCTACCCACATTACTAGGGTAACCTTGATGAAAATCCATGCAGTTAAATTAGTCATACTGCTCCAAGAATGTGTTCATTATGCTTCTAAAACATAGTGCCACCAGCAAATTCGAGATAGCTGAGCAATTTCAAGCATGCTAATCAGTGACCCGAGTCAGAGATCTCACAGCTACTCCCCCTGTCCAACTGCTCACTAAAGCTTATCAAAAAGGGTTGGAAGTGGCATATGTAGTTAAATCAGGAAAGCTTTCTCTCAAACTACATGCAATTACTAATACAGAATCAAGAACTCCTAAAAGGAGGAACATTTGAGGATAATGACCACCCTTAAAATCCTAAGTATACGAAATAGCTTGACAGAGTCAAATGTATAGTAGAATTCAGAATTTATTGAAAAATGAAGATATTGCTACCTTGCTGTCTAGAAATTTCTTGTCTTACAGAAAAAAACCCCAACATTTATAACCAGGCATGAAACACTACTTAAAATGATTTTTACACAGCATTTATTTAGCCAATTCAAAGGTCTGAAAACCATTCCACTGCGGTATGGCAGAAGTATAAGGTGGTGACAAGCTCTGCTCTCCAGGGAATACCCTCCCCAGAGGGGTGCATTTCATTTAATTGTAAAAGTCTGGGGCCTGACTGAAGCAATAACACATGCAGCCTGTTGTGCTTCCAACTGGAAAGCTCATTCTAACTGTGGTTTAAACATGAACTTTCCCTCAGCTATCATCACTGAACGTGTTGTATTTTTTCCATTAAGTTTTAGCCCAGTGTTTATATTCAGTGCTGTTCTCCTTGGCAAGTCACACACAGATGGTTTTTAATTCCTAACCACAAATTTTTGAAGTGGTGTGTTGATGCCACTAACTGACAACATGACAAACTTCAAAACTTCCAACAGGAACTGGAGACTTGCACATTCATGCAAAAATTCAGCCTCTCTCCAAAGATTTATCAACTGATATACTACAGGATGGCAACATCAGGAAGGCTGGGGAAGGACTGTTTAGAGTGAGGGGCTTATAGTGATAGGACAAGAGGCAGTGGTTTTAAAACAGAGCAGGGCAGATTTAGATTGGACATAAGGAAGAAGTTCTTTACAATGAGAGTGTTAAAATACTGGAACAGGCTGCCCAGGGATGTGGTTGAGGCCCTGTCCCTGGAGACATTCAAGATCAGACTCAATGTGGCCCTGGGCAGCCTGATCTAGTTGGAGGTGTCCCTGCACACTGCAGGGGGGTTTGGACAAGATGACCTTCAAGGGTCCCTCTGAACAGGATGCAATTTGTCAATCACTCAAGCTCAGGTCAAGATGTTGTTTTAACAGATGATTTTTTTAAGTGGTAAGTAAAATATAAACAAACATGGTTTGTACTGCAAGCTGTTACAATTGCTTATTTGCAAAGACATGGGGAGTTTTTTAAAACCCCAAATTTAATATTCACAAAGCAGGTTGTTGGAATAGGTACTACGAAGAAATGTTGCATCAAGATTATCTTCAATGTGTAATTTCCTTGGGTATCTCTAACTCTGGTTCTGATCTGAACAAACTGGATTAATTTTATCTGGTATCTAGTGAATCCCTTCAGGGAAGCAATACTCAATACTAGGAAAGCATAAGAGGGGGAAAGGTCAGCTCTACATCATTTTACTCAAAACAAGGTAGGCAACACACTTTCTGGTAAAAAGAAAAAAAAACCAGAATTTGCAGGGAGCCTGATGTCAGAGCAGACTCAGCTCAGAAGGGAATGTCACGGGTGAGTGAATACTGGCAGTAACACAGCATTCCTTGAAGCAGCTTTCTGAGAACATGATGCATGTCTTCATTTGATCTAAAACTCATTTACTTCTTTTCAGATATTCTGCCTCACACATACATGTGCACACACACACACACATTGTGAGTTTGCTTTAACAGAATCACAGAATTGTCAGGGTTGGAAGGGACCCCAAGGATCACCTAGTTCCAACCCCCTGCCGTGGGTAGGGACATCTCACACTACATCAGGTTGTCCAGAGCCTCATCCAGCCTGGCCTTAAAAACATCTCACCAGTGTCTCATCACCCTTATGGTTAAAAACTTCTTCCTAATGTCTAATCTAAATCTCCCCTCCTCCAGCTTGGATCCATTTTCCCTAGTCCTATCACTACCTGACACCCTAAAAATTCCCTCACCAGCTCTCCCAATAGGCCCCCTTCAGATATTGGAAGGCCATAAGAAGGTCTCCTTGGAGCCTTCTCCTCTCCAAACTGAACAACCCCAACTCTCTCAGTTTGTCTCCATAGGAGAGCTGCTCCAGCCCTCTGCTCATCCTCATGGCCCTTCTCTGGACAGGTTCCAGCACCTCCAGATCCTCCTTGTAATAGGGACTCCAGAACTGGACACAGTACTCCAGGTGGGGTCTCACCAGAGTGGTGTAGAGAGGGAGAGTCACCTCCCTTGCTCTGCTGGCCACACTTCTCTTGCTGCAGCCCAGGATACAGTTGGCTTTCTGGGCTGCAAGTGCACACTGGTGGCTCATATAGAGCTTCTCATCTACCAGCACCCCCAAGTCCTTTTCTTCAGAGCTGCTCTCAACCCAAGTCACTGCCCAGCCTAAATCGGTGCCTGGGATTGCCCCAACCCAGATGCAGGACCTTGCACTTGGTCTTGTTGAACCTAACAGCTAATATTTCAAGGTGGCCCAAAATGCATGTGCTTATTCAGATTTTACTTTACATGTATCATGAAGGGTGGCAACAATTAAGTGGAGATGATGGCAGATGAAAAGCTCTACTAAATAGCAACACCAAGAGGGTAACCATGCAAGAGGTGCTGTCATCCACCTGTCTGAATGCAGAGCTGCTGTATCAAAAAGAAAAGCTACTTTTTCCTTGCTGTTAGCACACCTGAACAGAATACTGAACTTCAGAAAAAGATTCCAAGATAGTATCAACAGCAACATACATTTCACAGACACACACACAAATCCCCCCCTAAATTTCTGTTTTTGACAACAGTTCATCCAATTTACACAAAACAGGAGACAAGGAACTCTTGATTTCCCTTCTTGGAACTCCCTTGAAAATATCTGGGCTAGGTTTATCTAAAAAAAAAAAAAAAAAAAGAGGTGGGTTTCCTGGTGTGCAATTTTAGAGTGGCTGTATCCATATTTCTTTAGCAGAAGTGGGGGCATAACCAAACAATATTTTCACTCCTACCTCCAACAAATGTGTAATGATAACATGACTTCACAATTGCTCTGCTCAAAAGGCCATTTCCATCTTTGTTTCACTTTGCACATCTTCCTTTCCTGATGTTGCCCCATCTTAATACTATCACACCACACAAAGTTTAGAGACAGCGTGTAACGCAACTCAGACTACATGCTTCAGTGTTTCTCAGGCAGCTGTGCTTCCAGAACAACATAGTTTTAACATTGCTCTAAGACCAACCTGTACAGCAAGGTTAGTGTGAAAACAAACTTCAGGAGTAAGCTTGTATCTTGAGTATAAAAATATTTAAGAATAGAAACACTGTCCTGTGAGTTGTACTAAAGAATTTCATAACTTCTTTGATTTATCAGGAGATCTAGTCATTAACTTTCAAATATAAAGTAACCTTGACAGTTCAAAAAGAAGAACATCATTACACTCACAGAAAGTGACAGCATCTCATACTGTGTTTAAACACAGCGAGCCTCTCCTCTTCCTTCGAGTCAGTACCGTTCAGTACCCCTTGTTCAGTACCCCCCTCTCAGCTAACCTTGAATTTTCTGTTATTTCTTTAGATGCTAGAGCTGAAAACACGAGTACATAATACACAGAACAAAAAGCAGTAATTAAGCAAGGCCATACCTGAATACTCCTTCCATTTGGTCGTTGGTGTAGCCTTTTCCACCTTCACCTGCAGCAGATGCATTGCTCTCCTTCGTGCTGTTGGGCTTACTTTGATCATTGTTAGTGGCCTGTTTTCGGCAGTAAGCGCCTCCCCCAGCAGTACTTCCATTCTTCATAATAGCTTCCAACAAGACTATAAAACAACAGTACATCATCATAGCGTCATTATAGGCATTAGTGATTAACTCAGGGCTCTCAACTACCTTAAATGGGAGCACCACATTATAGAACACTAGCTGCTACATCCTCCTTCCTTATTGATCATCGCTTTGTACCGCGAACGTTTCTGAAGCTGGTCTTGGAACTCCTTTTCATGGAAAAAACTATGGAAAAGTGTTTCAAGAATCAGTGACTGGACTCCCCTCAACCTCTGCCTAAGTAAATTAAGAATGGAATCCTTCATTTCTGGATGGTTTTCAGAGGCACTGAATCCATGCTTCAGGGTGACGAAATCAGAGTACTAGAATCAGCAACAACAAATCAAAAAGAGGAACTAACCTAGCACTGCAAAGAAACTACAAAGTTTTCCACACAAGAGAACAAGCCCATCTCCAGCACATTGCAGTTGCTACAGTACATACCTATTTGTAATCAGAGCCATTGGCAGCCACATGCTGATGTTCTATACCCCTTTCAAGCAATACCAGCTGAAATTCAAACTACGGTTACAATGCCACAGAACCAGCCAACTATATCCAGCTCTTGAGACCTGAATCTTGAAAACCAGCATGCTTGTGCTAGATCTTGAAATCCTCTTTCCTTCCATGTTCCAACAGATCTCAAATTTAGCAGTTTTAATACATGATAATGCTAAGTCTTCTTTTTCTTGCTGAATATAAACAAACTTGCATTCTGGGGGTACCTGTCTTACCAGCAAATCAGAAACAGTACCATTCTAACTTAAGGAACTGCATACAAAGCATAATGTAGATCAAAGATTACTAAATGTGCAGTCTTTCCTGAAAAGAGATCCCTTCAGAGCAAACCTAGGCCAAATTTGTTTCATAACAACCAGGAGTTACTATCTGCATGAAAAACGTGCTAACAAAAATTCCCTTGCTAACAAAAATGTCCTACTTATTGTGAAAGCATGTCATAGCTTCACTGTGAAAAAAAAAATCCTCGTAGAATCTAGTGAGAAGAATCATGAAGGACTTTCTTCTAATTAAAACATTTCTCCTCCAACTAGCATGGTCTCAGAGCAGCAGAAAACTGGGGTCCTATCCATCAGTTTGAACCACTCAGAAGCAAGAAAAGAAGAGAAAGCAGAGCTTTGTTTAAAAGGAGATTAACTACTTCCCCAAGATGTGCTTCTTAAAACTCTCCAGCACTTGCTTTGACTTATTAATTCACTTATTACTCACTGGCCACAGCAGTCTGAAATACTGCAGATGAATAGCTACCCTCTGCCTGAACAAGAAAGCCAGCTGACTTCAGTGCTAGTCCCATGCTCATGCCTGCTTCAGCAAGACTCATCAATTGATCTGATCAGGCTTTTTACTGCAGAAATAAAGACATAACTAACGTTTTGATGCTGACTAGTATACTGAGGGGGTGTTTTTCACTACAAATGCAATGAGGTTCTTGAATATAGGAGAGCTATAGTTGGATATATAAAATGGACGGACATACACCAATATTTGCAATATTTATTCTAGTATCATCCGTTACAGCATTTACATTTCTGAGATAAAGAAGTAGTAACAACTCCAATGAAGCAACTATGTCCCTAGGCTAAGAACTAATCAGGAATAGAGATCTGAACAGACAGTGCCCAGAGAATTAAGCATTTTCAGTCAAAATGTGCTCCAGACAAGTGTTAACAGAAAACAAAATGATTCCTTTTTCTATGCTGTGATGCTTGGTATTTAATAACGGTATCATGTGGGATCCTATCAAACACATGACCCTGACTTACCCTCTAGAAAAAAATACTTACTCAACAGCTTTGCAAATCCTGCCTTTACATTGGCACTGCTCTAGAAATTACCCATCCCTGCACTAATGCTTGTGCAAAATCTGTAGTAGTAGCAATAATAGAAATGCAAGTATAGACAATGATTTGTAATTTCAATGCCCAGTGTCTCTTCACACCAAGTTTAGCTGGTAAGTCTTCTCATTAAATGGTTTAGCTGCACTTTCAACATTACTAATTCCTAATCACCTTCTCAGATCTCCCATCCCCACAATGGAGCTGCATTGCTGAGAATACAATGCAAAATGCTTGAAAAGAAAAAAAAAAAAAGCAAACCCAACACCCCCCTATAAATTCTGTAAGTGTTAACGTCTCAAAATAGCAGGACACAGCATATACAAACATGCTATTGTTCTATGTTGAAAAAGAAAGCTGTACCAAGGGTCTTGAGCTACTGCTTTCTTCAAATAAAAGATACAATTCAGATATTCAGAAACAACTTGGTCTCTTCCAAGAACTGCTGGCGGTCAAACAGGCTGTTAGTACTAACACTATAGTAAAGAAAACTCTCACTGTGCATCTAGATGTTCTAGAACAGGTCATACAAGGAACCAAAGACTTATTTCTCTAGCAGGCAGGACAACGAATCTTATCTGCAGTTGTGCCTGAAGGCTCTCTTGTGTGCATTGTTAGCTGCTGCTGAATGGAAGCTCCTTGCACTGCATTTGATACTGTTATGCACTGAACATGAGTCCCACTTTCTCAAATGGAAGAACTTTTTAATTCAGAATTCATACTAATGCAAGAGCCTAAAAAACTAAGCTTGGGTACTCCTGATCAGTTTGTTTTTAAAGGCAGAAACAGTACAAGAAAATATTAAGAAGCTCTCACAAATAAAGCTGTCCTTAACATAATTTTCTGCCTTCCACTCCTGACAGAATGGCACCTAAGTTTGAAAAGGAGATCTTGCCCTTTATCTTTAAATCCACTCTTTCAAATCTTTTCCAGACCATCAATGAAGTTTCCATTCAATCGCAAGACGAATCATTAGCAAAAATCATAATCTAACAGTATCTTGAACAGCTGAATTGTAAAACAATTTTACAGCAAAGAGCAACAGCAACATTGCTACCATGAAGTCATTAGCTAAGTACCATTAAATAAGCACTGACCCTACATTTCACACTAGTAAAGCCTTAAAATAGCACTGCTGCAGTCAGCGTATTTCAGGCAGAAGCTTTGTTTAGCCTAACTAAACTTCACTGATGACTGAACTAGTGCTGAAAGCACTTCAAATGCAAATGTCACCAAAACCAAATCACACACAGCACTGACTTAGAGACAAGAGTTAAAACCTGCTAAGTCCTCCTCTTGATGTTATAGTGGATGATAGGATGAAGCTCCCATCCCTACAAGGATCAGTGCCACCATTCTCATTGCTTTTATCACTGATGGAACATCATTTGTGAAATGGTGGACAGCAGTTCTCAAAACTGTACTAAAGATACAATCTGTGAAGAATCCATGACTTCAGTGAGAAACTGATATGAGCTATCTGCTAATATCTAACCCCAAAGAGAAATTAAATGAACACAGTGGTAATTGGCGCTGCATCATATTGGGCTATCACCATATTAACCAAACATATTATGACTGTAAAGTAAGGATTTGCGTTAGAACTAAGATAGCTCACAAAACTTTGTTTCCTTCTCTTCAGTATGTGCTATGGCACATTTTTAATTACCTAATGAATTACTGTGTTGGTTTTTGTTGTTTTGGGGTTTTTTAGTTTGGCTTTTTTTTTTTTTCCAAATGTATCCCCCACTTAGTTTATCTAAAAGATGACAGTGAACTAACAAAGCAGTCATTTTGTTTGGTCTTAGTGTAAATTGACAGTTCTACTTTCTTGCACTCCTTCCAGTTCTGGTCCTACAAAAAGGACATTCAGTGTCCTTATAGCTTACTGCACTTTTAATGGGCTGTTTATATGCCTCCAAAACTTAAAACAAAAAGCAAAAAACCCCACCACTGTTCAATGAGTTGGTGTTGTTTTGGGAGGAAATGGGCTACCTTTAAAAGAATTACCAACCTCCACAGCTAGAAAAATGGAGCACAGAGATGTTACAAGTTTACAGAGTTCCCTAATCTCTAAGCACCTAGTTCAAATCAGGCCTAGGGCTTGCAATTCTCATTAGCTTCAGATGAAGCTTTAGCTGCCTACCAGTTCCACAAATCAGGCCCTTGTTTCAAGTTGAATACCTGAAAAATGAAGCACAATTAGCCATCACTAATTGAAACAGAGTGAAGTGACTTACTTAACATCACAGAGAAATTCTGAGAAGCATTTAGTTTCAGTACGCAATTCCCAAGATGAAAGGCCACTACCATAACCACAAGACCATTTCTTCTCCTCCCTGGATCTGTACCTCACTTGTGACACACTTTCCTAATTTCCACAGTGAACAAAACAACAGCCCTACAGACAATATCCTAATTAGGCATCTATTTCTTGCACTCAATACTTTACCATAGTGGTTATGTAGTGCCAGTCCTACTTAAACCCAAACACTCAAAACAAATCAAGTGAAGATATTTTTTTCTCCCAAAAGCTACCATAAGTTTTATCTTGGAGACATAAGGCAGTAATAAACTACGGGAAACAAACAAAGCCATTCAGTCTCTTTGGTGGAAAAAGCTGGACTTACATCCTCAAGCTTGGTACCTCCTGACCAGCACAACCTCCAAAAAAGCTGACACCTTCTCAAGCCATATAAATTTAGAGACACACTTCTGCTTGTTTTTATTTCAGAGAGATACATAACCTGGCAGGAACATAAACAGTGCCACATTCTTGATCCAAAGCAATTCCTGCCTTCTTCCAGGTGCCTCACCAGAACATCCATCCTGCTTCGTAGGAGAAAAATCACTGAACTGACTTAGCTCAGCTGACTTAAAGGCTTCACTGCAGAATAAAGCACAGCACAGAACACTTCCAGTTGGGATTTCACCACAAAATCATATATCAAAAATGTTAAATGCTGAGGCCTTTAAGTCAGTACAGAGCACCAAAGCCTTTCCTAAGTGAGAACCAAAGGAACGCAACAAGTCACTGTTGTGTTCAAAACTATTTTGAGCTGACTTCTGACAGTGACAGAAACTACTCTAAGACAGGTAATACCTCTACATACAGTGAAATCTTACTATTATTCCTTTATAAAAATAACTTACAAACACTTTTTCCTAGTATGATGATCATTATATATAAAATATGTATAAAGTTTTAGCACAGAAGTGTCTGAAGAGTCAGTTAAATCATAGAGGAAGTGACTTATCTTTTCTCTAGGAGAGCGAAACCCATGTGCAATTCTGACGAAACTACCATACAACCAAAATGGAAACAAAACCGAGAAAACCCAAACCACACGTAAATTGGAAGATGAAGACAGTGCCCAGTCTGGAGCAGCAGCTCATTAGTGAGGGGCAGTTCACAGTGACAGAAGAGAAGCCAGCCCAGCCTGTCTCAGCCTGGGGCCTGAGGTCCTGCTGTTAATCGGGTCTAAACCTAGTCTGTAGACTGCGTTCACACTGATGGCAAGAAGAAGGGAGGGAGGCAGGAAATGCAGGCGAGGAGCTAGGTTGGCTCAGAGGGAAGCCCTTCGGCGAGGAGGGAGATAGCCCCACTCCTCCCACCGCCTGACGCCAGAGGCATGCACTGACGGTGGAAATCCACCTGCCCTAAGCGCTCCTCCTGGACACCTCAGCATCGCCTCGGCCTTTCTTCGCAGCCGAGCCCCGCATACTGCCGCAGGCTCCAGCCAGGCCGGTTTAGGGGCAGCGCTGTTCCCGCACGGTGCGGAGAACCTAACCACTGGGCCCCCCTCGCTCTGCGCCTCAGCCCCTGGGGTCCTGCTGCCCAGGCTAACCGCCCCCCGACGTGAGGAGACTCCCCCTGCCCGCAGGCCCCGCGGTCCCCTTAGTCCCGCCTGAGCAGAGCAGCGGCCAAGCGAGAGAGGGGAGGAGGGGCGGCAGCAGCAGCAACGCCGACGGGGCGCCGGACACAGGGAGGGGGCCGGGCTTCACCTCGGGCCGTCTCGGTCGGGTAGAGCTTCTGGGCCTTGCCGAGGAAACGGAGGGCACGGTCGCGGTTGCCGGCCTCCAACGCCTCCCGCGCGATCCCGATGCACTTCTCGGCCTCATCCCGGTTCCCCTCCATGGGCTTCTCCTTCCGCCGCCTCCGCCCGCCGCAGCGCAGAGAGAAGGGGCCTGAAGCCAGAGCGGAGACGGGCGAGGCAGAGGGACAGAGAGAGGAAAGGAGCGGGCACCAGGGCGAGCAAGGTCTCCCCTCACTCCGCAGGGCTCATCCCGCCGCACTACGCCGCCGGTACCCGCAGCCCCAGACCGGCGCTCGGCCCCGGCAGCCAACCCGGCCCGCCGCCTGCTTCCGGGGCACGGTCGCGCATGCGCTGCCGCCCGGGGCCGGGAGCGCCCCGCCCGCCCCAGGGCCCCAGCAACTGCCCCGGCAAGGGGCCGCGCCGCAGCCACCGACGAGCTCGACCTGGCTAGGAGCGCTGCCCTGGTCCGCACGCCGCCGCCTAGCAGCAGCCCGAGGGAGCGGGCTGCAATGGAAAAGTACCGGGGGAGAGGCTGTGTGCTGCCGCTGCACTGCGGCCCGGGGAGCACTGCACCCCCGCGGCCTGCGGCAGCACTTCTGGGGCACGCACAGGGGCTAGAGGAAACCACACCTTGTCACTCTTTGCAGTGCGTTGACCACACTTTACAGTACTTGTTAGCACCTATAGCCTGCTATAATTAGTAACATCAATTAGAGTCTGCCAAGGACTGCCTTGCTAGGATGCAAGTGCTCAGGCACTGCAGCGCTAGAAGATGAGTTTCATTAAAGTAGATCTAACCAGCACCTACTGTCTAGGTCATCACCTTCCAGCTACAGTGCTGCAGCAGATTACCTCAAGGTTATGAAAGTGTAAAAGGTCACTCAACGAAGAGCAGTATTTCACTGCTGGAGGAGCTCTGGAAAGCAGCCCAGCAACCACTCTTAGCAGCACCAAAGCAGTTATCCTTACCACAGCACAAACTACCCCGGCCACCTCTATTAAAAATTAACTCACACAAAGCCAGAAAAGCACAGCTACATTTGACCAGAACCTTTTTCTTCCTGCTACTGACACTGTATGTGCCCTCACCAATCCATCCATAGGCACTAATTATATTGTTTGGCCTCATTGCTGTAGGACCTTAGGCTAACTGAAAGCAAGTACTCTACACTTCAGACTCCTGGAGACTGGCAGAGTCACACCAAGTCACATCTTGCTACCTTGGCAGCACATTTTAGACTCTTCCTCTGAGCTCACCCATTGAGCCAGTGGAAGCTTCTGCAGTGCAGCCTCTCCACGTTCTACAAAAGGAACAGTAAGAAGGGTTGGGCCCTGCCATAATGAAAATAGCCTAAGTTGTGTATTTTCACCATCCCTTCAGCTTACCTTCCGCCACAATACATCTCCTCCCTCTATGAAGGTTCACATCAAATAAAAACTGGCCTCACAACCGACCCACCCAAGGCACCTGCCACTCCACCACAGGCTTGGTTAGGAGAAACAGAGCTTGGCAGGATAAATGCCACTAGCTGACTGGATAGCATTAAGGACAGCTTTCTAGGACCGTGCTTCCAGCTATGCCAAGCACAGCTGCATGGGATTGGAATGTTTCTTTGAGAGGTGCCTAGTCAAGGCCAAGAATTTTTCAGTTAGAGGACAAGAGACAAATCAGTCTTGATATAACATTTATTGAATATTTCCACTCTAGTGGATGAAAAGTCTGTACAAAACCAAACATTTCCTTTACTTAAACCAATCTAGAAACAGTCAGCTCAATCAAAACCCACTACAAATACAATAGCTTCTTTGAAGCCATGGTAACACTTAAATACGGTTAAGACTTCAATGCAGAAATTTGGTTTGTTAGAAAGCTCAAGGGAGCTTTAGCTTCTCAAAGTTACAAAAGGCAAAATTGTGTTTCACAGATACAGTCCACTGGAATCACCAACACTGGACAATTAAGTACTTAAGAGTCCTGAGATAACATGGAATCCTGCTATCCTTTAGACGGTTTTCTGCTGTCCTTTCTTTCCAATGAGAGACTTGTGGATATGCGGTATTACACCTACAAAAGAGCAACAAGAAGACCCTGTTATTTCTCTTCAATTCTCCTCAACTTTGCACTTCAAAGAGAATGACAGCATTAAGCAATACCTAGTCTGTTAAAGAGCTCTTGACATTCAGCTTAAAAACAGTTAGCAAGCAATTTACATACCACCACCAGCAATTGTTGCCTTAATGAGAGAATCCAATTCTTCATCTCCTCTAATTGCTAGCTGCAAGTGACGGGGAGTGATACGTTTCACCTTCAAGTCTTTGGATGCATTTCCTGCCAGCTCAAGAACCTGAGGACAAGACCATTTTTAGACTGAGTTACATAAACCAAGACCTTCTATGTTTTATTCTCTATGCCAAATATGCTGTTTGTAACACCAAGACCACAAAAAAATGCCTGTTTAGAATTTTCTTCTCTGCATCTCTGCCTTCATTTTTCCCTAAGAAGAGTTTTCAAGCAGAAATAACACACTGTAATGGCACATTTTATAGTATTTAATACTTCCATCTTTTCTGTAAGTGATAACCATTCGATCTGCACAAAACGCAGAGCAAGAGATCCTGTGTGTATTTTCACGGTCTCCTGAAGATGCATGCACTTCAAACTCGCTCAAAACAAGGGAAGAATTCACAGCCCAGTCAGAACTAGCAAAAATGCAATAGGATCTGGTCATTATACCACTGCAAACTTTCTTGTGACTCTTGCAGGAGCATTACCTCAGCTGTCAAGTACTCCAGGATTGCAGCACTATACACAGCAGCTGTGGCTCCTACACGACCATGGCTAGTAGTCCTAGACTTCAGATGCCTGTGGATGCGGCCAACAGGGAACTGCAAAATAACACGAATAAGAACAAGCTATGAGAACAGTAAAAAAGCCACTGCTCTAAACCATATGGGCAACAGAACAGCAGGAGCATCAGTACAAACTATGCTTCAATATGCAAGGGCATAGCTGAAGACACTCCATGGGAAGTTTACATCAGCAACTTCACAATTCTAGCCACAAACAATAGTAAGAGCCATTAAGGAATCCTCTTCTGCAGGGATATGCAAAAGATCCAAACCCAGTCAAGCAGACATGAACACATTTAAGGATTAAACAGATCATTTATACGACAACAGACAGATGTCAGACTGCGGAGGTTTCACAAGGTACAACCTGCCAAGATACGGAAGGCCAAACCCACTTCCATTCACCCATATCCCAGTCGCTGCTCACCTGCAATCCAGCCCGCTGAGAACGGGAAACCGCTTTGGTCTTGGTCTTTCCAGAGTCCTTCCCAGCTTTGCCTCCAGCCTAGCAAACAGAAAAGTTGCAAGAGCTGCCGTGCCCGCCATGCCCCCGTCAGCAGCACCGTCCCCGCGCCGAATGGCGCCCAAGGCGCACGCAGGCCACCGCCACCCCCCCCCAGCACATGCGCTCGGCTCTCGCCCCGCCCCTGCGCTGCCGACCCACACCCGGTCAAGGCGCTTGCGCGCTTCTCGCTGCCCACAGCGCCACAGGCCGCTCCCGGTGCGCATGCGCGCCCGCCACTCCCTCTCCTCAGCGGCGCGACCCCCCCAGCCCCCGCCTTTTTCCTCTGCCACAGGTAACGCGCCTACCGGCGCCCACCATCGGCGCTCCCCTCGCCCGCTCGCACTTACACCTCACCCCAACGACCTTCTCATTTTGGTCCTACCCGCGCCCCGGCGATTGCGCCCACCCGACTGTCCCCCGCAGCTCCTCACCATCGTGAGCCGGACCGCAGCGCCGCGCAGAGACAAACGAAGGAAGAAAGCGTCCCTCACACAACGGAGCCCGGGCGACAACACGGACCTGTCCCAACCCGCCGCGATTCAAACTGCGTCTGCTCCCGCCTTCCCTCGGCGCTTTATAACCGCCGAACGTGCCTGCATCCGGGAACTCCAGCTTTGCCCCTAGCCAATGGCTGCCGGCGGAGGCCGGCCGCTCTTCCCCAGCGACAACCAATGACGAGGCGGGGCGGTGCCGCCCTTGCGGTGCGGAGGGAAGGGGGAGAGGCCCCGCCCCTATTTAAAGGAACAGGGAGCGGGGGAGCTACTGTGACAGGGTAGCAGAGAGGCGGGTGCGGGGGAGGCTGAATTTTGGGCGGCAGCAGTGCCCAGCGCGGGAGGGTCCGCCTGCTCCGGTTGTTTTGGCCGCGCCCTGTCCCGGCGCCACGGCTTTGCTTGGTGCCGCTCGATCGAGATGCTCTGCCTGGAGTTCCCCTCCCCGCCCCCCATCGCCGTTATTTCGGGGACGGAGGCGGAGTCCACCCTCGTTCCCGACTCGGGGACGCGCTCCAGCGTTGCCGGTGCTGCCTGAGGTGGCGAGAGGGAGTCCCAGCGCGGGAGGGGTCTGCCCTCAAGGCGGGCGGGCGGCTTTTCGGTGTGCTTGCTTCTGCCGGGCTGGGTAGTCATTTCAGGAGTCCCAGATAGCGGCTCGTGCCCTCTGAGAGCTAGCGTCTGACTGAAATTAAATAAATGAAATCCGAGTGTAGCTGGAGGAGACACAAGCCGGCACAGCCGCCCGAGGGGCAACCACCCGGTTGTCGCTACAGGCCGCGGGCGGCCCTAACCGCAGTACCTGTTGCCGGTTCTCTAATAGCCGCACGGCCCTACGCGCCCGCCGCCACCCTTCCCGGTGTCCAGTCGCCTCCCGTAAACCGAGGCGCGAAGGCTGGGCCCTGCCGACCTCCCCCCCGTGGAGGGACGACCTCGGCTGTCGCATCAGGGAAACGCAAGGACGGGCGCTGTCGCGTCGGGACTCGGTGGGATCAGCGGCGGGAGAGGTGGATGCTTGGCGTCACCGAGCGCCCCAGCTTGTCCGTTAGGGGTTATCTATTGCTGGGGCTCATTCCTGTACCTTTCTGTCACTTTTCACTCAAGTTGCTTTGGGTCTGCCCCGCTGCTGGGGGAAGCCTTCTCCGATAAAGTTAATCGATTTAGTCTACCCTTGGAACCCGCAGAAGCAGCCTCAGAAGGTTACGTCTTGGGTTTGGGATGAGGAGCTCCTAACTCTGCATTACTGAGGCTGCTCAGTGCCATTTGAATGAGGATGAAGTTGCATCCACTCTTTATGATGCTGGGGGGCAGGGAAGAGCCGGCATGGCCATTAACTCCACACACGTGCACTAGTTTGGATTTTTACCTCCATCTTATGCAAGAGACAGATGATTACCAAGGGCAGCCCTGCCTCAGATCCATTTGCCTCTCTGGGTATTTCACAAACTGTGATTGAAATTTTCTCATCATGAATTTAGTTCCAAGTGTACAATTTAATTAACGCAGTGCAGGTGTTTTCATCACTTCAAATCCCTATGTTTATTTCCCTGAAATGAAGTGTTAACCTAATTTTTTTTTCCTAAACCCCGCCCCCGGGCCATTTTCAATACAGTATCATCATTTCTACTTCAGATAAAAACCCAGCCAAGCCATTTAACCTCAGAGCTCAGCTGGGAGTGTTCTCAGTTAATACAACTCCTTCAACTCCAAAGAAGTAATAATTCATTGTGCTCTTTCAGAACACCTTGAATCTCTTATCTTGAAAGATGCTCCGTTCATCAGTGAGAAACCCTGGCCCTTCAATGGCTGAATATCTCATTAGATACAAGATTAGCTTAATCTGTTATGCATTTCACCAATCTAACCACAAAAACACCTCGTTAGTAGGTGTTAATACATGTATTTTCTCTCCCAAGCACGCTGAGTGTGCTTACAGACAGATGTTTAATGTGAGATAGAGCTGACGGTTTAAAGTTGTTGTGGAGGTATCCCTACTCACAAGAACCTTTCCACTTTCTTTAAGTCTACAACAAGCAAAATTCTCAGAACTCTTTAAGATCTGCTGATCCCTAGAGCTCCACTTCAAGGTCTTTCCACCTGTTCACTAAAATTAAAACTTCGTGATTCCTTTGCTCCTACAGCTGACCCCAAATTCTTCTCCCCCTGTTGATAGGGGCTGCCAGAGGCTCCAGACAGCCTAAGGTCACGTCGTCATTGCCTTCAACACCCGAATTTAATTTTTTTTATACCAGCTGCTCTCACTTCGGGGAGGGAAGACCTACTTCCAGGCAGATGCACAGAGAGGCAGGACCCAACTGAGAACAGACACTCCTACATGCAGGAATCTGGCAGTTTGGTTTTATGTAACTGCCTGGTGCTTCTGTCTGAAGCACAGTTGTTTATGCTGTCCTTCAGAAACCAAGATCAGAAGGTTTGAGGGAATTTTAAAGTTTAAAAACAAATCATAAGATTTTACAGAAGCCTGCAGAGGTCAAGATTTCATTCAACTTGCTATTTTCAAAAAATATTTTTGTCCAAAGTGCCTACAGCAAGGATCCATTTGCCCTTTCCTTTACGGAGAAGTCGTAACACCCTCTGGGAATGGCATTTGAGAGGTAACATGAACAAAAATAGTGGTTTTACCCCAGTTTCTGTACACAGAAGTGCTAGGAAGTGGATAAAAAGGCCCTTCTACCAGATGGAGTTAGTCCCTGCCATATTTCCCACATAAGCATCTCTGATGGCTCACTTTTTGGGGTTCCTTACATCTGGGATTACACAGGCAAGGCAGCCTAACACTGAAGGGTAAGCTAGTGCAAGGATGTGTATTTACCAAACAGATCAGGTTTAAGGCCATGCCAGGTGGAGCACATGAAACTAGGCTCAGATCACTCTATGCTAGCTAGGAAGCCTCTCTAACAAGCATAATCTGAACACCCTCACCCTCTCCCTGATATTTAAAAGAAATTGAAACTAAATTAGGTACACCAGGAACAATCCCAAAACAATTTCAGACACATTGGTGAGCACATATAATTCAACCTCAACCCCACAGTAGCCCAAACCTACTCCCTCAAGTGTCTTACCAGTTTTTATAATGTGCCCACCTCACAAGAAAGAAGGGAGATGTTACCAGTTAAGGGACTAGTTGTAAACAAGTTTTTTTTTCCAGAAAATTCCAGTCCAGTGGGATGGAAGAAGTCTTCAATAGGCTGAAGAGAATATAAAAAAGAAAAATAAATTTATTCTGTTTCACTGTTTCTGCAAATTTCTATATAGTTTGGGAACACAGTGTGTTCTTTCTCTTCTCCTGTTTCCCCCCTTTTGCTGCTTTTCTGGCTTTTGCCTTTGTCTTTCTCCTGTGCTGACGGATTGTTTAGCAATTGGTAAGAAAAGCATCTGGGATGAGAGGGAGATAGCTTAGCTGGTACACAGCCCTCTGAGCTTTGTCCACAAGGGAGGTGTGGGCTTCTTATTCATAGAATCATAGAATCGTCCAGGCCAGAAGGGACCTCCAAAGCTCATCCAGTCTGACCTCCCTGCAGTCAGCAGGGACATCCCCAACTAGATCAGGTCGCCCAGGGCCTCATCCAGCCTCACCTTGAATATTTCCAGGGAAGGGACCTCAGCCACCTCCCTGGGCAACCTGTTCCAGGGTTCTAGTGAAGAACTTCTTCCTGATATCCAATCTAAATCTGCCCTTCTCTAGTTTGAAGCCATTGCCCCTCATCCTGTCACTGCAGCCCTTTGCAAACAGTCTCTCTCCATCCTTCCCATAGCCCCCTTCAGGTACTGGAAGGCTGCTATTAGGTCTTCCTGGAGCCTCCTCTTCTCCAGGTTGAATACCCCCAGCTCCCTTAGCCTGTCCTCATAGCAGAGATGCTCCAACCCCCTGAGCATTTTTGTGGCCCTCCTCTGGACCCTCTCCATCTCCACTTTGTGTACAAGGGGGTTTGTACAGGGGTTTAGTTGGACTATGTCTAATTTGATATGTGAATATGTTTTGTATATGTTTATTACCTCTTATGCTTTTGTAGTTAATGTGTTGGGGTTTTTTTTATTTAGCTTTGCTTTTTATAAATAATAATTTCATTTTACTTCAAAAAATTGTATGGTGTGGTAATTTACTTCTTGAGGTAAATTCCACATGATGTGTGGTGTAAACCCACTACAGGAGATATGCTTTAACAGGGACAGGGGAGAGTAATTGGCTTTTATTGGTCCAAGTAACCTTAATAGGTCCCTTGAAGAAGGTGAAAAATCCCTCTGAAAGGGAAGGCTATGGGAAATCTGGTGAGGAAAGATGCAGTCATGCAGTGGGTCTGGAAAGGGACTTGCTGGTAGTTGGATGTGTTCTCTAAAGCAGGGACCACTTTTCACCCCTCACTAAATATTAGATTACAAACATGCTGTTATTTGGACTGTATTCTGTTTCTTTGCAGGGTTTTAGTTTCTGCAGAAGTAGTGGTGATCATCTTCATCAGTAGACTGGTGGGTAAAGCACTCCTATAAAGCTCTTTGTATCACATCCTTCAGGGAAGTTTGCAGTTTCTGGATCCTGAGTGAGTTTATATGGGAGAAGCATACCTAGGTGCTCAGCCCTTCTGTACTATTCCTGGGATACAAGTTCAAATATCTGGAAAACTTCAAAGCCAGACAAGAGAAGATGTTTGAAGATTTAATTTTTTTTAGGTGACAGCTAGAGAGAGAGAGAGCGTGCAAAATTTTTTGTATACAGTTTTTAATCAGAGGTTTCAGTGCCTAGCTTTGACCTAACTCTTCCTTAGGTGAATAATTCAGTTTTGGTTCTTTTTTTTTTTTTTTTTTTTTTCCTTTTTCTAACTCTGTACCCACAACTTACATTCATTTAGGCTCTGTTTTTGTGGTAAGATCAATTACAGTATGGCTTGTATTTGCCCCTGGGTTCCTCCTCCCCCCTCTTGCAGGGGGCTTCTCTACTGCCTTTTTGCAGGACCTCTGTCAAATAACAAGGTTCTGCTCACTTGGGTCTCCGCCAGCTGCTGTATTTGGGTTCAAGAAAATCACATCCTCTCCAGTTGCGTTCTTGTGTTGTGCATAGTGATGAATGGATGCAACTGTTCAGTTTAACAGATACATTTATTAATCTGGTATTTGGAAACAGCTCCATGGGTCTTCGTAATAGATCTGCAGATAAGACTTGCATACTGATTTCAGAGAGACTTGAACTGCCTTTTTATCTATGCTGGTGTTCATTGTACCCTCTTGTATCTGCTATTAATAGTGTTGTAATGACTAGTCCAAATAGATTTTTATCTTGTTCTTGTTTAGCCAGCTGTGAAAGGAAGCTGTAGCTAGTTAGGCAAAATGAAGCAGGATTCTGTCAGAGATGGTGCCAGCCTGAAGTCCTTACCCTCACCCTTCCCATCATCTTACACAGAAACCTAACCTCCCCCACTCTCTGTGCCTTGGTCCTCCCCATTACTCACATCTGAGCTTTGTTCAGTATGGTACCTGAAGGAATATTTACACAGTATTTTTTGTTGTGCTATAAAGCCTTATGTAAGTACCTACTCCAACTCGGTTCAAGCTGAGGAGCTCTTAGAGTAGATGTAATTTGTGTTGTGGTACCTATGTCTAGAGGACAGTGTAAGTAAATAGTCTGGTACTGGTTGTAGCAATTTGGTTATACCTGTTTCTTTTCCTAGGAAAGCAACCTGGAAAAATATTTTTGGGCTAATTGCTTCTTCTTGTTTAATCCACCCTTACTCCTAGGCTAAGCCTAGATTGTGAACAGTCTGTGTCTGAGGTGCTGAAGTCACTGGGTTTGTTTTGAACTGGCAGTGTGCTGCGAGCATGTCTTTGGTTCGTTCCTTCAATAATACATCTTATATAATTCTCTCAATCATGATGCGTTTCTTCAATCAATCTGCTTTCAAAAAGGTTTCAGGTAATTTGGAATAAAGAGTAGCAAACATCAGAAACTGAATGAAAAAGGTTGAACACAGTGTTTCACATCTGGCTTTCAGTGCAATCCTTTGAAAAGAAAATCCTTTAGTTTCTCTGTGGGATTTCAGTCTAGTCACCAGCTCTCCCAAACAGTGACTTTGCCCTATGAACTCTTTACACTCACAGACATTCATTCTTCATCCAGTACTTGATATCATCCACCTTTCAGTTGGAGTATCCGAGTGCTTGTAGGCCTGGCTATGCCAATGCAGCAAGGAGGGAAGGAGAAAACGTGTGATTAGAGAAATCCTTTCTGTAAAAAAGCAATCAGAAGAAAAACGCATTTCTTGAACGTGGCTGATTCCAAGTTTTCAGACAAAGCTGGGAATCATTCTTTGCAACTTGTTCTGTGAAGATGAAAGGGAAAATAGGAATGCCATCTGCCCCGTGGAAGAGCAGGGAGAAAATTCACTGTAGAGCTTGCCCTTTCCATGCCAAAGTCATTGCATGTAGAAGCATTCCAATTCCTCTTTGGTGGTAGGAGGCAGATACTGCAGCCATCATTTGTTTCTAGACTGGCAGCTGGTTATATTCTTCCTTGTGATGTAAGTTGATTTTTATAGAGAAGTAACTCAAGCTCACAACTGGAATGAGACCCTGTACCACACCTGGCTCGTAACACAGATAGCACAGCTTTCACTGAAGAACACGTCATTAGGAATAATGTGTTCTCATTTTTGGTCACCTGCAAGCTCCAGGATCTGTTTTACACCCAGGAAAGTAGTGACTTCATGGAGCTGGGTGAGGTGTCAGTAAGACCATAACTACTACCGATAAGCCTTTACAAATAATGATAAGAATAACTCTGCCAAAATCTGGGGCTGCAGCTGTAGGGTGGCTCATTCCAAGAAGACTCCCCAAGAGGATGTGTGGTTTTGTTTGTTTGTACCTTTAAACTCTAATAATTTAGGGGAAAAAAAAAAAAGAAAGGTAAATATTAGATTTCTTAAATTCTTTCTGTTCTTCCCTGCTCTGTACTGCAGTGAAGATGCTTCTGCTCTAGACTCGTTTTAGAAATTTCTGCAAATTTCTGAAAGCAGAGGTTTGCATTTCGAAGCAACTGATCCTGCAGTGTGGCTGTTAATGTCCATTTGAATCTGATACATTGTGAAAGCGGTTCACACTTTGGCCAGGGACGTAAAGGTGGAGCTCTTAACCCTAACAAGGCTGTGACTGAGCAAATTAAATTGGCCTAATGGTGGCAGTATAGCATAAGAAATAAGATACAAAACTATGAAGGGTTTCCTCTTTAATAAGGTTTTTAAGGCTGAGTCACTACTGCCAAAAAGGTTCCCTTTTTCTCTGAGGCTGACTTTATAAGCCAAAACACAGCACTTACCTCACTATAATATTAGAAAGAAAAATATTTTTATTTTTTACTGTCAGGCAACCAGGCAAGGTCAGCACTTTGCATGACATGGGCCTTGTCTGATTGCCATCTGGTAGCCCACCTCCAGAGTGGGAAAGGTAATATGCATCAGGGATCTTGTGTTAAAAAGAGATGTAAATGTAATTTAGTGTCTGAAAGTCACTAGGTGGAGTTACTGCAGATAAACAGACGCATAATTGTACAGTTATAAAATTACTGCCTTTAACAAGTAAGCTCTTTTCTAGCTTAAAAAAAAGATCCCATCTTGTTGAATTTTGGAGGGGGAGAGGGTCATATGTTCTGATAATTTCCTGATTATTCCATCATTGCACTGTTCCTAATTTTCTCACCTGGGGCCAGGCCTGCATGTTCTTGGATCTGTCCAAAATTCAACAAGTCAGACGTCTTGTGCCCATCAGGCCATGCAATTAAATAACATGATACTGAACATTTGCGGCAGTGGGGGCATTATCATTGCTTGTGAAGCACTTAGCTTTTCATGTGAAAAGCAGGAAGAACATCATCAAGTTCGTCAAATCAATGGCTTACTGGTAGGGGCTTGCAACACCTGGGATTGGTTTGAAGGAAGAGGATTATTCAGCACAGAGGGACTCTTTGAGGGGTTATGTATCCTTCTCTCTTATCTTAGTGAGGCAGCTGGGCTACTGCTGCTATAAATCAGGAGCAAAACTAAGGGGCAGTGATGGGACTTATGCCAGGGTGGTGACGGTGCCCAGGGCAACAGGAAGCAGACCAGGTTAAAATGAGGTGCTCAGACCTTCTGCAGGAGGGAGCAAGGAGGGACATGAAGCCTGCAGCATGGCGGCGTCGGGAAGGGAGAGGCAGTGCTGATACCTGCCGCACAAATCCTTCTCCAGGGGGTGGGAACCCCCCCGGCTTGGCGTGGAGCAGGTGGGAGGTAAGCAAGGGGATGGGCTCAAGGGGGGAGTGCTGGCACCAGGTGCGATATGATGCCTTGGACCTCACAGCCAGCTGGGCATGTGAGGAAACAATGCCAGCCCCAGGAAGCCACTGGTGCCAGCATGGGGCAAAGCCACTGGTACACAACAGCCTCTCAAATGTGAATCTTTCTCAGTGCCATGGTCTTGTCCAGGCCTGATTACAGAGTCCTCTGGGGCTTTCTGCTCACTGACCCAGGGAACACAATGCAGAACTCACCAGCAGTGGTTATGGTTCAGAGATGCACACAGCAATGTGGCAGCTTCCGGTGCGGTCATTATCGGTGGGATTTTCAGGCATTCCTCTTGATTGCCTTGTTGATCTTGGTCACCTGGCAGGTGGGACCCTGAAGCTGTTGAAGGAATTGGCTTGCTTAAACACACATGCACAACCTGGCTCCCTCACTGCCTGGTTCAGTGGTGTAGTTCCACTGATAGCATTCAGCTAACTTTTGCTTTAGAACAGCCCAGTGATGCAAAGTAGTTTCCAAATGAGTCACCGTGGAGGAAAGGGTGGGGAGCAACTGAGAGCTGCCAGTCAAGACTATGAAGGTGGTTTTAGGCCAATGGTCCACATCTCACCCCTGCATGGGGCAGTGCAATAGGCTCCCCATATTGCTGCATTTGAGGTAGACTAGTGGTCATTGCCCAGCTGGGTCCTCCAAGGAGCTCTTAGTTCTTGGAACCACTGGTACTTTGCACCTTCAGTCCCTGGTGCCATCCATGAGAGCAAGGGGCTGCAGACGACCAGCCTGCAGGAAGCCCAAGGGACTTTCACTTCCTGCATCCCTCCTGTGGGAAGATCTCACTTCAAGGGGCCACTGTTCTGTCAGCACCTGCTTCTTGAGAAACATCATTACACTTCCCTTCTTTCTTGGACTTGGAGAAAAAAATATGTCCTGTCTGCAAAAATATGCAGTTAACTTCAGAAAGTGCAGTTACTTAAAAGATACTTATCTGAAAAGGAGAATTAATTCTGTGCTAGCTCTTACCAGGACAAACCTTCATGCTGCCTTATATTTTTTTTTTCTTCAGGAGAACCACTTTCTAGTGGAATGATTGTAGCTCCCTTAGCTGTAGCAGAGCTTAAACAGGACATTAACTGATCTGCTGGTCACTGAAGTCAGTGGCATCTCTTTCACCAGCTTCAGTGCGTGCTGCAACCAGCTCTCTGTCAAAGGCCACTTTGATTTGTGTGGCTGTGTGAGCCTTTCCTCCCATTTCTCCATGGAGAATAGCTTTGGAAGGTTTCAGAACTCAGATGAAGTATTTGCTGTAGCTGGTCCTCAGCTGCTTTTTCTTCTTGTCTCAGGCCTGCTGTTTGTTTTTACAGTTGACAGCTGTAATCACTGCTGGCTTCCTCCTGCTCTACATCCTGCTGTGCTATGAGGACTTCCATTTCCGTGTGGCTCACGTGTATGCTCGCCTGGGGTACTCCAATGCTCAGCACATCCTAGGACAGAGGTATTTGCAAGGTAACATTTCTCCAGACCATGGCTAACTTGCTGTGGATATAAGGGATATAAGCCAGAAACAGAATCATAGCTCTGTGCTATCTGGTACACCACCACACTGCTGGATTTTTGGCCACTGTATTTTATTTCCT
This sequence comes from Indicator indicator, assembly GCF_027791375.1. Classification (NCBI taxonomy): domain Eukaryota; kingdom Metazoa; phylum Chordata; class Aves; order Piciformes; family Indicatoridae; genus Indicator; species Indicator indicator. The sequence goes on from NC_072017.1 coordinate 33,934,980, forward strand.
AACTATGACTTTGCTACCTTGTCTCTCACCCAGGAGCTGGAGCAGAAAAAAACAATGACATGGCCATGCACTGGTTCAGGTGAGGTGCAAAAAAGGACAAAATAAAGCCAACTCATACCATGGGAGATTGCCCTCTCCTGGGGAATGGCTACTCTGGCATGGGAGGAGAAGAAAGAACTGGCAGTGCTTTGGGAGAAGAGATGTGCTGAGCTACAACTTTCTGTAACCACCTGAAAGGATGTCGTAGTGAGGTGGGGGCTGGTCTCTTCTCCCTAGTATCAAGTGATGGAATGAGCGAAAATGGCCTCAAACTGTACCAGGAGAGGTTTAGATTGGATATTAGGAAAAAATTCTTTACTGAAAGAGTAGTAAGGCATTGGAATAGACTGCCCAGGGAGGTGATGGAGTCACTGTCACAGAATCACAGAATGTTAGGGGCTGGAAAGGACCTTGAAAGATTATCCTGTCCAACACCCCTGCCAGAGCAGGATCACCTAGACCAGATCACACAGGAAGACCTGCATCCAGGCAGGTTTTGAATATCTCCAAGAGGGAGACTCCACAACCTCCTGGCCGGCCTGTTCCACTGTTCTGTCACTCTCACAGTGAAAACATTTTTCCTCATGTTTCCATGGAACTTCCTATGCCTCAACTTCCACCCATTGCCCCTTGTCCTGTAACTGGGTATCATTGAGCAGAGCCTGGCTCCATCCTCTTGGCACTCACCCTGCACATCTTTATCAACATGAATGAGGTCACCTCTCAGACTCCTCTTCTCCAAGCTAAAGTGCCCCAGCTCCCTCAGTCTCTCCTCATAAAGAAGATGTTCCACTCCTTTGATCATCTTTGTGGCCCTGTGCTAGACTCTCTCTAGTAGCTCCCTGGCCCTGAAAATGTTAAAAAAAGGCGTAGACATGGCACTTCAGGACATGGTTTGATGGCCATGGGGGTGTTTGTTCGATGGTCGGACTCGATGTCTTAAAGGTATCTTTTCCATCTGAAACAATTCTATGATTCTATATTGTGTCAGTGGGAGGGAGGTGCAGGGCCAGCTGCATGGAGGCCAGGGGCTCTCAGCTTCTCAGAGTGGCTTAGATGAGTTGCTCTGCTTTCTCCACCTGCTATTGCTATTCTTTAAATCAGTGAGAGGCAAGTATCTCAACAATGAGAGTGCAGAGGGATGCTGTCACTGCTGTCCGGCCTTTTGGGGAAGTTTGAGCTGCAGGTGAGCAGGGGTAAAAATGCATAGGCACAGGAGGGCAGAGGGCCAGGAGCTGCTGAGGCAATGGAAAATGAAGTTAAGGCAGCATATTAATTCTTGCTCTCAGCACATTCTCCCAAAAGGTTTCTGCCATGTAAGTGAGGCAGCCATGCCCAGTGTGCACTTTTGCTGTGGTACCCACAGTGGCTACACCCACAGTGGAAACCTGCACTGCATTCCCCCAAACCCTCCCAGTCCTGGTGAGAAATAAGAAGGATGAGGATGGAGAAAGTTACTGTGCTACCCAAAAAAGCAAGGTGAGAAATGGGGCATGTTGGATGTTTTCTCTCTGTTTATGCTCAAGGCATAGAACAGCATCAAACTGCAGAATTTTTAGGGCTGAAATAACTGTGCCTTTGACAACAGGGGTTGTGAACCAAGGAGGACATCTGTACTTAGAGAAACATCGGAGCCTTGGCTTCCATAAAGAATCCTGAATAAGGAGGTTTCCCAAATTAGGGTCTGAAAGTTTTCAAGGGGTCATATTTCAAGACAGTGATTTTTACATACCTTTTCCCTTCTTTGCTCTCACCTCACATTCAAACTTGGGTTTTTTCTTCTTCAATACTTTCTCTCATCACTTTCTTTGCTTTTTTTCTTCCCTGCTGTAGGCAGGCTGCGGGGCAGGGCCATCCCCACTCCTCCTTCAACCTGGCGGTGGGGGCACTCAGAAATATGACAGTGGCACTTGAAGAAGGGTAACCTGAGCTATTCCTCTTCCTTTCCATTACAGCTGCATTCCCAGCTCTTCCTGGGGACAGGGGTGGGGAACCTGGTACTGTAGATACTCCTTGCATGAAGCTGCTCCAGCATTTCTAATGCACTCTCCTTGTATTACCAGTAGTGCAGCTCTACTTGTGGCAAGGGAACTGAAAACAAAGATAGCCCAATGAGATTTTAAGAAGCAGGTGACACAGCAGCTGAAATGCCTGTAGTCTGATTACATATGTATTTCCATCAGTGAGGTCCTAGTTGAGGCAAAGGAAAAGGCACATATTGGTATAGAAAGAGCTATTGAAGCAACACGTGGATTTTCTACTACAAAGAACCGTCTTTCTTTTTGAAGGAGCCCCCTTTTCACTCTCCTTCCTGTCCAGCAAGGTCAGTGAAAAGTTTTCTGTTCACTGCCCAGAGGCTGAGTTGAAACCATCAGGGGCACGTCTTCCTCTTGCAATGTGCCTTCATACACTGCAGACCAGTGTTCCAGCAAGACCCACAGCCAAAGAAAACTTGCCTCGTGCTTTTTGGTGACCTGTCTTGGGGCTAAGTGAAACTAAAACAACTGGTGAATTCCCACCACACTGAAACTTGGCCAGTTTTTTTCCCTAATTATTATTACTATTTAATTTTTTTTTTTTTTACATTTACTCAAAGTCTGAAAATTAAAAAAGAGAACAGTCTTAAGCTAAATGAAACTGAAAAAGCAATGTTTGGGCAAATCCTGTGAGCTGAAGCCAGTACATTTCATTTCAGTCTCTGTTGCATGTCAAGTGATTAGGCAGACTCACATAGTCAGTGGTAAAAGGAGTATGTATTTCAAGAGCTCCAAATCCATCACTACTTCAATCCATCTAAGACAAGAAAATCACCAAACTTAAAACATATGTCATCAGACCACAGGGAAAAGCAGACAGAAAATCAGATAGTTCTTCAAATATCAGAGACTTAACTTCACAGATGCTTTCAGATCCAGTACCTGTGGTCCTCTTATAAAAGCCTGGAGAAACAAAATTTAACTAGAAATTAATTAAACCTCCTCCTAGATTTTCCTGATCAGAGTTTTCTTTCCTTCAGGGAAGTAGAGAAGCTCCTGAGTGTAGCAGCAGCCCATGGGCTCCGAGAAGCTCAGCAACTTTTGGAAAACATTCTCAAGAGCAGAAACCATCCCTGAATGACCACTGCAACACTGATGCTTGCCCAACCTTGCTGTCTTCTGCACTTAGCCAGCCCCCTTCCTCTTTGCCAAGTCTTTTGGCATTTGAATCATTCATCAGGCACTGCATTTACTTTGCACTGCATCTCTACAGTCAGATCTATGGCAGTGATGTGTTGCTGCTCCTCCTTTGCTTCCTGGCTCACCACTCCTGAACACTGCTGAAAAGATGGCATGGAGGAGGAAGAAGCAAATAGCCCTCAGGGTTACATAATGATGGGTGTATGAATGTTACTGAAAAGGTGTTGCACCAGCTGATCCGCTTATACTAAGTTAGATTCAAATATTGATCTGGGCTTGGTGCAGTGCTGCTTGGGCATGTGTGCTGTGTGTGTGCTCACACGCTGTGCTTACACGTTGCGAGAAATGATCATGACCGCAGCTTCATCACTGTAAATCAGCACGAGGTACCTGCATGGTGTCATTTGTGATAGGCAAAAGAGTGATTTAATAGAAAATATAAATAATGCCCTCACTTAATAGCTACCATGCCTTATCAATGTTGCCATTACTCTGCCAGATTCAGGGAAAAGTGATTCAGTTTAATGGAAACCGCCTTCATTTGCAAGGTGGTCTCTGTTTAAAACCACAGTGGGAGCAATTGCATTTCATGGGAAGTGCACTTGCTAAGCTAAGATCCACAGCATTTTGCTAGCAATAAAATTGTTTCCCAGGACTGCCTTTGTTGGTGTGCAATCTTTCCTTTTTTTATTTCCCCTACTGTGATTATCCAGCTCACTTGTTGCATTATACAAGGTCCTACGCTGCCCCCTGAGGTGCCTGAGGCCACACTGCTGAGCCCAGGAGCTGTCACAGAGGGAGCAAATAGGACAGCAAGCCCATGGCAGAGGCCAGGCTTTGGTTTCTGAGGATTACTTTTGCCCCCTGACTCATAGGCGAAGGTGTGAAGGTTTTTGCCCAGGCTCCCATTTCCCCATCCCATCTCAGGTGCAAGCCTCAGTGTCTTTCTAGGGTGATGCCAGCAACACCTGGAGGGCATCTCCCAGGCACAACATGCTGACACTCAGTGCAAAGGGGACTGGTGGCCACATGTTAAGCAAGGGATGGCTGGGGTCTGCCTCTGTTCAGCCTGTTCATCTTGCTTCTAGGAGCAAAGGACAGAGTGGAGGAGATCTGGGGCCTGGCTGCCCTTCTGCTTCCCCAGCTTGTCCCTGGCAGCACCTGCTGCAGACCGGCACTGTTTGCAGCGCAGCCGCCTGCTCCCCCCGCTCACTCCTCTCCTTTCCCTTTCCCTTTCCCTTATGCTCCCTCCCACGCGTCCCTTTATTAAATCTGGTAACACAAAACCCACAGCAGTGCAGAGCAGAGCACCAGGCAAGTTTCTCTCCCCCTCAAAGCAGAAAAGCAAGACAGCATTTGCCAACTCAAAAAAGACCTTATTTCCGTGGCCTCTACAGACCAGAGCTTTGAGCCAGGACCCTTCAAAGGCAGAGGAATATTTCTCTTGACATGAGGCTAGTGCTGCATTGTATCTCATACCAGCTTCTTTTTTCCATACTGTAAACATGCACGAGCTGTAGCTCCTGATTGGGAAGCTAAACCTATGCTTTTATGTCTTGTATGTAGAGAGATGTACCAGTTAAATGCAACAGGCATCCTTCTGAGGCCTGTGGTACCCTCCTTTTTGTGCCTGTGAGCAGGAAAACCTTGTATTTGTCCTTGCAAAACAGCATCCACCAGCTGAATCGTGTGAGGACCTGTGTCAAAAGCCCTGCTGGAACCTGGACCCATGGTGTTTGCTGCCTCTCCTCTGCCCCCAGATTCATCCTCCTTGTTTTCTCCACCCTCCCTAACCATAGCACCTAATGTCAAAGGGGCATTCAAGCATAGTCTGGGAGAGTGAAGCTCTCCTCTGCCAGCTGGTGATGGCCGAATTCACATCCCTTTCATATCTTATCTCACTGGCACTGGGATGATGATGTTAGCAGCCCAGGTTTGGTATACGGCAATACCTCAGTGAGCACCAGGCATACCAGCCTGGGCATTTGAATAACAAATATGCCAAGGGTCTGGTGGGCAGGGTCATTGCATTTTGCAGGACTTAAGAAAGTAGCTTTTCCTGTACCCTAGTCAAAACCTAGTCCTGTACCAGGTTTTTGCATGCTGATTCATTTTTACATCTAACTGTGGCATTGCCGAGCGCCAAAACCAACATTAACACCGTCCCTGAGATTCTGCAGCTACTGGGCAGCAAATCAGACCTGAGCCACCCTTTGGTGGCTGTTACTCTTTTACTCGCTTTCCAAAAAAACCTGTTTTGAAATAGGATATTTTTCCTTTATCTCAGCTGTAGTTTCCCCCTTGTACATGTGGTCATGCACAATGGGCCAGTGACTTATCATCCAGTGCTTTCCAGGTGGCCTCTTTTTTTTAATAACTAATTAGAGCTAGGCAATAAATCACAAGCAACCTTGCATTTCAACAGAAAAAAACAAACCAAAACAAAACTGTTGATTTAATAAAGCCAGCAAGTTATCAAACAGCAGGAGGAGGCTGTTGGAGCTCAATGCAGTGCTGAGACTTCACCAAGCAAGGTTCACTGGTTTCACACAATTTGCAGAAATAGTATTTACAGTTTTACACTCACATCACCTCCCCTGAGACATGAGTGCCTCCCACCCCAATTGCAGTCTCCCTCTGGATTTTCTATCAATCCAGTCCCACAGAGCACTTTTTGGCAGTTGCTGGCCAAGGTTGCAAACATTCACATTCCTCTTACCTTTTTCCGACCTGCCTCACTGGGGCTGTGCTGGCTCTCAGTGTGGGCACCCTGTATCCCCCACGGAACAGCCCCTGGTCATGGGGTGCTTGTCCTATGTGGTGCCAGCTGGACATCCCCATCAGCTGCCAGCCCTCTCCTCCTTGGCACTGCCTGTACACAGACAATTAGAAAGATTTTCTTTCCCAAAACACAGCTCTAATTATAATCTAATTCAGCTTATTTGAAGTACATTTTGGTAGCATTTCCATTATGCAAATACCAATTTATTATCCTCACATTATGTTTTGACTGCAGTTGTGTTGCTAATTAGAGGCAATTTAACTGCTTTAAAAAAGCCCCATCCTTTCCTCTCCATGCACCCTTACTTCCTCACAAACCACACAGAACATTAACATGGAGTCAGTGATGAAAACCTGCAGTTATCAGCTCAGTTTTCATTGCTATAATTGACTTTCATTATGTTAGAAAGCACTTAGATTTTTCTGATTTTATTTGGGCTTGGGGATGGAGATGTGAAGGAGAGAAGGGCAACTTACTCCAACTACATTTCTAACATTTTTCTGCCCGAACTTTTGGGTAGTTCAGTGTGGCTGCCTGCTTGCAGTAGCCGTCCACGTTATTGCCTTTAGCTGTAGGGGAAAAATTCTAATCATAATAACGCAGGTCTGAGAAAGATGACACATTTCTGTGATAAAAGGGAGTAAAGATGACCGCATGGATTTAAGTTAAGAATTGCCTAAACCAGGTTGTGGCAGAGGTATTTGTGTGTCCTGCTTGCCCCCACCAGCAGAGGCAGCAGGAAACCAGGGCATAACCCCATGAAAGCAGCAATTCCCATCTGCCCTGGATGTGTGCAGCAGCAGGACTGGAGGCTTTGGTCATGAAGGCTGCCCAGCTCAGTATGGGCCTTAGAAGGTGGGCAGAGGAGATTTTTTTATGGGGGAGAAAGCAAGGCAGCCATGGGGAGGTGTGTGTGGGAACAGGGACTAGCCAGTGAGAATTTATGGAGGAGTGAGCACCTACCAATCTGTCCCTAACATCCTTCAACTGACTTCGCCAAGGTTATTCCTCCCAGCACCTTTCACAACAGTCATGGCTCCTAACCACTTTTCTTTGACAAGGTTTTCTGTTGGGCATGTTAGATGCGTCTGCTACCAGGGCTTGGGGCAAGAAGACATCCTACACATTACATGGGTGGCACAGAAGTTTCTGACTCACAAAGCGGTCTCTGGGGGCATCCTCGTTTGATGCAGCTGGCATGATTTCTGACTACAGAAGTGTTGTTTTATCAAAAGTTTTGAGAAGCTCTGAGAGCTTCACAGAAAGGTGACTTTTAGCCGGGGAAGGGAGTGCTATTGCCCTTAATAAAAGCCTGTTGGAATGATTAAATCCATAGATGGCTGAAAGAGTTCTGCAGGTCTGGCTTTGAAGCAGCTGAACATTAGGGGTCCCTAGTGGACTTTCAAAAGCTTTATAGAAAGAAAAAAAAAACAAACCAAGACAAAACCAAAACCCAAAAACTACCACACTGAAGCCTTCCTGAATCTCTCTACAATATAAATCCCAATACTCCACCCACCTACCAGGCAAGCTTTGTTGATACCAGGGGCAAAACAACAGCCTTAATGCTCTGACGTAAAGCAAAGACAGCAGCCACTGTGCAGTGCCTACAGAAACCCTGGGCTCTCAATGAGGGCCTTTTCTTCCTGCCTAAAGTCAAGCTTCAGAGCTTTCTGCTCTGTTTTGTTCTTAATTGCAAGTGCCATTGCAGTGCAAAGGGTTCTTTTTGTTGTTGTTGTTTTGCTGCTATTTCCCCCTTCCCTCCGCCCTTTTAAATTTATTTTCCTCAGGATACTTTATCTTTCGTTTGTGGACTGAATTCAGTGTTCCTCTAATGGAGACTTAGAGGCCGGGGGCAGGCTCAGGGGAAGCCCTGCTGAGGTACCACCACACTGTGCCAAATGTCCTCCGGTCAGTGAGGAGCTTTTCCCATGGGAGAGGAGCTGGCTGCTGCTCCTTGTCACATCCATCAGACACCCTAAGTACATGGAACAGCCTGCCAGTCTTCCATCCTGCTGTTCTGGCCTGTGAAACACCATGAGTTCCTCACTGGCAGTATGGGGAGCACAGCTTGACCTCAGGGTCAGCTGGGCACAAGGAGAGGCCAAGTGCTGGTGTCCATGACTGATGGGAGCTGGCAAGGCTCTTTCCAGCCCAGCTCTGCACAGGTGGTACTGGGCACAGTGGCCTCTCTTTTCTTACCACTCTGGCAAGTAATTGATGAGTGTACCAGGCCAAGTCCCAGAAAATCTCACTACTGCCTGAGGCTAGTTGGCACCAGAGTGGGCACAGTGTTGTGCTTTGGCCAACAGGAGGGAGATGCCGACCTAAGCAGGTCTTGCACAAGCAGCAGGTGATGACAGAGCATGGCACGCAGGTCCTCCAGGATACAGCTTTCTGTGGAAGGCACAGGGCCTCCCTGCTTCGTGCCCCTAGTGGGTATGATGGTGGTGTGACTGACCTCTGCGAGGGGGGTTTACCTACAGCGCAGCCGACTCCAAGAAAGCCATTTTGTTATGTATCCCAACTATTGAACAGCAGTACTTTAAATTAAGGAGCTTCCCAGAAAAGGAAGACGTGGAGATTTGTCTTCCTGAGGCTAAAACAAGTGTTTTCAATACAGGTGTTCAGCAAGAGCCTGACAGCATTTCAAAGGGCTGGCATTTCAGTGTCCTGCAGCTGACACTGTAGTCCAGCTCTCAGACACTGTCACATGTGATAACCCCCATCACTTCTCCTTGCAGATTAGAGAGGGACAAATACCATAACGCTGTATCTTTAGTATTTGATAAATAATTCATGCAGGATGAGCACTGCGTTTCTGCTTGGTCAGTGTTCTGCCTGGGGTGCTTTCTGGTAGCTGCTCCCAGCAGGATTTAGGACCTTTTGCAAACACTGTCTTTGCCATACCGCATCCTACCAAAACAGGTCTGTGGTGGGTTGAAATTCCCCCACAATTTAAAACTGCCAGACCAGCTCAGTTGAAAGCAAAGGAAGCTGTGTTTATAAGCAAAACTACAATCTAGAAAATATGAAATGCAATGAATATGTACAAAATATACAATGTTTACATATATTTACAATTTATAAACAGCACAAGAACTCCCCTGGACATCCCCAACTAGATCATGGTTGCCCAGGGCCTCATTGAGCTCACTTTGAATACCTTCAGGGAAGGGGCTTCAACCACATCCCTGGGCAACCTGTTCCAGTGTTCCACTAATCAAATCAAATCAAAGAGAATCAAAGAGAAGCAGCTATATTAAGAGGTGACCTGCAACACAGGAAATGTCTCATAGGTTGATCCAAACATGTCTCTATCCTGCTTTTCAGTGGACTATGTCGGTTATTTCATGGAACATAAACATAAATCCTTACAGAAAGCCTTCTTGCCATTTTTCTGTTCGAAGTAAAACAAGAGAAGAGACAGGAGCAACAATAAAAATAAGAGACCCTATGAGATCTGTGCAGCAGCAATTTATGACCATAAAGCAAGACCATGCTGCATCTTGTTTTGTGGTATAAATCCCCACAGAGCTGGAACAGAGGCAGAACAGCAAGTGTGCAAAAGAAGAGTGATATAAACCATGACAGTCACAAGAAGTGAGCAGCTTTCTGCATTGTATCAGTCACTGCTTTGGCAAGATGTCTGCAGGTGAGAGAGCAGTACCAGTAACACAGCCAAGGATAAATGATGTTTGCAATACTACAGAATCAACCAGGTTACAAGAGACCTCCAAGATCCTCAATTCCAACCAATCACCCAACCCTAACTAATCAACCAGACAATGGCACTAAGTGCCTCATTCAGGCTTTTCTTAAACACCTCCAGGGACATTGGAATGGACTGCCCAGGGAGGTGGTAGGGTCAATGGGCAATCTCTCTTTCTGTGAAGAACTTCTAAGATCAAGCCTAAACTTCTCCCTCCACAGTTTGAGATTGTGTCCTCTTGTTCTGTCACTGGTTGCCTGGGAGAAGAGACCAACCTCCACCTGGCTACAACCTCCCATCAGGGAGTTGTAGAGAGCAGTAAGGTCTCCCTCGAGCCTCCTCTTCTCCAGGCTCAACACCCCCAGCTCCCTCAGCTGCTCCTCATAGGGCTTGTGCTCGAGACCCTTCATCATGCTGAGGGTTAACAGCATAGTGAAACATCAATGTAGCCTTGCTACCTCCAAGACATAACTGTGTTTTGTATTCTGCAGTACATGCTGAGGATTAAGCATCTCAGCAAACTCCCTGCCGGGATACAAAGCCACCACAGCAGCCGTTAGTGACTGCACTGCCTAAAAGCAGCATGAAATATGTCATGCTAAAGCAGGGACTCTGCTTACTCTCCCAGGGGACGAAGGCTTTCCATGCTGGAAGCACCAGGCTCCTCACTGCAAGGACATTTTCTTTTCCTTGAGATGTCCCAGTAGCTTAAGTTCAGAGTCCACAGCATTTCATAAATGCCCAAGACTTTTATTTTGTCTGTCCTCATGATGGTGTAATAATCCTCTTAAGCCAGGCAGTGCTATGTGAGGGGCCAGCAGCACTAGACTTGAACAGTGAGGTGGTGGCTTGCATGGAAGGACCTGATTGTGTTTGGGGTGCTTGAGGGTGGTTGCCCTGCTGCAGATCAGCCCTAGGTGCTGGCTGGACAGACGTCCCTCCAAACTCACAAAAAGCCTGAGCTGTCTATGAGGAGTCAATAGTAGCTGAAAAGATGATCTCAGAGTCACAGAATGTTAGGGGACAGAAGGAACCTCAAAAGATCATCTAGTCCAACCCCCCTGCCAGAGCAGGATCACCTATACCAAATGATACTTTATTTGTTTTTCTGTATGTGGTATCCAGGTGTTTTGGCTGAGAATAATGCAGCGACATGGATACTATGGGAGATCCCATTTTAAAGCAATGAATCTCCACTTCTGAGCCTGGATAACTCTGTGGAGGGCAGAGGATGCTTTAGCTCAAGGGCCTTAGAAACAACATTTCCAGCTCTTTCAGGCTGGGACAGTTTTTCTTTCCCTGTGTAGGACACATGAGAGTGGTGAGAGCCTGGAATGGGTTGTCCAGGGAGGTGATTGAGGCCCCATCCCTGGAGGTGTTTAAGGCCAGGCTGGATGAGGCTCTGGCCAGCCTGATCTAGTGTGAGGTGTCCCTGCCCATGGCAGGGGGGTTGGAACTAGATGATCCTTGTGGTCCCTTCCAACCCTTCCTGATTCTATGGTTCTATGAAAACCAGCCATGCACAAGGCACACAGCTCATCCCAGCAAACACTGCTGCAGGGCCATCCTTGGCTGAGTGCCAGGCACAATGAAGAAACACTTATTTTAAGACAGAAGCCAAACGTGAGATCCAGTATAGCTCTGAGTGTTCTCTGTGTAACTCACTTGCCACTGCAGGCCCAACATCTTTGTATATAACTCTTCTGGCTTCAGCACTGGTCAGCCATGGACCTTCTTGAAAAATCTGGTTTTCCATCCCGAAAATTGTCCTAAATCATCCAGATGTCAGCAAGAGGCAGTGGTGACTCACATCAGCAGTGTGAGTATGCACTCACATTGGCAACAGGATGAACTGCTGAATTCACTACCTGTACATCTCACACATGCAGGCAGGTGCACACAACTTATTGCTTGAAGTTTCACCTGGATGCTTTTCCCTGGTGCAGAGTGACTTGCATGGGAAACCTTTCGTTCCTATCACTGTCCCATGTGAACTGATGGAAACTGAGCACTGTTGACCTGCAAAATCCAACCTGTGCAGGAAACCAATCCTACCTTCTCAGTGCCACCAGCAACTGAGTTTGCTGTATGCCTTTGAGGAAGTCAGCTTCAGGATTTTCCAGTTAACTATTTTTCCTGGTAGCCTTGTCCATAGAGGCAACCCCAGTCCTGCCCTGTCAATCATATTTTCACCCCCAGCCACAGAGATGACTTTCCAAAACGTCGCTTTTAGGTTATGTTGACCCAACATTGCATTTTAGCAGTGCAAAGATACAAACAATTGTATTTCTCGTATGTCTGAGGTTTATATCAATCCTTTTGGAAGAGCACTGTGAGATATAGGGGCTGCTACTTTGAGACCCAGAGACAGCCCCAGGCAGGAGAAGAAAACAAGACCTTCAGTAAGGAAAAATATAAACTGTAGCTCTTTTCACATATCTTTACTATGCTTGCCTTCAATATGGTGTTAACCAGAGGCATTAAAATATCCCAGAATAACTCCAGGAAAGGAATTAAGTTGGAAAAGGCAAATGTCTGGGTGCTGTTTGAAAATTAGAAGCAAAATTATGCTCCATGGCTGGGGTACAGCAGCCCCCCCTTCCCACTGTGGCTGGAAGGATAGGTAGATTTTGGGAGAGGAGCCTTTCAGAGGTGGAAAATGTTTTCTCAACATTCAGAAAAAATAGTGAATTAGGATGACAAACTCCACCTTTTGTTACCACAGAGCTGATACTTCTCCTACTCCCCATAAAATGACCGTTTAATTAAGGAGTCAGCACAACAAAATTAGAGTAAATGCTGCCAGAGCTTTACACTGACCAGATCCCTTTTACTGCCAATTTTCTTCCAAAATTAATAGCTGCCCATCACAGTCTCTGCCATGTCTGGCTCTTGCTTGGCTCTCCTCCATTTGCCACTGGCATTGCCATGGCTGACTGCCTTAAAAATAGCAAAATCAGCCAGTCTTTCCCCCACCTCCCTCATAACTCATCCAAGCAGAGTGCTGACTGATCCTCATTTGTTTCCCCAAATGCCTGTGTGCTTGTATCCAAGTTATCACCAACATGATTTTAATGAAATACTTTAAGCAAAATGCCAGTGGCTTTGCCCAAGCTCTGATAAATATCTGCTTGAGATGAAGTGAATCCAGGAGGTTTTGCTCCAAAGTCCCAATTCAACAATGCACTCAAGTCCTTGCCTAAATTATTTTCTATTAAATTATATTAAACTATTTTATAAAGCAAGGTGAGCAACCTGATTGAGACCTTGGGTCTCACACCTGTTCAGTAGTTGCCAGGCTATTTGGCCAAAGCTTGTGCACAAAACAGCAGTAATGACTGTAAAAGAAATCACCTTTTTTTGGGGGGGGGGGGGGAAGCCTTCTTATGTGATGCAAGAATCAGACCAGGAAGTAGTTTTTTGAAGCCATTTGCAAGACATGATTTAAGATTCTTTTTTTGTACACACACACACACACACACATATATATATATATATATATAAATAAAATGGCTGAAAAACTGTAGATTCAAAAGCCTCTTGTGAATGCTCCAGCATTTAGATAAAGCCAACTAAAGCGTATTCCCACCACCCAAAGGATGAATGCTTGGCCTAGGGAACGTGCAGAGGGGTAGGAGAAAGGATCTGTGGCCACCAGGGACTGGCACAGCATTGCCAGAGCCAGCAAAATCAGCCCAGCAGGTGCTTTCCTGAGCACTTCTCACCTGGCTGTATGAGGGAAACAGGTTGTGAACACAGAGTTTATTCACAAAACCTGCCAGCTGTGCAGTCTAGTGCTCTGTAAGTCCCACGCAATAGCTAATAAAATTCAGCCTCCTGTTGGTTAAGTAAATACAGAACTGTGGCTTCATGTTCCCTTATAAACTTTGCTGGAGCAGTGACAAGCTGTCACTCAGACATGAGAACAAAGATCTGCAGACCCCAGGGTTTCTTGCCCATATGTATATGAAGAGTGCCTGCCTTTCCTATCCCCATTTCGCTTACAGAAACAACTTGCCTGGAAGCCATAGAATCATAGAATTGTTTTAGTTGGGAAAGACCTCCGAGTCCATTCATTGACCTAACACCACCAAAGCTATTAAACCATGTCTCAAAGTTAGAATCACAGAATTGTTAGGGCCAAGGAACCTCAAGGATCATCCAGTTCCAACCCCCTGCCATGGGCAGGAACATCTCACACTAGATCAGGTTGCTCAGAGCCACATCCAGCCCTGCCTTAAAAACCTCTAGAGATGAGGCTTCTACCACCTCCCTGGGCAACCTGTTCCAGTGTCTCACCACCCTCATGGTGAAGAACTTCTTTCTAACATCCAATCTGAATATACCCATTTCTAGTTTTGCTCCATCCTCCCTAGGCCTATCATTACCTGACACCCTAAAAAAAACCCTCACTAGCTTTCTAGTAGGCTCCCTTCAGATACTGGAATGCCACAATAAGGTCTCCTTGGAGCCTTCTCTTCTCCAGACTGAATAGCACCAACCCTCTCAGTCTGTCTCCATAGCAGAGGAGCTCCAGCCCTCTGACCATCCTCGTGGCCCTTCTCTGGACATGCTCCAGCATGTCCCTATCCTTCCTGTAATAGAGGCTCCAGGACTGGATGCAATACTCCAGGTGGGGTCTAACCAGAGTGGAGTGAAGGGGGAGAATCACCTCCCTCACCTGCTGCTGCAAGTACTCAGCTCCTCAGCCATATCAGCCCATCACTACCTTGTAAATGTAGTGAACGTACCCTTGCAAATGGGTAGCTTAGATTGTGCAAAATTTCTTTTCAGATATTTCTTCCACATTCATCTTGACTCCTGAGCATGGAAATGTTGTATATCTCTCTATATGACTCACCATCACAGCTCTTGCACTCAGGCCACCTGGCCAAATAGGAGGAGCACAGTGCAGCAGGTCAGCAGAGCTACACCCATCCACTGCAGCATTGACCTAAAGCCTGCTGGAAACTGCTCTCAAAACTTTCTCCATCTTACTTGTTGAGTCAAAACAACCATGGTAAATCCTGCAGTAGCACCTGGTGCTAACACCAAATGGGTCCAATCCTTGCAAGCAGCAAGTCTGAGCAGTGACTTGCTCCAGGAAGGTCTGGGGACTTTGGGAGCTGCCATGATTCAGCCAAATGAAATAGTGTAGCCCTGGTGACCTTTAAACATCTTAAAACCAGCACAGGCACAAAAATGACAGAGATCACTGATACCTCCACTGCATTCTGTTGCCTTCTCCTAGATAACAAAAAATTTCCACTGTCATGGGAGCCCAGCATGCAGGTGAAGTGGCAGCAGCATCCAAGAACTAAACACACTTCCTTTATCATATTACAGGAACTGTTACTACATTTTCAGTGCCCAGCTGTGTACCCTCCCCTCTGCTCCAGTAGGCCAAGAATGCTGATGGCCCTTGCAATGGGAGATGCACACAATTTTCCTGTTTGCCCTGACCATTGTTTGCAGCCTCATGGCAAAACACATCCATTTTTCTCTGCTTGGTGTAAGAAAACATACTCCTGAAGGGTTTATCTTCTCTTTCCCACTGCATTTGTTCAGCAAAGAGACAGAGGGTACTTGTGTTATGAGAGCAGGGGAAAGCAGACTTGGGCAGAAAACAAGAGAGTAGGAAACTGTAAAATTTTCTAAGCTGCAGCAGAAGCATCACTAAGATGATAATTGCCGTGATGCTTCCCATCACTAAATGCAACAACACGTCTGCAAAGTGGGAAGTCTTTTGACTTAACCTGTGAATAGAGGTTACAAGAGGCCTGTGCTTGTGACTGCTCCCTTAAAAAGCAGCCTGAATGTGTGATTTGAATTGCAGAGTTTCAAGGTATTGGCTTCCCCAGATGAGAGAATTTTGTCAGCTAAAGAAATGCAATGAGGCCACCAATGGTCCAGTGCAGGATATCTGGTGCCAACATTTCCTTTAGACCAAGTGACAGATGTGTTAATGCCCACAGCCATGAGACAGCACCTGCAGTCTGCCCACAGCCCAGGCTTTCTGGCAGCAGCAATCTGGACTATGGGTCTAGAGCTGATACAGCAAGTGCTGAAACTGCAAATGGGCTTCGAGTGCAGATAGAGGAGAGTGTACATGTCCCACAAACTGCTGCCAGTCCTGAACCCACTACCCCTTGCCCGTGAGTCACATCCTGGTATGACCATGATGGGTTTTGCTGTACAACCTCTCAGAGCTGCAGGAGCTGCTTGCAAACTTTGGTATTCCTCCCTGCTGAAAGCCAGCCCTCTGCTCTGCATTCCTGCCCCACTGCCTGGGGAAACAAGAGCTTGGGTATGGCTGTGGCTCAGCCCTGCTGATACCACTGGCCTGCTTTGGGTGGTTTTCTTGTGTTTTCTTTTTTGTTTGTTCATTCATTTTGGACATATGCATGTAAGGAAACAATTAACCTACAGTAAATACCAAGAGAAAAGTTTCTTTAAGACTGCAAGCCTAAAGAAGAAGCAATGACAAGGAAGGGGAAAAGAAGTGCACACTGTGGTTTCCTTACACAGACATAGCCTGTTGAAATCCCATTATTTAGAGTATGTGAAACTCACTCAAGTAATGTCAAGCTTTCTGTTCTCTTGTATTAGATTCCTGACCCCCAGGTGAGGTTAAGGTCTACTTTGGGAATGCAAAAGTATCATGGCACTGAAATACCTCTCAGAATGGAATTTATGGATTAGGGAAAGAGAAAGGCCTTCAGTACAAGCTGCTGCCCAAAGCTCAGAGTTAAAACAGGGAGGTGGCCCAAAGGTGAGGGAGCAGAGAGCTTGCCTTGCTTGATTCACAGGGAGATTTTTTTCCCATGCCGTGGCTGCCTGGTTCCTGCTCATCCCTCTTGCTCTCTCCCATACAAGTCAGGATGTCAAGCAGTACAAATCCCTCCTTACATTCCTCTCTCCTTTGCAAAAACACTTTCTGAGGAATTTCTTTTTATCTTTGTCCCACTTTCAATCCTGGATAATTAATTCCCAGTTTGCACTTGAAATGTTTAAGGAATTACCCCTACCTGTAGGGTGGAGGAGTGCAGTAGCTGTCATCTCAGGTGTCTGATTCACTTGTTGGAGGCACAGCAGTCTTCCTGGCATCCCAGCAAACCACAAGGATGCAGCACAGAAAATCCTTGCCATCAGCCATGCAATTATTTATTGTGCACCTTGGTCTGAGTTCTGGAAAACCTTCTTCCTTCACCTTCATGATCCTAGAGGGAGGGGAGGAAAAATAAATAAGTCAAAAAAAAAAAAATAAATTGAGCCTACCAACCTGGGCTCCCCCCCAGACTGGCATGGCAGCTCAAATGGTGGCAGCAACAGGGAGTTACAACTGGGATGTCCCTGCTGTGCATGTGAGTCACCTTGCCTCGGCCACTTCTGCTCTGAGGCTTATGTAGAAAATGAATAAGGGGAGATGAGCAGCTGCAGTGAGACCTGCTGTGGCCCCACGCCTGCTTTTGGGGCTGCATGCTTGGAGAGTTTGAGTGCACTCTGGGAGCATTTGGATCCAAACTTGCCTTGGAAATCCAAGGTGAGGGAATTTGAAATTTAATAAATGAGGCTTTTCTTTTTGGAAAGCTTCTGGGATGCTTTTCTTTTTTCCTTCTTCCCCCTTCCCCCCAAGCACAAGAAGCACACTGTCTGTGTGGGAGCCAGAAGGGAGGACATGGAATTGCAGCTGGTGCTGCAGCACAGTGCAGCTCCCTCCAGAGCATACAGCATCCTGGTGGGATCTCCACCTCATTTGGTTCATAAGGTGGCTTTATGGGGGACTAAACTTGCCCAGGGAACTGTGAATGGCTGTTCTGATCATTCAGGTACTCACCTTCCAGCACAAGTGAACTCTTCACACGCAGCACCTGTGGAAGGCATCAGCAACTGACACATTCACAGCTCCTTTCTCATTCAGGAGTGTGTGTGTGATTGAAGGACCTCTGCTAGGAGGTAGAGACCTTGCTGACATGGCATTCCATAGTCTGGATCTCCTGGTCAGCTCTTTTGGCTTTTTTTTCCTCTCCACTGACCTCATTAACCAGCCTGCCTAGTGCATCTGGGGGAGATCTCCAAAAAGTTATGGTGCTGCAGGATGTCACTTTGAGAAGCAAAGGCAATGTGAAGCCTTGATCCCTTGAGCTGCTCCACCAGCAAGTTGCATGGTAGGCACCCCTGCACAGGGAAGTGCTTTAAAAACATTAACTCATCTTCCAAGTGATGGGTAGAGAATAGGCACAGTGGATGTTGGAGATCTGGGAGAATTTTTCACTGCTTGTTGTTTTGTTTGCTGGAAGAGAAATAATGGATCTGTCCTACCTTGGCAACATACAGTTTCTGTCTTGTGAGCAAATCCCTTTTGTTTTCTCCTATGTGATGCCTCATGGGCAAGGACCATCATGTCCTACTCTGCTCAGAGCTTGTGGAAATGAATTCAGACTGAGGAAGTAGATGGAAAGCTGCCTCATCCCATCAGTCAATTCAAACTGCAGGATCTGATTCTCACTTCACAGCATGAGGGTGGTGTACACTGTTTTCTGCTTTCCAGTTCTGGGTACTTCAAACTGAAGTAGGCTTCTCCAAGCCTAGCCTCCTCTGATTGCTGTGGCCTCTGTAATCTCAAGTAATTAGCATTCCTGAAGGCTCCTCAGAGCTCAGCAGGAGGGGCACTGATACACAGCAGCCCTCCTTCCCCCAAACCCTCTCTGATGGGCTCTTGTTTTTCTGCCCCCAAGCACTTCTTGGAGGAGAAAGTCAGTATCTGGGTGGAGCAAAGACCTTCAGCACTCTTTCCTCCCTTTAGAAGGCACTGGGGTTTGTCCTGCTCCTTGCAGCACATTTCAACTCACTCTTCATGGACCAGCTCCTTAAGGGAGGAGTTGTAGTCTCTGCTGGCTGGGACGATGAGGACCAATCTTGGTGGTAAGGAGGATTTGGCACTGCAGACACCCTACATTGAAAACAAAAAATGTAGTCTTTAGTCTCAGAGAATCACAGAATTGTCAGGGTTGGAAGGGACCTCAAAGATCACCCAGTTCCAACCCTCCTGCCATGGGCAGGGATACCTCACACTACATCAGGTTGCTCAGAGCCACATCCAGCCTGACCTTAAAAACCTCCACCTCAGGGGCTTCTACCACCTCCCTGGGCAACTTGTTCCAGTGTCTCACCACCCTCATGTTGAAGAGCTTTGTCTCAACATAGACAAGCTCATTTCTTGCATGTGAGGGTAGGGCTATGCCAGCAAGCAACTGTCATCATGAAAGCAGAAAGATGAGGGTGGCAGAGGAGGCTAACAACACATGACAGTGCAGGAGATCCAACCTCTGCAAGTGATACCACACTTGAAGACACTGCTTGATGTCAAAACCATCATGAGTGCAAAACCCACTTGCACTTGGGCTGGGGGAGTAGGTCTTTTTCTCATAGCTTGAGCTGCAGCTCAGCTGTGACTATTTCCAGCAGCTAAAAAAAAAAAAAAAAAAAGAAAAAAAGAAAAAAGAGTGAGGAATTGCCAGATACTTCAAAAACTGGAGAGAGAAAAAAACAGCCACCAGCCTGGGATTTGGGGACTGAACCATTATCTTGAGTTGCCAAGGAAGAACAGATAAACCTCAAGGAGGCTAGGAGGCTCTAGGAAAATCTTGCAGAGAAAAGGCCAAATTACAGCTGCTCCCTGGTGGAGCTGAGGATGGATGCCCAGGGTGAAGTCACAGGCATGTGTTGAGGCTGGACAGTTTAGATCCCCTGCTTCAGGAGCTGCCTTGCACTTAGCTCTCTTTCCAGGCTGCACCAGGACAAGCTGCAGGTTCAGAAAACCTGCCTCAAGGGCACCCCTCTGATGTTGTATCCCTCACATCCCAAAAGCACCTCTGTCCCCCAACACTAGGTCCCTCCACACCTGGGAAACACCACGGCACTGGTCCACAGAGCTCTCCCACTGCCAGCATTCTCCCTTGCCCCCAGCATGGCACACTAGAGGTAACTCATCTCTAAAGTGAGCTTTATTGAGCTATGCTTCAGCTGATTAAAGCAATTATTACTCCAGGCTTAATGAAGTCATTTGCCACTTGACTTTATTATAGCCATTAAGTATTTACCTTCTTTAGGTGGCAAGAGGTTCACCCGGGGGAGGGAAGGCTGTAGCTGGGTGCTGAGAGCAACTGTGCCAGCCCTGAAATGCAGGCAGGGGCTGTGCTACTGCAGGCAGTGCTGCCTCTATCCTGGGTTCAGTGCTCAGGCTCCACAGGCATAGTTGGGCTCTTCTGGGTGATAAGGGGCTGGGGTTTTTACAGGGTCCTTTCCTCAAAGCCTTCAGCTGGCTCAATGAATTATAACTCGTCCTCTGCTGAGAGTTGTTTGGGTGGATACATGCCTGGAACAGCTCCAAAAGAATAAAAATTATTAGTCTGTGGCTCATTAATTGAACATTACTGCTCATCTGGAGCACAGGAGACTGCTCCTCCAGGCCAGGAAGAGCAAGCTCCTCTTTTTAGGCACCAAAAAAAGCTTTCTATGGTGTCCTGCTAGAATAACTGCAGCCATTGAGCAGTAAATCCACTTCAAGGAGAAAACATGGAAGAGTCCCCTGGGATTCATGACTATATGATGAAGAAATGAGCCAAAAAAAAAAAAAAAGTGGAAAGTTATAGGTTTCTAGGAAAATAAATATTTGCTCTACCTCCATCTCAAAAAAGTGGAACACCCCCATCTAGGCAAACAATTCTATTACTTTTTACATAAAACATAGGTGGATATTTGCACCACAGTGTGTTAGATGAAGAATGAATAGGCTGCAGCTCCTTAAAAAATTAAATGCCAGGGCCTAGTGCCAAAAATCTGATTAAAGTCTTCTGGCCTGGCACAAACCCAGGCTGGTGAGAAGAGGATGGGACCACCCTACTGCTATCCCCTTGGAAATGGTTCATATTAGCAGCAGGGTCTTGTCCCCTCCCTGAAGCCACCTGTGGACAACTCCCACTAGAGCCAGCTGGAGCAGCTCACCTAATTGCAAGCCTGGGTTTGCTCCCTTTTAATTGAAAACCAGCTTTGCCACCAGATCCATCAGGGCCACCTGGGGCCTTATGCTCCTGTTACTTGTGCTACAGGTTTTAAAAGCAGCCACAGATTTACCTGCAAACACCTGCGGTGTCCCAGCGGTCTGCCAAGGTTTCCATCTGTGCCCAAGGAAAAGTTGAGAGGTTCGTTGAGTTTGTGTTTGGTTTTGTGATGGGTTTTTTTTGGTTGGTTGGTTGTGGTTTTTAAATCATTGTTTTTGTTTTGTTTGGTTGGGGTTTTGTCTGCTTGTTTGTTTTTAAAATAAAGCTTCTGCTTAAGCCAAAAGAAAATCTGAATTGATGGCCAACCCACCTGCTTACAGCAGCAAACCTGGACCCCTCCCTGCACATCAGTGGGCTCAGGATATGGAGTTAGTTGCAATGAAATATGAGCTTTCAGGAGGCCTTATCTTACACTTTCCCCCTCCGTAAGAACAAAAAACATTCCTGGTGTTTCGCTGGAGTCTGCTGAAGTATTTAAGAGGCTGAAGTCATCGACCACAATTTCTGACAGCACTTTCAAAGCAGGTTAGGATCTTTCTCTATGAAGTGTTGCATTACTGAATTATAACAAATGCTGATGCCTTTGAGGGCAATAAAAATAACTTCAGTATGTCACAGGAAATGAATTATAATTCAGAATAATTCTTGGTAGAAAGCATACTCTCTTTTTTTTTTAATTACAATCATAACTGCTTTCTGATTCTGAGATAAGAAGTGGTTACCATAGTGACCCAATCCTTAAAGATAATTTTTTGCCTAACACTGTATAAAACACTGTATGATACCTGCCTTCACAGAAAGCAATTTATGAAGATGAGTTTTCCAAGTGTTAGGCCTTGGGTGTGAAAAAGCAATGTAGGCTATGGAGGAAAATGATACCCTTTTGGTTACTGCCTGAAGAGCCTTATGTGTGCCTTTCCCTGCAAGTATTCTCGTAGAGGTTGTCTCAGATTTGGTGCAAGCTACAAATCTTGCTCAGCTTTCAAGCCTGTGTAGACTCTGCAGAAGAATTTCAACCCCCTGTGGGGAATCAGAAAAAAACAGGGAGAAGAAAATCAGAGACACCCACAGCTGGAGGGAGGTTCTCCTCACCCTCTACTCTGCCCTGGTGAGACCTCACCTGTAACATTGTGTTCTGGTTTGGGCTCCCCAGTTCTAGAGGGACAGGGATCTACTTGAGAGAGTCCAACAGATAGCTACTAGGATGGCTGAGGAACTGGAGCACTGCCTGATGAGGAGAGGCTGAGAGACCTGGGGCTGTTTAATCTGGAGAAGACTGAGAGGGCATTCAATAAATGTTTATGAATATCTGGGGGCTGGGGATCAAGAGGGAGGGGACAGGCTCTGCTCAGTTGCACTCTGTGCTAGGACAAGGTGCAGCAGATATAAACTACAGCACAGGAGGTTCCACCTCAAAGAGGAGGAACTTCTCTGTGAGGGTAACAGAGCACTGGAACAGGCTCCCCAGAGAGGTTTTGAGTCTCATTCTCTGAAGACCTTCAAGACCCACCTGTATGCGTTCCTGTGCAACCTGTGCTAGATTCTATGGCCCTACTCTGGTAGGGGAGTTGGACTTGATGATGTCCGGAGGTCCCTTCCAACCCCTACCATCCTATGAACTGCCTACCGTCAGAGAAGCTAAAAAATACTTTTGCTTACTTTTAGCAGTCCAGTACATATTTATCTAATAGACCATCTGCTAGCACTTCCCTGTAAAGACTTTGGGAAACACATTCTGAAGTCGTAACCACGGCTATAGTCAAGCAAAGGCATGTTTTGGTGCACAAAGTGAAGTTTAATCCCCAGTTGGATTAGTACAAATTATTAGTAGTCATTAATATAATTTTTTTTGTGGGGGAGTTCTTTTGGTATCCCTTGCTAACTCCCTGCATCCATCTCTGCAGGGCTGTTAGGGATGTTCCCTCTCTCAAGCCATGTTTGGAGCCAGGTGTTGTGCTCCTCCCCATCCATAACCTGCTGTGCATCCCTGGCAGCAGTGAGGGTGGTGGAGACCTCTTTTGCTTGGGTTCCCTGGTACTGAAACCAAGTTACTTGTGGGCAGGCCTCCTGTGGACAATCCCAGCCATGGTGATGAGGCTGAAGGATTGGGCTAGTCTCCAGACCTCTGCTGCCTCGTGGACTCAAGTTGTTTGCCTATACACAGCGTGAAACTATATTGGTTATTAAAAATAATGAGTCAGAGAGAGAGAGAGGCAATGCCAGCTCAGCTGGGGTGGTAAGTGGGTTTTCTCATGTCATTGTGGAGTTTCTTCTTAGTGGCAGCCCTGCAGCAGCCTACTTTGGTATATAGCATCCTACATTACATTTACCCTGCTTAAATTACTTTATGACACTTGCTCTGATACCCAAGGTACCCCTGATTTGGGAGAGTACAGGGGTGAATCAGTGAACCATGGGTTTCTCATTTTCTGAAGTGTCTTCTGCCAAAAAAAAAAAAAAAAAAAATTCCTACTGAACCTTAGCCATTGTGTCAAATTCCTGGTGCTCTAGCTCCAGGTGATTAATACACAAAACCAGCTTAATCTGGGCTTAGTTTAGGCTGTTGGCCTTAATTAACCTTTTATTTTGGGAAGTAATAGATGCAAACTTCTTCCTTCCTGAAATGGCAAGGCAAGGGGTGTTTCAGAGGTGTGACACCTTGCTTCAAAGCTGGCCCATGTGGGAGGAGATGAAACAGCTACGTGGCCTTTCCAGCTTCCCTGTGATGTGCAGAGTAGGGGCAGGAGGTTTCTCTCCCTCCCACCACCGAGTGATGAATGTTTTCAACAGTGGCTTTAATTAAAAAGTGTTAGGCCTCACAATAAATGGCTCCCTATTGAGATTGTCTCACAGCAAGGAGGAAGATCAAGCCTGCCCCCTTCAAATGCTTGGCTTACTAAAAGCTGCTCCTCCTTTTCCTCAGTGGTCCCTTCTCCCTCACCCCTGATAACACACTCCTGCTAAAAGCCATCCAAGTCCTGCCCCATGGAAGTGTCTGCCTTAAGTCCACCTGGCCAACATCAGCTGTCTCTGGAGTGTGTGTGGAAAGGGTCCCTGCTTTAACACATGGGATGTTTCAAACTCCAGTAAATCCACTTGTGCTTCATCTTAGCTTAAACACTTTTGCTTTTCAAAGATCTTGGGTCCAAGGGGCAGAGGCTTAGATAAGAAAAATCCTGAAGGAGTTTTAATACTTGAAATAAAAAGTGCTAGAGCAATTCCAAATAGATATTTAATATATGAATAATTAAATACCCATACTATTCTCCAGGCAATGAGTACAAGCAGTGAAGGATGCAGCTGTGACAACTGAAATGAGCTTTGCTTCAATTCTCAGACACAAGACAGAAAAACTGGAGAGTCATCTCTACCCATCCTTAAACTCTCAATACTTTGGCATTTAACTAAACTCAGCAGTGGGAACAACAGAGAAATTGGTAAGACACCATCCTCTGAGCTCAAAATATGCTTACACTGTTCACAATCCTCCCCACACCTGAGAGTGCCCATGGGACCGGGGTTGAGGAGCATCTCTCTACTTGGCAGGGATGAGACAAGGTTGCTGCTGCTTTCAGGAGCCCCACAGGATATTAGGGGTTGGAAGGGACTTCTGGAGATCATCTAGTCCTTGCCAGAGCAGGAGCATAGAATCTAGTTGATCACTCTGAATGTGGGTCCAGTGGCAGACAACTGAGAAGGTAAACTGAAATTCAGTTTCTCTCTTTTTTTTTTTTTCCTATTCACCTCTTGATCCACACCTATATCATAGCAGAGGAGGGCCTCAGGAGGAAGTAAATGTGCCATCCTCAGGAGCAGAGCAAGTCTCCTCCCAATGCTGTGGTGGAATGTGGGCAGAAAAACGGTCAAAGAGGTCACAGGATCACAGAGTTGCCAGGGTTGGAAGGGACCTCAAAGATCACCTAGTTCCAAGCCCCCTGCTGTGGGCAGGGACACCTCACACTACAGCAGGTTACCCAGAGCCACATCCAGCCTGGCCTTAAACACCTCCAGGGACGGGGCAAACAGATGAAAACTTCAAGACTTCAGAGACTCAAAATAAGAATCTAAATTGTTTGGTTTTCACCAGATAGGAAAAACTAAACTAAAATCTTTTGATTTCATTTTAATTGCTAGGATTAGAGTTAAAACAATCTCATGAGAGTTTTCAGTAACAGACAAACAAATATTCAGAAGGAGATAAGGAAGGATTTAATTTGGGAACTTTTAAGTTTTGATGTCAGGGGTTGTTTTTTTGCTACCAAACTTAAATCTTCATGTTTAGAAAGCAAAATCCCTTCCACAAGCTTTGACTTGTAACCTCCAGACCAGCACTGCCAGCTGGGGAGAAGTTCCTTCCAAAAAGCCTGTAAGCTTGAGGGCAATCAAAGAATGAAGCAGAAGCATAACCTGGGGGCAGTCCATGTATCCCAGAGCTGTTTTACCCAGAAAACTCCTCAGCTAGACACTCCCAAAAGCACCTACAGGTTTGTGTGCCTCTTGGCAGAGCCACAGAACAAGCCAGGGCAGTATATTCCCTTCTTGGTAGCCATTTTACATTCAAAAGGTAGCCAAAATACTGTTTGCTTCTCAAGCAAGAGTTCAGCAAATTGTCCCAGCTAAAAGATGTAAAATGAAAGTCACCCCCATGAGACAAGCTGCAGTGTGAAAGGCAGGTTGAGAGATACTCCCCTGAGTATCTCCATATTGGAGGCTTGGCTGAGACACCTGAAGGCTGGGCAGCCATTCAGCAAGACTTGAACAGACTGAGAGCTGGGCAGGGAGGAACCTAATGAGGTTCAACAAGGACAAGTGCAGAGTCCTGCACCTGGGAAGGAAGAATAAACTGCACCAGGACACGTTAGGAGGTGATCTGCTGGAGAGCAGCCCTGTGGAAAAGGACCTGGGAGTCCTGGTGGACAGCAAGTTATCTGCGGGTCAGCAATGTGTCCTGGTGGCCAAGAAGGCCAATGGGGTCCTGGGGTGCATTCAGAGGAGTGTGTCCAGCAGAGCCAGGGAGGTTCTCCTCCCTCTCTACTCTGCCCTGGTGAGACATCACCTGGAATATTGCATCCAGTTCTGGGCTCCACAGTTCAAGAGGGACAGGGAGCTGCTGGAGAGAGTCCAGCAGAGAGCTACCAGGATGATTAAGGGACTTGGAGCACTGCCTTATGAGGAGAGGCAGAGAGACCTGGGGCTCTTTAGTCTGGAGAAGAGAAGACTGAGAGGGCATTTAATAAATATAAATATCTGAGGGCTGGGTGTCAAGAGGGAGGGGACAGGCTCTGCTCAGTTGCACCCTGTGGTAGGACAAGGGGTAACAGATATAAACTACAGCACAGGAGGTTCCACCTCAACATGAAGAGGAATTTCTTCTCTGTGAGTGTCACAGAGCACTGGAACAGGCTCCCCAGAGGGGTTGTGGAGTCTCCTTCTCTGGAGATTTTCAAGACTCATCTGGATGTGTTCCTGTGTGACCTGTGCTGGATTCTATGGTCCTGCTCTGGCAGGGGGGTTGCACTTGATGACATCCGGATGTCCCTTCCAACCCCTAACATCCTGTGATCTCCCAGGAGGAACACAAAAAGAAAAGAAGAAAAAAAGCAAAAAACCAAACCACCAACAAACAATGGGGTGGAAACAATACACCAAACTGCCTTAAGGAAGGAGAGCAAGAGCTGAAAGTGTTATGGTTTAGGTTGGCATGATGCTGTGAACACAAATAGCTATTGCCTAGCTTGTTTAGCATCTGTGTTGTGAGGTAACTATGGTAAAATGGATGGATGTAACATTCTGACAAGCCCAGTTGTCTTTGGGTTTATAAATGGCTGTTAGGGAACAGAAATGGTTTATTGACATATAAAAAAAGCTCAGTGTGCCTGGTTGCAATTCTCATTTAAGGGAGTTCAGCTCTTATAACCACACATCTGCTCCCTGTGTCACTGCCCCAGGGCTGAACTTAATTAATGCTTTGGGTTCTTTCCCTTCTCCCACTTAAAGACCTCAAATCCCTCTGGAAAAACCAAGACCTCTTGACAAGTCATTTTGCCATTGCATTCATATCTTGAACCAACTCAAATTCAAAGCACTCTTTCCCCTCCTCCACCCCTGATGAATAAATGACCTGAAAAGACAACATCTCTGTCCTGCTTCAGTGGTATTTCTCAGGCAGGTATGAGCTATTTGTTTATTTGAGGAAGGTGGGGAGGTGCAGATTGAGGACTCTGCTTTGAGAGTTGGAGGCCCTTGTCTTCCAAGGGCAGGCATGCAACTCAGGAACAAGCTAAATCCTGGGTACAGACAGGGAATGGATAGCTCTTCTAACAGCAAGGATACTTTTTAATTCCTTCTGGGTTTTTGTTTGTTTGTTTTTTCCTTGCCTTACAAGCAGAGAGATCTCTTAAGAGAGCACGTTCAGACTACTGTTATTTTTGATTGCAGAGACAAAGCAATGAATCTGCTTAAAAAACCAAATAGCCCTCTGAGCAACACAGGCTAACACTGGAGTTGTGTTGTCCATCACATTAGAAGCAGATTTTCATTCCTTCACAGCTGTGCTACTGTCTGCCTAAGCTTGAGGCTTTGATGCAAGTTGAACATGGTAACAGAAACAACCCCAGAAATTTCATTTTACCTTTGCTCTCCAGGAGCACAACCAGCATCAGGGTAGTTGTGCTGGCATAGCAGCTCCCAGGATCATTGCCAGCACAGCACCCTGGTGTGACAAATGCCTTTCCCATTTTGGAGCCAGCTCAGGTATGGCAGTGTGATTCTAGGCTGCTCAGCATGGGAACCAGCACTGAGAAATCATCCACTCTTGGCTGAGTGTTCATCACACTCAGCTGGGCTGGGCTGTTCACTCATCCTCCCCACTTTGTGCTGCCTGTTGGAAACCATGCTTGGTCTTTGCACCCAGCCATCCTCCCAGAGCTGCAGTGGCAAACCAGGGGAAGGTTGTGTTGCTTTGCTGCTTTTCAAAGGCTGAAAAAAGCTCCTTGTTGTTGTTTCTCACAATGAGGCAGCACGTGCTGGGCATCCCCAGGGTCTGTATTGCGGAGTCTTTTCTAGTGCCCTGCTGGAGCAGCTCACAGGCTGGAAAAACACAAACCCACCTGCTGCAACATCTGCCTCCTACAGCCAAACCAGACAGCACTGTTTTTACAGCCCTGCACAACCCAACAGCACATCAATAGAGAGATGGCTGTCAACCTCCTAGTGGTATCTGCCTACAAAGTTGAAATACTGCCTGGCAGCAGGGACTGCGCATACCAAAAGGCAGATTTTTTCCCCCCCCCCTTCTTAAGCTCTCACAAAGTAATAAAACAAGAAGGATGTGAGATTGTTGAAAGCTGAAGCACTTCAGGTGCCCACTGTGCCTTGAAGGCAGTTTGGGGAGGCTGTATGGCAGGTAGCTGAAGCAATGCTGGGTAAAGTTGGAGCCCCAGCTGTTGTTCCCTTCAGTGTGGTGAAACAATGGCAAGAAATTGTTGGTTTGCTGAGTCTCCAGAAATCTGCTTGGGGGATTTGGTGAAGAAAAGAGACCCCAGCTTAACCAGAGGTGATCTTACAATGAACATCACCCTAATGAGGTCACCTCTCAGTCTCCTTCTCTCCAAGCTTAAGAGCCCCAGCTCCCTCAGTCTCTCCTTGTAAGGAAGATGTTCCACTCCCTTAATCATCTTTCTGGCTCTGCACTGAACTCTCTCTAGTAGCTCCCTGTCCCTCTTGAACTGAGTGGCTCAGAACTGGACACAATACTCCAGAGGTGGCCTCACCAGGGCAGACTAGAAGGGAAGGAAAACCTCTCTGAACCTCCTAACCACAGCCCTTCTAATCCACCCCAGGATAACATTGGCCTTCTTGGCCACAAGAGCACATTGCTGGCTCATGGTCACCTCCATCCATCAGGACCCCCAGGTCCTTTTCCCCTTCACTGCTCTCCAGGAAGTCAGTCCCCAACCTATACTGATCCATGGGGTTGCTCTTTCCCAGGTGCAAGACTCTAAACAGTTTCACTGTTTCTCTGGTATGCTTATTATAGCTTGCTGGAAATAGCAAGTCACCTTTACTGAAAACAGACTGGTTTGAATTATTATGGGAGATGAAGACAAATGGCACAGGAGCTTTGTCTTATTACCTCATCTCATACTGGCTGTTGCCCCAGAAAGTGGGTTAGGGATGTTTGGAGGTGGTGAGAGGCAGTTTGGGAGGGTGATGCAACAAGTTTGTCTGACAAATATTTCTGATAAGACAGCTGCTGACAAGTCGTATCAGGTAAGCTGCAAACACTGTGCAGGTTTGAATGTGACGGGGAAAACAAAATAAAAGGGGAGCAGTTAATATTATTCCAACATTGTCCTCTAAAAAGATGACCAGCAGTAGTAACTTCCCTTGATTTCTGTTTCGCTTAGAGGAGTTCAGGCCTGAAATTTGTTTTCTTGGGCATTAAACCTGCAAGCAAAGCAGGGTCAGGGCCTATGTGAGCCTTGGTGAGCTACTGTCCCTGTCCCAACCACAGATCCACGCAGTGTCTTGGCAACGTTATACAATTTCACCCTCCTGTTCTCCTCGTGGTAAGTGGGGACAATGCTACTCATTTTCAGTTAGAAAACACAAACTCTAAATATTAGTGTGCTCATTTGGAAGGTATCTCACAGAACGACAGAAACATTCAAGTTGGAAAAGACCCTCAGGATCACCAAGCCCAACCATTAACCGTACTCTACAAAGTTCACCCTAAACCATGGCCCCAAGCACCACATCCAACCACCTTTAAACACATCCAGGGTTGGTGACTCCACCACCTCCCTGGGCAGCACATTCCAATGCCTGACCACTCTTGATGGGAATTTTTTTCCCTAGTGTCCAAGAATCTCAGAAAGCCTAGATGTTATTTTATCCATAATAATTAGGGTTTCTTCTTCCCCAAACACCACCTTCAAACATCTGGACTGCTTGCTTGCAGTAATGACGCCCATTAACTTTTCCTTGTTGTGCTATATCAGGTCTGCTGTTTGTACTCTCCACTAATTCCTGCTACTCTCACCACACACAGGCAAAATAACTAATTTTATATGTCAGACCCATCTACAGAAAATAAAAAGACCCCAAACATATGTGCCTAATGAGCAAGGTTCAGCTAAAGTTAGTGCATTGCCTTTACATTGCAGCTGAGTCTAACGATCATGTTCCTAAAACAGGCACAGTAAACCAGTTGGTTAGGTGCCCTCATTTAATGAAAGAAAAAAAATCTGGAATATTTTTAACCAAACATGTCCGGATCTAGAAGTGACCTTCCTTCTGAAATTCACAGTCTCAGAAAGCTGCAGCTTTTCAGACAAGTTTTTGTTTTGTTTTGTTGGGTTTTTTTGCAAGCAAAACAAAGATTCTTCTCTCCTTTTTCCAAATCACACCTCTGCCTGGCTGTAGCTCCAGAAAACACACAGGGCCATGTGCCCTGATTTTATTCTATCAGAGGTGGAACAGCATGGCATATAAATACACACCTGCTTGATCCAAGGATAGCAACTCCACTGATATTTTGGTGGCAGAATTTCTCTTCCTTATATTTTTTTGGTTTAATTTATGACTGTGTGGGGATGGATAACTGACGTGTGGGTAAACCATCAATATCCTTCACTCAGTCATAGAACGGCTTAGGTTGGAGATCTTAGAGATCATCTAATCTAACCTCCCTGCCATGGGGAGGGATGCCTCTCAACTATCCCAGGTTACTCAAGGCCCCATCCAACCAGGACTTGAACATCTCCAGGGAGAGGGCATCCACAATCTCTCTGGACAATCCATTCCAGTCCTGCTATGTAATGATGGCTGGGCTGCATCAAGAGAAGCGTGGCCAGCAGGTCAAGGGAGGTGATTCTCTCCCTCTACTCCACTCTGGTGAGACCCCACCTGAAGTACTGCGTCCAGTTCTGGAGCCCCTATCACAAGAAGGATCTGGACATGCTAGAATGTGTCCAGAGAAGGGCCACGAGGATGATCAGAGAGCTGGACCTCCTCTCCTATGGAGACAGACAGAGAGTTGGGGCTGTTCAGTCTGGAGAAGAGAAGGCTCTGAGGAGACCTTATTGTGGCCTTCCAGTATCTGAAAGGGGCTACAGGAAAGCTGGGGAGGGACTTTTTAGGATGTCAGATGGTGACAGGTCTAGGGGGAATGGAGCAAAACTGGAAGCGGGTAGATTCAGATTGGGTGTTAGGAAGTTGTTCACCATGAGGGTGGTGGAACAGGCTGCCCCATCCCTGGAGGATTTTAAGACCAGGCTGGATATGGCTCTGAGCAACCTGATGTAGTGTGAGGTGTCCCTGCCCATGGCAGGGGGGGTGGAAGTGGATGATCCTTGAGGTCCTTTCCAACCCTGACAATCCTATGGTTCTATGTCTTCGCAGTTTTGAGGCTGAGCAGATCAAAGAAAGAGTCAGGCTCCAAATCTCACTGCCGAGTTTAAAACAGCATTTTTAACTGTATTTCTTTCGGGTGCCGAGCAGGCCAGGCGGTGCCCATCACAAACAGCCCTTCTTCCCTGCTGGCTGTTTCCATGGCCGTGCGAGGGCAGTAGGTGCAGCCCAGAGAGCTGCGGGCGCCTTCCCCTTTGCAGCACTGCGAGTTTTCAGAAGGGGGCAAAAGCAGACCGCCCAAGGGAACGGCTGAAAGCATCACCTCTCCAAAAGGGAGGAGACACAGCTATAAGCCAATAACAAATTTTTCCTCTCACCTACCGTACTCAGCGAGACACACTAGATTGGCGTGCCAGAGACCAGCGACTGACTCAAATACCCTGCAGACCTCCAGCAAACATCTCCTCCTGGTGCTCTGCCTTCTTGTTCCTAATTAGCAGCCAAGCCTGGGCAAGTGAGGGGAACCCAAGTACAGCCAGGCATTTTGGGGGTGAAGGTCACCCCAAAACCTACATCTTTTGCAAACAGCAGCACTTACTATCACAGAGCAGGATGCAAAGCACTCCCAGAAATAAGAAACTTACCTGTGAGGAAGTGGAAGGTGGGTGGTGCACAGGGCTAAATTTCCTTAGTGGTGGCATCTGAAGGAAATGGTTGGGGTAGCGAAGGACACATCTGCCTTGGTGCCTGATCTCCTGTGGAGTGAGCTCCCAGCATCCCTGGGAGAGAGGGGAAGGGGGGTGGTGCATGGGGCCAATTTCTGTAGTGCTGGCACCTGAAGGAGATAATTGGGGTCATGAAGGACACATGTGCCTTGGTGCTTGCTTTCCTGTGGGGTGAGCTCCTGGCATCTCTCCCAGCTCCTTGGCCAAGCACAGTGTGGCACAAGAGTATGATCAGCTTAATCGATGTGAAAGTGTGGCCTGGTTCATATCCAGGTCCCATTTTATCTCCATCTCCCAGAGGTCCAGGCCAAGCTCCTCGTGCAGAGCGTTGAGCTTCAGAGATTAAATCACTGTAGTGCGATAGGATGATGTAATTGTTATCCATGTCTCCAATGAAGGCCTGTGGATTTTGGGATGTGAGGGAGGGACCGGGGAAGGTGTGGGAAGCAAGTCCAGGACAGATGAGCTGCCCTAGTAGCCACACGGGGTTTGCTCCATGGAGATGATTTTGCACCCAGTCCCACCTTTTTGCTCCCTTGCCATGAGCAGGTGCTCTGGATAAGAAGTGGGGAGCAGTTAGAATTTTCTCTGTCTTGTCTTTGGGGTTTGCTTTACAAGTCCAAGCAGCATTGATGCTCAGCATTGTCTGTGCAGACTGGCTGCTGATACCTGCAATGATCTCTTGCTGCTCTTTGCTGTGCTTCACAGAGGTAAGCCACTAAATCCCAGGTGAGATGTTGCCCCACAATAACTCTTTTGATAGTAGCAGCTCTTTGCTGAGCTACCTGGTACTAAGTCTCCTTTGGAAAGGTATGCATGAGGTTCAGGTAAATAGTTCTGCAAGTATCTGAGTGTGATCAAGACGGCTGGTGTGGGGCACCTGAGGTTGCATCCTGACCCACAGCAAACTGTGTTTATTGTAACCTGGGTACTGAAGATCACAGACATTTTTCTCTCTCCTGTGGGTTTTTCTCAGGCTGGATGTGAGCAGCAGAGTTCAGCTCTGGCTCTGAACTCCCCCCAGCTACATGGGTTTCATTTGACATGCTCTTTCTCACCCTTCCTCCTTCACTTTGCCAGATAGACTCAGACAAGGTGCTCATATGCATAAAAGCTGTCAAAAGAACAGCTTAGAAGTACAGGAGCTAGGAAAGTCTTGAAGTGTAGAGCTGGAAGCCCACGGAGAGCTGCAGGGACTATCCACTCCAGCTGGTTCTCCTGGGTGCAGAGTTTTTGACTGGTTCATAACCATGGCACACGCAAAAGGCTCAATTATTGCTTCTTAGAAAAACCAAATTATCTCCTGGAGTTGGAGACTGACAGCCACACAGTCTCTGAAGCATTATGCACGGCTGATTTTTTTGCTGGCTTACTCTGTGCTGTTCCACTGCCTTTAATTGCATTGCATTTTAATTGTTCAGCATCATCAGAAATTCAGCCCCAGGGGCAGCAGAGGTGGTGAGAGCTCAACACATCCAATTACTACCCAAAGAGCAAGCAGACAAAAAGCGGAGTGGAGAGAGAAGGAGTGAGACAAATGAGCCACATTCATTAGAAGAACAGCAATCCTGACTAGGGAAGTGTCCTACTGATGCAGTAAGAAAGCTGAAAGTTGTTAATAATAATAAAGGGCACAATAACACCGTTGCTCTTCTATCAGGAAGCACCACATCTGGTTAAAATTAATGCACCATGCAAAGCAGAGATGCAAACCAGCAGAATGCCCTTTGCCTGTACAGACATGTCTTCCCTCCTGGATTTATTCAGTGTTGTTTGAGGGTTTTTTTTGTTTTGGTTTGGTTTTGGTTTTTTTTTTGGTGGGAGCAAGTTCTGTAGTTGCACTGTTTAGTGCTGTTCCCTTTAGTGCTATGATGTGGCCCCCAGGGCTGGCATTTCTGCTACAGGAATGCTGCCCTGTGAGGTAGCGAGGCATGCTGTCCCACAGGCAGGCTTGGGTTTTGCCTGTGGCCAGCCAGAGGAGCATTGCTCCTTTTATTTCGCCAAAAGATGCTGCAGGTTCACATCACTGTGGTGGGTGTTGAAGGAAAGGGCCATTCACAGGCTGCCCCATGGCACAAGGAACAATGGCAGTGAAGGGGTGTCCTGGTTTTGAGCCATGAGCTGCCCAGGGCAGGAGAACAGAAAAGAATATTTTACCCCTTTCCAAGGAGTAAAATAAAAACGCTCCACACTGGACTGGAAGTTTGAATGGAAATTCTGTTTACAAATACGTACAAAAGGTATCCAGGCAAAAGGAATTACATTCACAAAATAGGCTCAGTTCTTCACCTGGTCCTACCAGGCCAAAACCTTCCAGAGCCTTCCAAACACCTCCACCCCACTCGGCCAGAGCAGGTCAGACTGCCCCCAATGGAGGCTTCAACAGGCCCAGTGGCGTAGCTGGAAATTCCCTGCCAGCCAAGGCCAAGAGAAAAGCTCTCCCCCACAAACCATAAGGTAACTGCATGTGTCCTGACTGGAGAGAAGAGAGAGGGAGCTTTGGCTGTGCATTCCCTTAAACAGAGAAACACAGGAAAACAGAATAAAATCACAGATTACAACATCCTGGGATGAGCTGCCTGCCCCCCCGGGACCCTCAAGCCTCTGGATTTCCCTTAACAGACAACAAGGGGCAGAGATAGAAACTGAGGGAATGGGACAGGTGTTACACAACCCCCTGCACTTGAACAGCTTGGGCAGAGTGCATCTTTTTCTGTTGCCTCTGGAACATCTGCCTGCGGGCACCAAAAGAGGTGGATTAAAATGCTGAATCGTGTGCTGCGGGTGAAAGAAATTAGTTTTGCCACCAGTGAGTGTGCTGAAGCGCATCAGAGCCCATGCTGGGGTTGCCCTCATGAGGTGCTTCAGTAGCTTTAACCTCAAATAATGGCCTAAATTCTCTGCAGCAACTGGAGCTGTTTAATATCCTGAAGTTACAGAATATACTTCCAGGTAACCAATTCAGCACAATAATCCACCCACAGTGTGACATCCACAGGAGGAAGGGTTACTTGCAGCTGCCTGAAGAACAGCTCTGGAGCTG
The DNA here is from genome assembly GCF_027791375.1 of Indicator indicator. Lineage (NCBI taxonomy): Eukaryota > Metazoa > Chordata > Aves > Piciformes > Indicatoridae > Indicator > Indicator indicator. The sequence goes on from NC_072017.1 coordinate 33,969,873, forward strand.
CCTGGCATAGCAGAAGATCCCCATGTCCTGGCAGGACCTTCTTGCTGTCACTTGCAGGCCACCAGCAGACTGCTTGGGTGTCTTTCTCCTGGTTACCTGCTAAGCCATGGGTGGATAAGATTACAGAAAGATTTGGGTTGGAAGGAATGTTTAAAAGTAATTTTACAGCTGCATTTCAGTATCTGAAGCGGACCTAGATGAAGGCTAGCAAAGGACTGTTTACAAGTGCTTGTAGCAATAGGACAAGGGACAATGGTTTCAAACTGGAGCAGGGGAGATTTAGGTTGGAAGTAATGAAGAATGAGAATAGTAAAATACTGGATTGAGGCTCTGTCACTGGAGACATTCAAGATTAGACTTGATGCAGCCCTGGGCAGCCTGATCTATTTAGGTCCCCTCTCAGTGCATGGAGGTTGAACAAGATGACCTTTGAGGATCCCTCCCAACTGAATGCAATCTGTGAATCTAGTCCAGCCCTCAAGATGAAGGCAATCAGCTGGACATGCCAACAGGCATAGCTAGCACTTTCAGCAACAAAGATGCTGGAGGAGGCTGAGAGGTTTCAGGCTCTGGCCCAATGCAGCCCGGTGGAGAAGCGCTCTGCCATGGCTCAGGGGAGTGTGCAGGATGGACTCAGTGGAGCTGAGGAGATCCTTCAGCTGTCTGTGCTGAATACTTTGAGTGTATTGGCATTTCATGTCAGCTGCATTCACTGGGGCTAATTAAAACCTGTGTTTTTTTGATTGCTCTTGGCCATAAACTGAAAAGTTGCCTCAATTGTGAATCAATAGAGTAATCTTTAAGCTCATTTATTTTATTAGATACAGAGTCCTAATGTGAAGAAATTGAGGAGCCATAATTAATGATGCCAGAGAGGCCCTGATATGTATGTATAAAGCTTCCTGAGGAGAGAGCTTTGTCACAGGCACAGTGCTGTTAGGGCCTGGCTCACCAGAGCACTGCCACAGGGCTAGCCGACGCTAGCCGACGCCCTGAGGAGTGCTCCAGTGCTGCAGAAATCCAACAGCAACTCAATAGTCAGCATGCTGCACTGCTGCCTTGACTAAAAAAAATTGAAGGGTAGGCTGCAAACAATGAGGCACAGCAGAAAAAACAAATCTTGGGATCAGCAGAGAGCTGCTGGCAACCACGGCATCCCAGAGATGCTGCAAACTCCCTCACTGCCCTGAGACAGCAAGACTTAGGTTCCTTTCTGCCTCTATCCTTGCCTCTGTGCACCAGTGTGTGGTTAAATGGTTCATCCCTCTTCAGCGGGCTGGAGTTGCTCTGAAACTGTAAAAGCTCTTGGGGGTTTTGGAGGGTGAAATATCCAAAGGGTGCCAGTGCTTCCCCCCTCAGAGACATCACCAGTGGGTGATTTGGTTTTCCCACACCGAACAGAAGGCCCACAAGTAGTATTTGTTATCTAAACTCCCTTCATAAGCAGCCTGTAAATCATCTTTCTTGCAGACCCTGGGGTGTCAAGGGCCAGAATGATTCCTATGATATAACAACCAGAAAAAAATGAACAAATGAGTGACTTGTTCATGAGTAGCTCACATGAGACCCTATCCTGTTTTCTCATTTCTGGATTTTCTCCCTGTAAATAATGAATAAAGTTTTTCTTCTTTCTGGCATTTGTTCTCTTATGTGAGTCAAATAAGTTGCTTGACATAGGATCTTAGAGTAGAAAGACAATAGTCGATAGACTGTACTACACCTTTTTGTGGTGTTTTTGTTTGTTTGTTTGTTTGGGGTTTTTTTTGTTTACTTTAGTGCTCACCTGTCTTGTTTTGGACCAGGTCCAAAATCCCAGTGTGAACTTTTTTCACTGACCAGGAATAGGACTCTGGGAAGAGCTCAGGAAATCTTTTCTATCTTTGAAGAGAGATCTGTCTGCTTTCCTAAGTTGAGCAAGAGATAAACAGTGCTGAGAACACTTTTCTCCTGGCAAACCTGAGCCCCACACACTTTCCTGATGGTGACTAACAATACCTGAAACAAAGATTTTGCCAGCCAGTTTTGTTCTTTAGTCTTGGATTGTAAAATATATATCAGAATCATATGCTCGACCTACAAGCTTGTTTAACCATTAATTCATGAGCTGAGCACTGAAGTGGATGTCATTCACTTCCGTAGCAAATGATGACACAAAAGCTGAAGAACACTCAATTTATGTGGGACTGTCCACAGAAGATTTAGTCAAATGTTAGTGGAAAGTACTTTACAAATCAGATCCACTAGGCACCCTCATATAGATAAATCTTGCACATGGAGGACAAATTTGTACTTTTGGGGTTTTATTTTGGCCAAGCCTCGTGACTAGAAAAACTCAAGTGGATCTTTTAGACATATACTACACTAGAGCTGTTGAGCCAGACAACTGAAATTGATTTTTCATTTCTTTTTCTTCTACCTGAGCCACTGCATGTAACTTCTTTAATAACTGAGTTCTCTCTGCAGTCAGTTCATCACTTCCCATTAAAGCTGCTTCCAGCATCTCCAGCTTCACAGAAGAGTGAGCCCTGAATATTCTTCCAAATCCTTTCTGTGCTTTACAGATATTCTTTAAGCAAACCTGTCTTCTCTCCTTCATATAAACACCAGCTCCCTCGTGATGCTCCACACAGATGGAAGTTCATACGTTTCCCATTACCACAAGCTCTGCTGCCTCAGGGATTAAGAGGATCACATGTTCTTCATTTCTGCTCTCTGCTAAATCCACCTTTTCTGCTTCACACACACTCACACAAGCCAGTTGCTCTGAGGTATGCTTCCCAGCCTTCTGATGACAGCTTGGTTGTCTGCCATGCCCCTTATCATGGAAAGCCTAAACATCTTCCCCTATTTCAGTCTTTTACATTTCCAGAACCAAGATTTGCAGAGAGTTCTGCTCTCTCACATCAGCTCTTGTACCAAGGAGGACTTTTCTGTACTCCACTTGCCACCCCCAGCGTGCTTTCTGCAAGGTCTCATGCTCCCCTTGCCACCACCACACCCAGAATATCTAATGTCTGCTCTCGAAGCTCACCATGGAGTTCAGCTCACTTTGTGCTACAGGAATGCAGAGTAATGAGCAACAGTTGTATTAGTTATGGGCAATAAATGGCATTTCTGCAAAAAGAAAAGGAAGAGCCACTTAATAAAGAGGATAACTTTTAATAGGCAGTAACATTTTTTTCTTGGCACACCATGGCAGTTTCTAAACAAATATATGTATTTATTTCACAATCTTTTTCTGCATTTTTTTTAACTTCCTTTCAGTATGACACAACACGCTACAAATACTTCCCCCCCCCCAACAACTTGAAAATCCATAATGATTGCTTTTTGTCATAGAAAACTTCAGCAAGTCAGGAATCTGAATGCTTGCTGATGCCAACTACTGTATTTCAGATGTCCTGACTTTTCCAAAGTAGGCATCTCAGACTCCTCTGCTCCTGAGCAACCCAAGTGATCCAGAAATACCTGAACCAACTATGTAAATTCAGCTGCAGCATAGAGGACACTTATTGGGTCCCCATCTTTTACAGAGCTTCATCAAAAGTTGCTCTTGTTGCCACTAAGACAGAAGATGCTTTGACCCATCAATGCAGAAATCAGAGCAATGGTCAAGCACAAAGAAAACAACGCTTCAGTTTCATGTGTAAACATGAACTATCAAATCTGCTCCATCTCTTCCCATACTGAGAGGTAAGCTTTATCATTTCAGAAAGGGAAACTGGGGGAAGAGGTTCCTCAAAAGCACTGTATCAATAGGTATCAAAACTTAGATTATTGTCCTGGCTCTTGGTTCTACACTTAGACCACCATTCTTTCCATTCACCAACAGAACATCTCTGGCATGCTACCAGCGTTAGTGGATTGAGACTGAGCAGATGCTCACAGTAATATAATTTTCCCAACATTTATAGTTCTAGAAAAGTAGGATACATGCAGGTAGAAGCACTACTTGATATTTCTGAATTGCCAGCTCTGTACAAACGAAGAGAGTCTATAATTGGCACTTGAAACACTCTTTAAACTTCCAGAGTAACCCGCAGGAATCCCATGCATTGCTCAGAACAGAGGGAAGACTGTTCAGCTGCAGAACTGCTTATCTTGCTGATCCCTGTTGTGTGCCCCAGGCTACACAGGAGACATTTATAGCACACATAATGCAATTAGCCAAGGAACAGGTGAAAAAACCCTACGTTGCCTGCTACATTACAAGGATCATATTCAGTAATTTACAGAACTTCAAAGAGCCTCAGTGCAAGGTATCTTCCTCCTTTCACAGAATAAAACACACCCTTCGGCGTTTCACCCAGGCACCCAGCCCATCCTGTAAACATTTATGACAAGCAAGGTGTGTGCTACAGTCTTGTGGAAATCACTGAATTAATTTTCAAAGTGGCAGTTTGCCCAGTACTGTTTCAAGGGTCAGGCCCTGCTTGTGTTTTGCTACATACAAGTAAGAGAACCCTATCTACGATAAGTTCAACAAAGTGTGCTAACATATTCCTTCCTCCATGTGCAGAAAACGTTTTTAGTAACCGCTACACAAACATCACCTGATTTTTTTTTCCTTCCCTTTGACCTTCTCAAAAGTTTTCTTGCTTTTGCTATATGTGAAAATAATAAATACATGTGATATGCCAGTTATTAAGCCATCAAAAAATTACATGTCATTCCAGAAGGGACAGGAAACACTTGAGATTTAGAAGTCAAGAGCTGGTCATTAACACAAGTGTCCTGCCTATTAAGAAGCTTCAGCTGCTCCACATTTCCTGTGAAACCAACTTTGGTGGGATGTTCCTGCATATTGTGATGAAACAAGCTGCTCCCCATCTGAAATGACAACGGTGCCTCAAGGTTATTATTCAAGGTAAAGTTGTTCAGGAACCAAAGAGTAAGCTGAAGGGAATCACAAAGTCTAACATGATAGATGATAAGGAGTAAATCCATTGTCCAGGACATTGTCCTGCATCTGCACAAACAGAACTACCTCTGGGTTTCCAGTAGTGTAGGTAAAATTGCATTCTGGTGCTTTAAATCAAGGGATAAATAATGTCATTTTGTCCTTGGTGTTGGCTCAGCAAAGCTCAGTTTGTACATCCTGGCAGAAATGAGAATAGGCTAAAGCCATCAAAGATGTTTTGCAAAAGGGCTTGTCCACATTTCTGGCCAACCAGATCTTTCTTAGTGGAGAGCAATGGGACCTGTTCTAGAGGGGCTTCATCCTACAATGATGGTGGAAGTCTGGATTTCATTTCCCCACAAATGAGAGAGGCAGCTCCATGGGAAGTGGAGATTGTGATGCTTGAGAAAGCTTCATACATGAAGGAAAATGCAGCACCTGCATCACAAACAGTGCGTTTCAGAGGTGCTCTGATGGTCTCTGCCCTGTCATACATAAAAATACTGTCCAACACCTGCCAGTTTTTTGTGTTAGTCACCAAGGATTTCAAGTCATAATAAACCATCTTGATGAAAGTTCTTGTTTTTGCATGTTGTAGAACAAACTCAGATTTTTCATGAAACTAAGGGAGCAGAATACTTCTGGGTACCAACTTCCCTGTTTCCTAGGTAATTGCCTTTAAAAATCTCTTACTTCTCACACAAACAAAAAGAAAATTCACCTAGGGACTTACAAGCAGGAAATGCTGAACAGCTAAAAGCCAAACACTATACTTACAAAGGTCTACCTCTGCATGGTGGCAGCTTATTCAGCCCCTCAGCTTGCCTGGGACTCTGACCATGATGGTCACACTGAGCATTGTTTAAGCCATTGCTCCTCAAGGCTGCTGCCAGTGAAAGTCAGGGCTGCTTTTGTTTTGCATTTTTAACCCTTTTTTTCAGTTACATGGCACAATACTGAGACTAATAAGGATTACTGAGACTAATAAGGATTACTGAAACGAAGAAACACTCATGGTACAGGACATGAGCAATAAACTTACTTTTTCATTGCTGAGGTGTGAAGAGTTGCCGAGTTTTATTCTTCCCCTGAGATGAGTGCTCTCCTAAGAAAGAGAAAATATATCTGCATCAGTTAAACATTCAAAGACAAAAGGACAAATGAGTCTAGCAGGAACACATCACCAACCACTGCACAAACCAGTCATTCTCCTTGGCAGATTTACTTAACCAGCAAAAAATGTCCACACAATAGACTTTTGGTACTCCCTCTGTGTTTTACAGCTTATTTCCTCTATGATTTGCTCTCAGATGGTGGGTTACTACAAAAAATTATTTCCAAGGCAGTTCTCAAGAGGTTAGAAGAGGCATAAGACTTTAATTAATTTGTAACTATGATTAGAACATTAAATGATAAAAAGACAAAAAAATACAACTATAAAATTGATTTTTGCTGAAAACTACTGACAGCAGCTCAGTTCCTCCAAAGAGGGAAAAATGAACACTCAACAACTTCAGCCAGGGATAACAGACAATTCTTACTCCTCCTTTCCTGGAGAAGCAGAGCTGCTGCCAGCAGTTGTAGGCAAACAAATAAGTCTCCAGATGAGGGCATTTTTACAGCTGTCCTATATCCAAATGCATGTCCCAGGAACAGCAGTGGGATTGCTTTGTGTCAGAGCTTCATACACGGAGGACTGGACAGAGCCCCATGGAAACAGGTACAAGGGTAGGAAAACTCAGATGGCTCCATAAAACTGCCTTCTGCCTCTCTGCCCACCTGCAGGTGACAAATCAATGCCTGACACATGCATGAGAGGCAAGAAGGTGAAAAGGCATAGCATGTTATAGTAAAAGTGAACATGTCTTAAAAAGCTTTCATGTGATCTATAGCCTAGGGTTGTAAACTGCAATACAAATTAGGATTAGGATTATAACAAATTCACTGATTAGGCTTTTAAATAATTAGCAAATTAAATAGCTGCACTCCTGAAGAAAACAGAAAAGGTTCATCAGTAGTTTTCCTGCAGCTTTTCTTGGCAGCAAAATGGGCTCTTGAATTTAGTGCAGCCTTTTGGATATGAGCAGACCACTTGGTAGCTGATAGGGTTCAACAGCAAACACTGGAAATTGTTCAATAATCACAGAATCACAGAATGTTAGGGGCTGGAAGGCACCTCGAAATAAAAATGTGCTGGTATGCTGTTCACTTCCCAAGTGCTTAAAGTTGGATAAAATTATTTCAAAATCATCATCAGATGTTGCTAAGTAAGAGCTTTGGGAGATCTGATGATGTTAAATTTCAGTTAAAAAAGCCTTCAGCAACTATTTCAATAATTCATAATACTTTTTTTATTCTTTTTAAGACAAGGAAAACACAAGCTTCTGGTAGGAAGAAATGAAGCATTTCAACACAATTTCTACATTTTTGGTAGGTGAAAAATCTTTGTCTGATAAAAATCTTGCTTTGAAAAGTTAAAATAAAGTGAACCAGTTCAAATATTGTCTAGTTTTGTATTAATAAAAGACTGAGGTTTTCAAGAACTCTCATGTAATATTAAAATTTATATTTATTTCTTCCTTTATCACTTCTTCCTTCTGCATGTTTTTTGCTATCCTTGTTCAATATACAGAAATAGAAGATTTAATAGGGTGTGAAAGGGTGAAATTGTTTAAAAAAAGAAGGTGTGGGGGAAATTAATTGAGAAATGTAGTACCACAGAGAAGTTAATATTCAATAGTTGTAATAAACACCAATACTGTGTTATCACTTCCACTCTCAGCTGGTTGCTCTTTCTACACTAGAAATGAGGCAGGCTTACATGGAAGACTGATGCTTTGCATAACAGGAAAACAAAATATCTAAGGAGAGGCTCTGGAGCCAGTGTAGCTCCCTGGATAACTTCCCGTTGATGTCAGTAGGTTTTGGGTCAGAGTGTGACATGGGTGAGGCAGTGCCTGCTGCAGGAGCCAGCTGCATGTACCCTGTCTAGATTTCCTGGTGCTACACATATAATCCCTGGAAACCATGAACTGCCACAAACTATTGCTGGAGTCAATGTCTCCTTCTAATATGAGTGACTGTCTGATGAGGGCTCGATGCAGGCAGGAATGCTCTGCATTGCTTTGCCACTGGGCTCCCAAGAGGACAGGAGCCTGCAAGAATTCTGAAACCAGACCAAGTTACCTCTACTCCATGGCTGCAAACATGTCTGAAGATATTTGCATTATAGGATCTGTAATCATTAGTGTCAACTACCCATTCAGGGATGATGAATGATTATATACTGGAGAAGAAACGGTCACAGAGATGCTCTGTGTTCAAGACTAACAAGGGAAACACAGGGGTTTAGACACAGGGCTGCAATATGCCTTGAAGCTGCACAGAGAGGTGTCCAGAAAAATGTTGGAGTCTAATGGCTCAACAGTTTGATGTTATGCTAAATATCCAGTTGCAACACAAAGACCAGATTATGAAGAACATTCAGGTTTGTTGTGAGCGAGAAGACATTCTTACTGATCTCAAAATATCCTTAACTGACAGAAACAAGTTCCAAAGCTGCAAAAAAAATAAACCAAACCAAACAAAAAACCTTTGCCCACAAACTGTCACCTGCTGAAAACAATGGATTGGACAGAAATGAAAACCAAATACTTGTGTTTTGTATTTTCACAGAACCACAGAATTGTCAGGGTTGGAAGGGACCTCAAGGATCATCCAGTTCCAACCCCCCTGCTATGGACAGGGACACCTCACACTACAGCAGGTTGCCCAGAGCCACATCCAGCCTGGCTTTAAAAACCTTCAGGGATGAGGCTTCCACCATTTCCCTGGGCAACCTGTTCCAGTGTCTCACCATTTTGCTAGAACAGGTGATGCTTTAATCAACTGAAGAAATTATTTTCCACCAAACTGATGAAAAAAATATGCAGTGTTCAACCAGTCTAGATAGATTACCTGCCTGCTTTGAAGGCTGCCGTCAAGTGACAAAGGATGTAGTTATGCCAAATATACCCACAAGAGCAAAATTGCTGGACAACATGAGTACAAAATTAGCTTCTTTTGATTCTGAGTTATGGTTTTAGGGGAGGGTGACACACAAACTCTGGTGTTATACACTAGGAGGTGGAAGGCATCAAGACAGACTTGAACCATCAGCTTCTCACAATACAGCAACTTGCATAAAGCTATCAGTTGGTCCAATTTGGTAGCTACTGTGGCAACTACTTTCTGCTAATGGGTTTGCATGTTTGTCTACTTTGATAAGTAAGTGAGGGTTGCAGAAAGGGGGAGGTGAAGATAACTGGAAGTATTTGGTGCAGTTAACAAAGCACTGTCAGCTGCAAGTGCAGCATGACCTCCTTTACCTGTGGTCCTGCCTTGTGACACCTCTCCTGCTGGAGAAGGAGTTGTGGGCTCAGATAGGTTGGCAGAAGGCAGTGAGAAGCCAACCTCATATATATCACGCACTTCTACAAAAACTGAAAGAAATGATGCACAGTTTGAGAAAGAAGCCTTAGGCAGAATATTAGGAAAATGAAATCAGATTGATAACTGACATGCAAATTTTAGCTGACATGCAAACTCTTCCGTTAAACCTTTCATTCTCCCTCTCGTCCTCCATTGGTGTGCCTGTTTGTTGATTTTTGTTGAAATGGGATTATAAGCACAAGGACATAGGCACCATGAAGTCTCTAAACAGTATTGCTACATCATACACACAGTAGTTTAACTGTCAAACCTATTGCCACAGGAGGCTGCAGATGCCATGAGGGACAAGACAAATTCATGGAAGAAAAAGCCGCTGAGAACTACGAAGCACCAAAGATACAACCTCTGATACAGGACATCTCCAAGCCACAGATTGCTGGAAGGCTACAGCAGAGAACACATTCCTGGACTCCTTCTCTATTTGTTATCCTTCCCTTTGTGCCTCATGTTAGCCACCATCAGTGACAGGATTTGGGGCTACACAAATCCAGGATCTAAACAGGTACAGCTGGTTTAGATCATAGCTTCTTTTTTCCATCAATATTTCATAGAACCATGGAACTGTTGAGGTTGGAAGAGACCTTTGATATCATCAAGTCCAACCACTCACCCAGAGCTCACAATGCCAGCACTGCTGCTAAGCCACTGCCACTGAACCATGTCCCTCAGTACCGCATCCATGCCTCTTAAATGCCTCCAGGGATGGGAACTCCACCACCTCCCTGGGCAGTCAGTTCCAGTGCCTGACAATCCTTGCTGGGAAGAAATTGTTCCTAATATCCTGAACCTCCCCTGCTACAACTTGAGGCCATTTCCTCTTGTCCTGTCACTTGCTGCACCTAATAAGAGACCAACCCCTACCTGGCCAACTTCCTAAACCTAAGCAGATGCACATTAAAAGAGAAGGTGCTCTAGCAACTCCCACAAGGCAGCAGTGGTCTTCCATACACACAGCTTCCCACGTGGCACCCCTCAAACACTTCTGCCAGAGCCCCAACTGCTGATTCCCCCAGGTAAATTGGCAGTCTAGGCACTGGGCCCAATGCAATACACACTGCCTGTGTCCTCCTCTAAAGTGTGGTCATGCTTAGAAAGGATGAGGATAAGGAAGATGTAATAGGAAACATTTTGTATTCCTAACTACTGATCCTTCAACATATTTGTTTTAAAGTGCATGGGAAGTAGACTGAGCACACAGATACTGAGGGCTCTGCAAATTTAAATGTTTAGTCAGGGAAGTAACAGTACTTCAGTGAAAACACAAGGGTTTCTTCCTAATTAAAATTTCACTGGTGCTGGGTTTGATTTGATTTGATTTTCCATTCTCACAAATACACTTCTGTCTGACCATGAATGTTGCATGTTGCTGCCAGTATGTGTGAATAAGTGATGGGCACATAATCAGCTCGAATTACAGATGGTATAAAATCAATTTTGAAACTCAAACAAAACATTTCTTTGCCTCACCTTTGTTAAAGACTTTTGCATTAATCTCCCTGTAGTTCCCTCCCCCTCTCCTCTCAATTGGATTCAGTATCTGAATATATATTTTTTTGGAACACACATACACTGCAGAACATGATGATACAAAAGAGAGTTAACAGCTCATGCCACTATGAGTACAGAAAGTCTTTGACATGGGCAAAGCCCTCCTTGGTGTTATTAGGAAAGCTGGAAGAAAAGGGGCCATAAAGAATAATCTTTGACATAAAACCCAGGTTGTACTGCATCACAGGTTACATTCTCTGTAAGAAAAGATGAGTTGCACTATTATTTCACTGTAATATCTACTGCTGAGGAATTGCTCAGAAGCTGCAATCTGGTTTGGAGTAAAGAATTAAAGCAAGTTTTTCATAAAATATGGTTGCAGAAACCTATTTTTATGAAACTAGCTCTGCAGACACAAGAATCTAAATGTCTGTTTCTACCACACAGAGGAAGAAAGAGGAGTGTATTACAGATGGAGAACAGTATTGAGCAGCACTCAGTTCCTGGCTGCACTGCCTAGTTTTGGTGTGGGTCAAGGGGTCCAGAACCTGGGGCACTGCTCCCCTGCCATGTACTTCACCCGTGCCACTGCAAACTGTTCCTCTCCACCAATAGCAGGGCAGAAGGATCTATACAATTCACCACAGCAGAGAAAGCAGGTAAGGAAGCATTCAGGTGGAGGGTAGGAAGGCAATTGCTGCTTCACAGCCAACAAAGGGTGGAAGATGGCTCCTCCGACATAGGAACACCTTGAAAATATTTAGACTGGAAAGTCAGTCAGTGCTCCACAGATGAAAACAACACCTGACCCTCAGCAGTCTCTGTCTGCAAGAAACTGCTTTAGAAACCCTTGCAAATTTGTACAGCTCACAAACTGAATTAGAAATACAGAAGGAAGCATAAGCCATTTAATGGTTTCAACTACAGTTTTGCCCCAGATTGTCAGATGGAAGTGTGTGCAAGCAGATCTTTGTGGTGTGAGTGAACACAAACAATTCAGCCAGGAGCTGCAAAGGAAGTTTATTCTTCAGTTTCTGTCAAGAAACTTCAGGCCATTACACAACGCAAGGTTAAAAAAAAAAAAAAAAAAAAAAGAGTATCAGAAAATGAGATAGAGAAGGAAAGGCAACCAGGTACTTGATATATCTCTGTGCTGTGAGGAGACCCTTTTCAATGAAGCAGCTTCTAGGTTTTCTGCTTGCAGAGGAAAAAAAAAAGACACTGAAAGTACAGCTCATAACAGGAAAAAGAAATAATTAATATTGCATCCTTACATGAGTAGGAAGACCACTTCTAAGCATGAGGCATGCTAGCAGACTGCTCTTTGCTGACCTTCATTGCTTATCTTGCAATTAAGAGGAGGAAGGAAGAGAATTTTCAGTGACAGAGCATTTCACCTAAAGACCTGGTTTCTTCACCTGCTCCTGGAGGCATCCACCTAAATCCTAGACAAAATGAGAGAGATTTAAAATACTAAGGCATGTTGAGAAACCCCCATGGCTTGCTATAAAAACATGCCACCTGGCAGGGGCAAATGCCCCTGATGAGAAGAAATGGCCCAAAATTTTCTTACCTCTTTGAATGCCATGGTCCATGCTCAGATGTGTTTATCATAGTAGAAACCAAGGATGAATAAATCCTCTGCCCCAGCTCCAGGTTTGTTCCACTGTACCACAACCACATCTATGGCTTGATGTGTGATGCAGAACATTTAAACAGTCTCAGCATTTGGAGATTGATGGAAAGCAGTGATGGAAGATATTGTCATTCAGACACATCATCTCAAAAGACCTGAGGATTTTACAGGTGCACAGTGGGCTGTCTCATCAGGTGCTGAACTTCATATACATTCTAATGACTGAGGCAAGATTTTGTGCAGAATTAGAACAAGTTGGTTTTTTTCCTTTGTTCTGGGATGATTCTGGTGCTTGGTCACTGTGTACAGTACAGCCACCAGCCTCTGATGTCGAAAGCTAGGAATCCTCACAGCCTTTACAAAGGCAGGTCTGGAATGATGTAGGCATATAACTAGAATAATCTTAAAAGTGACTGAAGTTATAGGGTCCAATGCTGTGAAATCCCACAAATCTTCAAGGCAGGTAACTCATCTTGTGCAAAGGATGCATCCAAGAAATGTTATTAAAATCTACACCCAGGCGAAGCAGCAGAAATAGCTCTCAGGCTGTAATTGCTGTTAACCAACAGCAGCTTTGGTAGAGATGTGAAGCATCTGGGGATTGCTGGTTGTTCTACATCCTCTCTTCACACTATTATATACTGAATTGCCCTTTGAGAGCACCTCTAGATATTTTCTGATCCCTTTTTTCTCCAGTGTGAGTACAATATTTCACGTGTCACTGGTTGGTAGCTCCTCAAACATCCATTTGTCTGGTACATTTTTTTAAGCTTTGTTTACTTGCCATGGGGGAATTTTCATTTTTGCCCAGAGTAGCTATCTTGGGAAGTCCTGATGCAGACATACACTGTGGGCCTTTCTCCAGCCACCTTCCATTTCAGATTTTGTGGCTCAAAATTTGAGCCACATCAGCTTTGGCTTTTAATATCATGCTGGTAAATTTAATGCAGAACAGGCAAGCCCCTACAAGCTGAGTAAGTCACATCCTACCCTATCATCTCAAAAGAGCACACAGTTGTTGGAAAACATGCCCTAATGAATCATCTTATGCTTAGGTGCCAGGATTATACCTAACAGCTCTGAAATATTATGTTACCTGCACATTCCTATGAGATTTTATATTGAATATTGAACTGGTGGGCTGATACTATAAAGGCCCTTCATACATTTTACCTGCCCTAGGATGGGTACTCCAGGCAAAGGTCATAAAACTGTCAAGCCTTTACTCAGGTATTAATACTTCTATCAAGCATCATTCATCTGCAGGCTGGTACATGCAGATCTTACCCCAGGTGCTATTCTTCTGCCTTTCTGTTACTGAGGAATTTCCATCCCTCAGCAGTTTTCATGAGTCCTAAAATGTCATCAATACCTTTGCTAGTTTTCAGTGAAATAAACAAGAAACCTTGCAGAAAGAGTTAGGTGTGTTTTCAGGACAAGCAATTCTTTGTCATTAAGATCATGGATGATAGTATTGATCTCATAGTCAAGCAAACCCTTCCATCTTATGTTCTTGGGAAACTGATCTGCCACTGACAAGGCAAACTTGCATGTCTGTGGGCGATATTGAATCCCAGACAAGAAATATTTCTGCAGGTAGATTTTCTAGATCTCTGTGTTGCCCAAGACCATTTATTCTCCCTTTGAAGAGCCACCCTATATTTGCCTATATAGTCACCATGGAATGGCTGCACTAAGTCCTGCATATGCACATTAATGTCAAACTTTGGAGGTGATTCAGTATCCTGAGCATCCGTATCCAAGCTGAGTTTTCTCCTAAGACGCAAGTTCAGGCAGTTATCTTGCATGAGGTGTTGCAGTTCACTGGCAAACGTGCACGGAAAGTCCAAGGTATTTAGCTTTGTCTGCCTGGTTTTTACATCACATGAATTCTCAATCATTTGTGCCTTAGAGCTCATAGCCATCAACAGCTCATCTTTCTGAGAAGAGTTTTTTAAAAAATGAGAATATTAAAGCTCAGTTTACTTAGTGTTCCTGGTGATACTGCTGTATTAAAACCATCACTTCAGTCCAGGCTCAAATGAACTCTGTTCTTTTTCTGTATTTTTTCACATTAACTGTAGGTAATTGAAAGAATATTCTTGATTAGATTAAATGCAGCTGTGCTTCTGAAAGAGGAGTCTTTCCTTTTTCTTTCAATTTACAGTCAGAACCTCATTTTAGAAATCCTAAAAATAGGATCCTTCAGTAGTCAATGGACCTCCACAGGTCAGCTCATTCCAGTTCAAGACACATGTCCAAGGCAGATGTGATAAATAGCTCTCTGGACACACACATCTCTTTCAACTATGTGCAGCCAGCTTAGTTTTTAGGCAGATAAAATATGGCAAGATTAAACTCATCAAAATGCTTGATCAAGATACATCACAAACACAGACAGGGTTTGTCCCTAGGTTGCCTCCTTCAGCAGTTTGTAGGTCATATCCTTAACTGGTTTGTATGTATGCTGGTTCCCCCCCAGTTTTAACATAATTACATAATAACAAAATCTTCAGTTTGGAATAAAAAAAGTAAAAATAAAAATAAATCTGATTTGTACTGATAATAAAACTTCATTTGAATAGATATCAAAGCAGAACTTTGTTTATATGCTTTGCCACAGGCAGCTAGCAGCCTATTGATAGTGAGAGGATGATGTAGGTCAGTCTCTAAAGGTAAGGTTGCTCTTAAGAACTTTCTACTTCTATTCAAAACCTTTTGTAGTTTTATTAGTATATACAAGCAGAGGCAGTTACAACAGCCTTTCTAACCAGCTGGACAATGAATTCACCTTTTAACTGAGCTGTATTTTATGTGTCTGAAAAGGAAAAAGAAGAACATACATAAAGAAGTTTTTCAAAGTGCATTCATTTTCAATAGTTGTAAGAAGGACCACGAGTCAGACATTGCTCAAGTTTCAATCTGTGCTGTAAGAAACATTTGTCCTTATGCCTGAGCTTTTAATGAAGCCAGTGAATGTTATTCAAATGGGCAGGCATCCTGACATATTCAAAAATACCTGTATGAGTGATACATACATCTGTAAGAAACCAGGTCCTTCCTTCAGAGTGCTTTTAATTTGACAAATGTCTCTCACATCCTGGGGGGAAACAGGACTCCCATTTCTGTGAAAGCAGGTTTAATTTTGAAGCATGTAAAGAACTCAAGAGAGAATGGTAGCTAGTTTAAATATGAATTGTATTAAGGAGAAAAGGGCAAGAATCTTGTCTTCTAAGTGATGGTGACTCATATCTTACAATTACAGCATGGATACATCATACTTCAGTAAAAAAGAGCATCAAGGCATCTTCTGGATGAAAGAAACTTGGATGCTTGGTCAACTGGTAGCTGACTGACAGGCACCAGACCTCATCTTGTGAAAAAAAGCAGTGAGCCTGAATCTCTTCTCATTTCCCTGCTGTAAAAATACAAATAATTCTGCTGCCAATGAGGTGACTGTTGTTAAAATCAGTATGAGGGTAGAATCAATTAAAAAAAAAAAAAGAAGTGTAATGAAATCCAGTTTCTGGCTTCATTCATCTTTCAAAAATACCATGATTTTAAATGAAAACATATGCACAACTCCATATCCCTTAAGATAAAGCTTAAATCCATTCCCAAAGACACATGGACAAGCTGGAGAGGTGGGCCCAGGTGAACTTCATGAGGTTCAACAAGAGTGAGTGTAGGGTCCTGCACCTGGGCCAGAACAATCCTCACTATCGATACAGGCTGGGGGATAGAATAGTAATAGAAAGCAGCCCTCTGGAAAAAAACTTGGAGGTGCTGATGAATGAGAAGCTGGACATGAGCAGGCAGTGTGAGCTTGCAACCCAGAAGGACAATGGCATCTTGGGCTGCATCAAAAGATGCATTGCCAGCAGATCCAGAGAGGTGATTCTGCCACTTTGCTCTGGTGAGACCTCATCTGGAGTGCTGCCTCCAGCTCTGGAGCCCTCAATATAGGAATGACATGGACCTATTAGGGCTCTGGGAGACCTAATAGCAACCTGCCAGCACCTGAAAGGGGCCTACAAGAAGAATGGGGAGAGACTGTTTACAAAGGCCTGTGGTGATAGGATGAGGAGCAATGGTTCCAGACTAGAGAAGAGCAGATTTAGGTTGGATGTTAGGAACAAGTTCTTAGCTATGAGGTGGTGGAACACTGGAACAGGTTGCCCAGGGAGGTGTTTGGGGCCCCTTCCCTGAAGATATTCAGAGTGAGGCTCGACAGGGCTCTGGGCAGCCTCATCTAGTTGAGGATGCACCTGCCATTCTATGATTCCATGATATGCCAAAACCCCCATAAAAATTCCCAGAACACAAAGCTCTGAAGTGCAGTCACCTCAGTGCCACAGCACAGTCATTTAGGGGCCAAACCGTAGACTGCATTTGCTTGGCAGCAATGGGGCAGAATGATTCATCCTGCAATGGAGTTGGCACTTGTCCTGCCTTTCTAGTCTCCTAGTATGCTCCATGTAACAAGGCTTCAGGGATCTGGCATGACTCTGGTTTGTTTGCCAGAGCTACCCCTGTGGGTCTTTTCTATTGCACAAAAGCTTCTGGGAGTTGCAGAGAAGGCTGGAGAGTGCAAACTGTGCCTCTCCAGCAAGCAGAGGATGGTCAGATCAGGTTCTGTATTCAGAGGACTTTCTGAGAATGTGGAGGAAAGGGAAGAGCAGCTATCTGGCAGCCTCTGAAATATCATTAGGGGAAAGAGATGGCCAAAAGCCTTATTTTTTTGGTTTGTTTTGTTACCTAAAAATGCATAAAGTTACAGGCTATTTTGCTTGAAGGAGTTCTGCAGATTAAGTGAGAGCAAAGGTGGGACCTACATGGTTGAGGAAACAAATAGCTGGGACTCAGAGTATTCAGAACTTTTTTTCTGCCTCAACTGTGTTTTGTGCTATTCTGTTTCTTGCGCTATCTATAACTGCATCCATATCTTTGCTTATATTGATGATATTTTGCTTTCTTTGTTCCTTTAGGCTTTATTACCACATATTTTGTAAGAAACTGGATCAGCGAAGCACAGGATGGAGGAATTTGTAATGAGAGTAGGATTTTGACTGCAAAGGGTGGCTGGGTTGCAGGGCTGCCAACACTGCCAACACCAGCTCCAGCAGAGCCTTGTTTACATACAGCACTGACTCACAAACCTTTTGGTCCCTTGCATATCAACAGTCCTCAAACCTTCCTGTGTAGCCAGATCTAGCTGATAAATATCATGATCACAGTTAATCCTGAATACACCTAGGTGCAGATCACTTACCATGAATGATTTTAAAAGCTGATTTTCCATAAACCAGTCATACCACACACAAAGCAGCTGCACCGCAGCTCTACAGGCTCCCAGTCTGGGATTTGCACTGGAGAGGAATTGTTGGCAGTGACCTTGACCTGACAGGAGCTCAAGATGGTATTGCTACTGGAAATGACACCCTGAAACTGCTCTTCTCTGGGCTCAGAGAGCGAGGCAGATGTACACACAGGGGAAAGACTCACCAGTCTCAGAGGAAGTTGTCTTCACAGAAAGAAGTTTGACCCCTTCTTTATCTGACTGGGTCCTGTTGAAGTCAGAAAACATTTAAGCAGTCAGCATGCACATTGGTCAGCCAAACAAAACTAGAGTAGGCAGCACCTAAGCCAGTCTGCAGGGGCAGTCTTGAAATGGGCTTTGCATGAGGTCATGTGTAAGTCTTAGGGTGGAAATCACCATATACCAATCTCTCTGAAAACACCTTTCCCTTAAAATATGTCATAAATCAAGTTGTATGACTCCAGGTTTGATCTAGAGCTCCACAGAAGTACATCTAGAGGAAAAGAGGGAGTAATCTTTTTTCTCTGTCAGCACAAGGCTTTTAGCCCTGTTGAATTGCAAAAAGGATCACTTCAGATGTCCAGGGAGTCAGGGCTAGCAAGTAAATCATCAGCCTAAATGTTGCTTTTGGTCATAAAAACCATAGGGGCCACAGCCATACTACTGAGAGGCCTCTAGTATATATTTTCTAATAGATCTCCACAAACTCCTTATGCCAATACTGTTTTAGCTGAACCTCTGCAAATGGACTGGTGGAAAGAACATGGGACAGGGGAACATGAAATAATGGGGGATATGAGAAAAAGACAGTAAAAAATAACCTAGAATAAAAAAAAATAATAAAAAGAAAGAAAACAAACAAAAGAAGTGGGAGGTGAAAAAGAAAAGAAAATCAGAGGGGCAAAAAATTGATGAAAAAAGATAAAAGTCTGGGCCAACAGGCCCCATGGCACAGCATGAGCTGTTTGTTTCAAAAGGATTCCCTGCAAAACCATTCTGAGCTGTTGCATTTCTATCCCTGCTGGAACAGTTGTTTATCATGGGTACAGGTGATGTACAATAGCTGCAAGTGCATCACTTTTCAACAGGGTATTTCTCTTTGGGGTGGCAGCCACTTATTATGTTTAAACAGAGAAAGATCAAAGAAATCTCATGCATAATCTGCTGCATTGGGAAGTGCCCCATGATGGATCTTAAAGCAAGGAAAAGACAGGATTCAACCTACTGTTCAGTGCCGTTCTCTTGTCTCTCTGGAAGAAGAAACAAAAACTTAATATCATTTTCACTGCTGGAACTCACTGAAGTAAACGTTTAGACAGAGCTATTGGAGTTGCTGGCAGAAGGCTCACTTGTGATTTTGCAGCACTGCATTAAGTACATCAACACAAATAACCAGTTTGAATGGTAATTCACAGAATCATAGAATTGTCAGGGTTGGAAGACACCTCAAGGATCATCTAGTTCCAACCCCCCTGCCATGGGCAGGGACACCCCACACTACATCAGGTTGCTCACAGCCACATCCAGACTGGCCTTAAAAACCTCCAGGGATGAGGCTTCTACCATGTCCCTGGGCAACCTGTGCCAGTGTCTCACCACCCTCACGGTGAAGAATTTCTTCCTGACATCCAATCTGAATCTACTTATTTCTAGTTTTGTTCCATTCCCCCTAGTCCTGTCACTACCTGACACCCTAAAAAGCCCCTCCCCAGCTTTCTTGTAGCTCCCTTCAGATACTGAAAGGCCACAAGAAGGTCTCCTCGTTACTCCTTGTTACTTTTTCTGGCTCCTCTTCTCAAGTGCTCGTCATGACACCTATGAGAGGGAGCTGATGTTGGTCAAATGGAGAATGCTATGTGACTGGCACAGGAGCACACCAGAAGCAGGCTTTTCCCTGCAGTTTCCCATTCCCTGGGTAGCTGGCACAGAGAAAAGGAGCATGCAACAGTTCTTGAGTACATAACAACTGAGCTAAAAGGCACAGGGGTGAGGGGAGTGAGGGAACAAGCTGCCAGGCTGCATGGCACAACATCTGAGAGCAGAGCCTGCCATCCCAGCTGATGAGGAATAGGCTTCTGCCCAAAATGAATAACATACCCAATGTATTTTATTCTTATGTGCAAGTGTGGGCAGATGGATGGGACCAGGAGGTTACACTGGAGACAGGGAGCCAGTTCTAGCCCCATGGCACTGGGCACAGGGCTCTCTGTCTGTCAGGGAAGCTCACTGGATAGGCCTTGGCAAATCCTGCAGGAAGTACCACAGATATCTACTCTTGCTTCCAAGTGAATTTGTTAGTGCTGGGTCTGCTGGCATTTGTGCACAGGGGAGGCTGGTGAGGAAAGGTTCTTCACCTCTTATCTTCCACTCTTGACTCTGAATATTCAGTAATTCCTTAAGCAATGATCACACCTTCCTCTGTTTGTCTGGGTCTGGTTTTCCATGTCACTGGCTAAATTGGTTGTGACACACTTTGCCTTGGTCTACAGCTTCAAAACCCTGTTGTGATTTTGTATTTCCAAGGCCCAGTGATTTTACAGTTGAAGCTCTGCACAGTTCTAACCTATGCCAGCTCAAAGGGAGAGAAAACCCACAGTCTGGATCCAGATCTCAGTTTTCACTTAAGGGAGAATTACACTTGCCTGTGGCCCACTTGGGCAACTGTTTGAAACTTTTTGGCAAATGGAATTTAATGGAATTATGCCCCATTAACTGAAGTATTTCATGGACAGCAGTGAAATAGATACTGGCCTTAGCTACCCTGTCAAAATGACTTCTGAAAATACTGCTTGCTGAGGGATTTTACTCCTGTTACCATTTGAAAGGGGAATTTTAGCCTAGTCCCTGACTGCAAAGACTGAGGGTGGAATGGAACTGCCATTGGTTATAAAAGAACAATAATGTAAAAGAAATATAATTCATTGGCTTGCTAATAAAGATATAGAGAAGAGGCATAAACAGTTCTTTCTCTCTTTTCTTCTGTTTGCAACTTCTCTCTCTCTCTCTCTCTTCCGTGACCTTGCCAGGGGGATCTCTGTTTTGACTACTGTGTGAGGTAATGGGAAGGAGGTAGGGAGAAGGGGAGGAGGTGAACAGTCCCCCTTGGATCTGTCCAGGGGGGGTCTGAGGGGTTTCTGTGTTGTTTACAAATTGTAAATATCTCTATACTGTACATATATTGTATATTTTGTACCCACTCATTGCATTTCATAGTTCTAGATTTTAGTTTGCTTGTAAACAGAGCTTCATTTGCTTCCATCCCAAACTGAACTGGTCTGGCTATTTATTTTGGGGGTAGCTCTCCAAATTATTTGAGGGGAGGGTAATTTCAACCCACCACAGTTCCCATGTACATTATACTGTAACTGGAAAAAATACCTGTCTACAATGTGTATGTGTGTCTTTGTGTGCATGTATGTATATATCACATATTTCCTATAAGAAAGGAGTGATGTTTTTTTGCCTGAGATAAAATAAATATAGGCATTTTATTAAACAAGATCTCCAAACTTAGTTTCCACTCTTTTTTCTTCTCAACCTGATTGACTGATTGTGTTAGCACAGCTGTTTTTTATCTCTTTGTAGCTGCAAAAGCATGTACAAAAATCTTTGCTGTATTCTATATTCTCCAAAAAATCAGAGACATTTTAGCTCTCTCTGTTCTTCCTACTGATTTTGAAAAATGGGAGTGTTACTTTCCTACTTTAGGCAAAATACTTTGAAATACCAGAAGCTTTTCTAGCAGGCTGCTTCAACATCTATAGTTAAGACAAGCTAAAAAGACTGCAGAGATCTTTCAATAACAAAAAGCATACTGATCTCCCCCCACCCCCCATCACAGAAGGTAAACCAAATACCTGGAGCTTTCTTCTGGCACATTCTGTACAAAGCCACCAGTGAGAAGACAGAGAGGGTAATGACTATCAAGGTGATGACAACTGGCAAGATAATGCCTGCAAAAGAGGGAAAACGTAATTTTACCTGCTGCCCCTGGCTCTGTGTGCAGGAACTGGCAAGCACAAAAGCAGGAGGTACCTACAGCTCCACTTTGCCAAACATTACCAGTTTCTCTGGAGTGAGGCAACCTGCTGCTCCTGCTATTCCTCCCACATCTTAGTCCTTCCCTGACACTTGTGCTGCCCTGTGGAGCTGGTTTTGCCCGTTGCTAGATAGGAGAGTGAGGTTTTAGCACCTGCCCCAACAGGACTGCCATAACCTCAATCAAGATATTCACAATTGACCGCCAGTGTTGATGGCCCCCAAAAGGTTTTGTGAAAGGTTTTATGTCTGGAACAGTCTTGTTTCAGGCATAAATTTTTCATCCATGCAATTTATTTTTTTCATCTTTTTTTTCTGGAAAATAAGATTCATCTGAAATTCAGCAACTGAAGCAATTATTTCTCTTTTAACGTGGTACATCCAGAAAGACACCAAGGAGTTACATAATTCAGTAACATTCCCCACAGCACTTACAAGCAGGGATAGAAAATGCAAGATCTCCTTTTTAAACGAGGACATTTCTTTCCTTTTATTATTTCCCACCATCTGCCATTTCCTGACAGGTGTTTCCCAGCCAAGAAGCAAAAAGGAAAGAATTATGTAACGAAGAGAAGCTTTCCCGGGGAAATATGTAAGCCCAGCTTCTCCCCATTTTGTTTGTTTGTGGGTTGTTTCTTTTTTTTTTTTTTTTCCTCTGGCAGCCACCAGCCACATTCAAATATAACAGGGGCTCTCTTGCCTCCTGGCCTAAGCCCTGTGTGAGGGGAGATTGCAGCTGTATTCCTGCTGCTTTCCACAGCATCAGCCAGCATGCCTGCCTGGTGTGTAGAAACAGCATCTTTGATGGCTATTGATGCAGTTAATATTTAATATTCACGTAGATATGTGTGTGTGTGTGTGCAGCTATGGAGCTGGAGGGAGAACCCTGAGACAAGTTTATAGTGGAAAAACATCAAACATATTTTGCCAAGCCAGTGCGTTGGGTAGGAAATAGCAGATCTGCAGCAATACTCTTGCCTGAGAGATGCATATTAGAATAAAGGATTAAGTAACATGCATCATGCAAATATCACATTACATTAGAGGTTGGAAGGGACCTCCAGAGGTCATCGGGTCCAAACCCCCTGCCAAAGCAGCATCACCCAGGGTAGTCTGATGAATGTGTCCAGAGAAGGAGACTCCACAACCTCCCTGGGCAGCCTGTTCCAGTGTTCTGTTACCCTCACTGTAAAGAAGTTGCTCCTCATGTTGAGATGAAACCTTCTGTGTTCAAGTTTGTACCCATTCTTCCTTGGCTTATTACTGTGCACCACTGAAAAGAGCCTGGCCCCCTCTACTTGCCACCCACCCCTCAGATATTGATAGACACTGATCAGATCCCCTCTCAGTCTTCTCTTCTCCAGACTAAACAGCCCCAGGGCTCTCAGTCTTTAATGCTTTAAGAGTCTGCAGGAGACTGCCTCCTAGTCCTTCTCTCTCATGACAATGTGAAAAATATATTCACATAATACATTCATAACAATATATTCTTATATTGTTATGAGTACACATTACATGAATAACATTTTCATATATTTCCTTGTATCTTTTCTCACAGATGAGGACTCTGTTTACTTTGTTGTTGTTGTTGCTTTAATTTTTAGTTTTATCACTTTGGGAATATTTGTGCTGCTCTTCAGTAAGAGTGGTGTCAACTTGTTAAGCTTTGTTTGTCTTTGAGAGGAGTTGTATAACAGACAGCTAAACTGGGTTTGTAAAAGTGTCTATGTCTGGTCATGCTAGAAATACAACTGCCCATTTCATTTCTCTGCTACTCTGACTTATTATCAAAAGCCAAACTGAACAACTGAAAACTCAAAAGCTGGAAAATAAAGTAGGAACACTCACTAGAATAGTGGCTATCCTTGTCTGCCACATTGCTGTTTCCAGAACTGCTTCCAGGAATGCCAATATCTAGATCTGCAAAAGAAATGTTGCCTTTCAGGTTAATGTGTTGGTTCCAGAACTTCCCAAACAATTCTTCCCCCAAAACAACTTTTCTGTCTCCAGTTCTGGAGTCATTTGGTGCTCCACAGCTATAGTTCTTCTCAATAATACTTGGAGAATTTGGCAAGAGCAGTGGAAAAGTTTATCTAGTGTGGCCTAGAAGAAACACAGATTTTGCATGAGTGTAGTCTTCCCTAGAATCATCTGCTTGTCCGCTTGGTGGGCATGAGCTACAAACCTTTTCCCTTCAAGGAGGCTAGGATACTGTTCACCATTACAAAAGAATCCTTGACAGGCAAATAATCACAGAATGCTAGGGGATGGAAGGGGCCTCAAAAGATCATCCAGTCCAGCCCCCTTGCAGAGCAGGATCACCTAGACCAGATCACACAGGAATGCATCCAGGCAGGTTTTGAATATCTGCAGAGAGAGAGACTCCACAAGCCCCCTGGACAGCCTGTTCCAGTGTGCTGTCACCCTCACAGGGAAAAAATATTTTCTCCCATTTCCATGGAACTTCCTATGCCTCAACTTCCCCCACTGCCCCTTGTGCTGTCATTGGGCATCACCCAGCAGAGCCTGGCTCCATTCTCTTGGCACTCACCCTTTACATCTTTATAAACATGAATGAGATCCCCCCTTAGTCTCCTCTTCTCCAAGCTAATGAGCCACAGCTTCCTCAGTCTCTCCTCATAAGGAAAATGTTCCACTCCCTTAATAATTTTTGTGGCTCTGTGCTGGACTCTTTCAAGCAGTTCCCTGAGGTCCTTCCTGAACTGAGGGGCCCAGAGCTGGACACAATATCCCAGATGTGGCCTCAGTACAGCAGAGTACAGGGGGGAGGAGAACCTCTCTCGACGTACTAACCACAGCCCTTCTAATCCACCCCAGAATGGCATGGGCCTTCTTGGCCACAAGAGCACATTGCTGGCTCATGGTCAATCTTCCATCCACTAAGAACAAGGAAAAGAGATGCCTCTGAAATAAGAAAGACCAAAACATTTCACTGCTAATATTAATAATAATAAAAAAAGTGTTTAAAAAAAAAAAAAAAAAAGAGGTACAGTATAAGTAGCTTGTGATTTTCCTGAGAATTGAATGTCACCACAGGATGTGCATGCTCTCTCTGCCACGTTTGGGGGACAGGAACGACTATAGGGAGCCTCTGGGACATTTTTTAGAGCTAAGTTTAAAGGAATGCATCTGAATCTTCAGGTGCTAGTCTGAATCTGAGTCAAGCATCATTAACCTGAAGTATTTATTACCGTGTCACATACACTCTGTTGAAAAACCATCACTGAACTTCCAGAGAAAAAAAGAAAAAGCCAACATCAGTGCTTCCCCAGGTGCATTATACAGCACCACAACTGACTGTGTTTAAAGGTCGTTTGGGTGTGGTGCTTGGGGCTATGGTTTAGGGGTGAACCTTGCAGAGTAGGGTTCTGGGTTGGACTTGGTGATCCTGAGGGTCTTTTCCAACCTGAATGTTTCTCTGATTCTGTGTTCTGTATTGGATAGGCTTGAGCAGACACATGCTTACTGTCACTGAAAAAGGCCACCAGCTGGACAAATGTAATGCAATACCATTGCTCATTTAAATATCAGAAATCACTCTCCAAAAAGGCACCTGGGAAAGCTGATCTCTTAAGCAGGGATCCTGGTAGAGAGAAATATAAGTAGTGAGATCAGGGTAGCAGCCACTGAAGTTTTGTTGCAAGCTCTGACTCACTGCTCATGTACCATCTCATGCCCCACATCTGCACAGTTCCACCTCAAAGAACAAAAAAGGGCCAAAGTTGATGGGTGGAAGCTATGAAATTAACTGAGCCATGAAAATCAGTTCCTCAGAGCCATTTTGAACACAATTTTGTTCTGCTAACTCCTTGAATGACACGTCCCTATTTTCACAGAAGCTTTTGTACAGGCAGTACTTGTCACTGTAGTCTGCTGAATTTACGGAACAAAAGAGGTTGGTTTGTCCTAGCCACTCCTTGCTGGGACACCCCCATTCTTGCTGCACTGATTTCAAACTCATGTCCACTACAGAGAAATGTTTTGGTGACTGTTTTCCCTCTGCTGTTCTCCTTTTGCCCATGCTCCCATTCTCACAACATACTCACAACTGTTCAGATATGTAAGAGTACATTGTCTCACGATATAAACTGAGCAGAGCAGGGAGCAGCCAGGGGTAAGTTTCTCTGCAGGTCTGCTGGATATGCCAGCATGCTGGATTTTCCAGGTAACTGGGACACACATGGTCCTGCTTAAAAAATATATGTGGATTGAGTGGTAGTGCAAAGGGAAAAATTTGTGAGAGCTGTGTTTTCATTTTTGTTCTGCTGCAGTGTAGCTGTGTGAATTCTGGGCAGATTGGGCTAGCTTCTCTGCTTCCTTTCCTCTTTTTTTTTTTGTTTGGTTTGGTTTGGTTTGGTTTTGTCTATTTGTCTTCCCCCTCCCCTGCCTTTCATTTGTCTGGCCTGAGACTAAATCTCATGGGGAAAAATGATCACTTACTTTGTGCTTGTGTGATGTCTAAACAATATAGACACAGCTGAGACAATCTGATGCTATAGTGTGGGAAACAATCATTGCCTGTGACCCTTATCTCTGAGAAATCACTATGTTGTTTTAAAGCAGAAGTTCTTTCTCTCTCCCATGGTGACTGTCTGCTGAGGGGTGATAACGCAAGGATGGAAACTGTGAGCCATCATCAAGTGACTGAAATAATTCTTAGGACTTTGTAATTCCATGTGATTGCTTTAGATTTCCCATGGAAATACTGCTGTCCTTTTCTCTGCTTTACCTGATATACTACATGAAATACAGGGCAAACAGGCAATTATCACAGCAATGAGTTATCCTGGGTGCTGGCTGAAAATGTCAAGAAGCAAGGTACACTGAAAACCACGAATGTGTATCCCTGCACTAGGGCAGTATCTCTTCAGGAGAAAAACTGAGGATTCAAATCCACTGGTTAATTTCCTAGTTCTCTGTTAAATGACAAGGATGTGAGTAATGTAGGAAAGGAAAAGCCCATAGGTTAGCCTTTTAACTGCTTGAGACCACCAGTATGAAAAACAATGGCTAAAAAGAAGCACTACTGAATGAATAAAATGGATTAGTTACCCACTTCATTCATTAAAGTTTCTCAGAAGCCAAGACAGTCTACTTTCTCTGGAGCTGGAAAGTGTATCTGGAAGATATTTTCCAGCTATGGAACAATCTGAGATCAGAATAACAATTAATTGGAGTAATATATCCAGGATGGTAACAGGAGGGACAAGCTTTTGCTGGCAGCAGCAGCAGCAGGGACCAGTACAGAAGAGGCTGCTTCCTGATAAGCCCAGAGAAAGGAAAATAAGACAATACAGGCTCACTAGTGCAGGAAATTCTTGCCTTACTGTGGGACCTGCTGCTTCTAAGCACAGGACAAGGAATGAGAGCCACTGACAAGAACAAGCTCCTCGGTAAACATTCTATTTATATCAGTTTCCCATTGCATCACACAGTACTAGCCTGATTAGGGGGTTTTGTGCTTCCACCCCGTTTTCTTTTCAGTACCTGCTAGTCTGACATGACATTCAGCTGAAATCACAGCAGAGTTACTCGCTGCCACAAG
Source organism: Indicator indicator (assembly GCF_027791375.1). Taxonomy (NCBI): domain Eukaryota; kingdom Metazoa; phylum Chordata; class Aves; order Piciformes; family Indicatoridae; genus Indicator; species Indicator indicator. The sequence continues at coordinate 33,997,312 of NC_072017.1, forward strand.
TTGAGCATCAGTCTTCTGCTTCTCTGAACTTCAGGTTCATTCTTCCCCCAGAGCCTTTTTGTTCCCTGAACGTTTCCTTTCCTCAGGCTGCCCCTCTCCCACCCCACGCCAGCCCTTTCGGTCAGTATGCACAGAGCAAACTCTTCTATCACTCTTACTTGTTGATTGTGTTAGGGAGCTCGTGTGAAGACCTACAATGAAACAAAAGGAACAAGTTTGTTAGTACCTGGTTTAGATCTGTTAGATTCTGTCCAGAACCTTCACATCACACAAAGTGGCAGACTCCAGCAACCTGCTCAATAACACCACGAGAACTGCTGCCCCAAAACTGACACTGTTCCCAAGCCCAGAGAGTCTGAGCTGTGAAAGCCTGCAGACATCCCTTACAGGTGGGAACAGAATCCAAAGCCCAGCCTATGCTAGATTGGTATGCTGCTCGAGAAGAGAAGATCCTGAATTGATATATTCCTAAAAAAATTCCTCCTGCCAATAATGAGTAAGTGCCTGGAAGTGAATAGCTGACATTTAACTGACAAATAAGTGTTTTAATAATAGAAACTCAAATGCCTAATTCAGATGTGTCTTCGAGTGTCACAAAATCCTTTAGAAATGAATCTTCATTAATTATCTTGGTGCTTTTGGCTAGCAGATTGCTGAGCAGCAGGAGTAAGAGACATTGTTAATGAGGAAGAAATGGACCTTGCAGAGCGTTGTGCACACTGTTTACTGGCCCAGTACTGTCAACTTCCTCTGCACTTCACAAGTTTTTGGTGCAGAATACTTTTTCTTTTCTTTTTTTTTTTTTTCTTAGCTTTTTGTTAGTATGCTGCTGCTTTTGTGTGTCTAGACTGTAGCTGTCTTGGAAATTAAGGTGGCTGTGAGTACTTCACATTTGGAAGCTATCCACGGACAGCCATTGCTCCCACAGTGATTTTTATTTCATTGCATTAAATCTCTTCTGTGATCACTCTAAATTCAAATGGAGCCACCAGGCGCCTAACTTGTCCATATCTTTGAGAAGATCCACCTGCATGAACTGGCAGCAAAACATGTATCTGTTTATACAAGACAGACTGCCTCTTGCCCAAGACAAGTGACTGGCAGTCTGCCTGCCTGGTGAAATCTCTCACACTGGATTACTGGTGCTACCGAGTCAAAAAATCCCTCAGGCCCTATATCCTCAGCTGCCACTCATTATTTTGAGGTATAAATCACAGTGTTTGGTCACCTTCCTCTAGGCTTGAAGGCACCATGAAAGCGCCCTGATTAGGTCTCTTCAGGGTTCACTGCTGCCACAGCATGTGAATGGGATGTGGTTCATCTGACCCTGTCCCAAGAGCTCCCTAGGAGGATGTGACCCACCAGCACATCCTCCATGTCCCAGCTGTGCCGGGCTGTGATACAACAGAGGCAGCAGCATGAAAGCAGCAGTAACTTCAGGCAGGCATTCAGCCTTTCCCTCGAGTGCCTGGGGTTGCAGTGCTGCTCCTCCTCCTCCCTGGGGAGAACAAATCCACTCTCATGGCCTTGCTGCACTATCTGTGCTGTGGATTGATGCTTTGCAGGAGGACAGCTCCTACCACCAGCGCTGTAACGTGAGCGAAGAACATTGTTCCACTGCTGGGAAAACCATAACGGCTGCTGTTGTTTTCCCTCCTTTAGACACCCAATTAAAAACATGGATCACTTGAGCCACTGGGGTGCAAATAACCACTTTTGCTAATGAGATCTATGGCAGAGCTTTAACTGCATTTTAATCACAAGCACGCATGAAAAGAATGTTCAGGTTGAAAAGCAAAGTACTTAAAAGTCAGCAGTAAGAGCTTTTCTTGAACATACTGAATATTAGTAATGCTAAGTACTCTGAAGACACACAGTTATCTCACCCTGGCTCCCTGGGATTCAGAAGAGCTTTTTTTTTTTTTTTTTCCCCTAAGGTTTTTATCATCTCTTCAATCCATTTGCAAAAGGAATGTCACCTATCTCAGAAAGGATCTCTGTGATGATTCATTAGGCAATGTGTACAGCATGTTTGGGCAACATTAACAAACAACAAACCAAGAAAAAGCTTTTGGAAGTTAATAACTTGCCTGCCAATGGAGGTTTGGAATGACACAGTACAGAACGCAGCAGGACACATACCTGGTGCTAAGGAAACTTCCAAGTGTGATATGATTGCTTGTTACTCAAATACTGCCTTTCCTTCAGCCTATGAGGAATAGAATCCCATGGAGGAAATGCCATCTGATCACACAGCAGTGGTTGAACAAGAAAAGTGTAGAGCCCTGTGTGTGCTTATTCTTGGAAAAAGGCAGAAGACCTTGTCAAGTCTCACAAGTAGGTCATTGCTCTATAAAGCTTCAAATTTTGCCTCCCTCATCGCTCTTTAAAGCTTCAAATTTTGTCTCCCTCATTGCTCCTTAAAGCTTCAAATTTTGTCTCCCTCATTGGTCTTTAAAGCTTCAAATATTGTCTCCCTCATTGCTCTATAAAGCTCCAAACTTTGTCTCCTAAGCAAAGTTTGAGGAGATCTGAGCTTCCCTAAGAAACCTCCCCAATTATAACACAGTAATACCTTTTACCTTAAATTCCCTCTTGCAAAGTGAGCCCTCTTGGCTTGAATTAGAGCAAATAAATAGGAAAAGCATGTCAAGCCTGAGACTGACATCCAAGATGTATGCAAGTGATGTTAAGCTCTGCAAACAGGAAGGGTTGGGCAACCTACAGTTCAGTAACCCCAGGCATAAATGAAAACCTGGCCAGACCTCGCTGCTTCAATAAATCCAGACAGCAGAAATGGTCCTAGGTAGGAAACATGACAGCAGCCCCCTGCCCTTCTTTTAAGGACTGTAGGAGACTCCTGAGCTTTTGTTATTTTTAAAAGAGCTGCACACATCTATGCACAATTTAACTACAAGCATCTTTCCCAAGGATATCTCACCCAGATTCTGCTAGAGCATGAAAAATTAAACAGGAAAAAAATCCCATGCTCTTCTCTCTCTCTGCACTACACAAGCAAAGTCCCAGCTCACCTGTGATTTATCCCTTAGAGATTGCTCAGCCCTGCCACACAAACAAGACTGTGCTTATTGAAGTGCTTCAGCAGGTGCTTTCAGTTTGCATTTTCTAAGTAGCCATCCAGTGCCCTTTTCAGTGGGGTCACATTGTGCTGCTCTACAGAAGGAGAAAAGGCAGCACTGCAGTGACTAACATAGTGACTGCAGTTGTTCTAGCTGCCTATTCAGAGCTCACCACATCCTTTGGGGCTCCTGTGAGTTAGGGGGCAGATGCTCTGCATTAAGAATCTGGGAAGATTTCCAGATTCATTGTGGAAAGTGAAGCGTGCAACACTGACTGTGCTGAGCCCTTGTTGTGCAGTAAGGAGGAGAAGGATAAAAAAATTTGGCACGTGATAGTGGCGTGATTTGAAAATACCTGCCTGAGTCAGTTCAGTGCTGGTTAGAAGCTTGACAGATGGAGAGAGAGACCAATAACTAACCTCTCCCCACTCTGCTCTCCAACAACTGCTACCTAAGCAGCCCGGATACCCTGTGGTTTGCTGCTTCTGCTTTTGGAGGACAGCCACATGAAACTGTGTTCTTTGGCAAAACAAATGAATAAATTTGGCTGATTACTCAGAGGGGATACCACAGTATAAATCAAAGCAAAAGTAAGAACTCGTAAAAAAATCTTCCTTGCCCGGACCGAGCTGCAGATCTGTAATTGTGTTAACTGAGGCTCCTCTATATTTTCCATTCCTCATGCACTTCAGTTTTTCTGTCTCTCTCTTTCTATGAAGAAACTGAAGCTATGGTGAGTAATTTTTACCTAATATCACTATCTAGAAGTCCTGCACAGTTTGTGTACAAAAAGAGTCAAACCTTTCTTGTCTTACTCATAAGAAGGTTTCTTAGGGAGATGCTCCCTGTGAATCAAGTGAGTAGGATTTATAATTGGAGGAGTGCAATAAAGATATCAATAGATGCAGCAGGTTGATTCATCTGACAGTTTATTATAATAGATCATTTGATCTTAGCATGCTGCTTGTTGAACTTAAGCTCATACTGCTTCATTTTTTTTTTTTTTTTTGTTCTTTAGGCCACATAATAAAAAGGCTGCAAGCCTTGCAATTTCTCAGATGCATTTAGCCGTTAAATCTTTAATTTTTCATTAATTAAACAAAAGGAGAAAATTAAATATTAGTAAGCACTCCTCTGTGGAGGTGGAGAATGAGCAGGAGGTCTATTATACATGACAGCCAGAGTTACACTTAAAGAAGCATGTGTGTGTCAGTGGCATGCATGCAGGTTGCTTTCTGTGCTAAAAATGGTCCCTGTTGCTTTCTGTAGCCTGGGTGAGCACTACACAGCCTCTCTTCTGTGGCTGGTGGTTATAATACAGCAATGTTGCTCTCTGATGTTTCTCTGAGTTATTTCCTAGGCTCCCCTACTCACTACAGTCACTCTCCAGCTCTCTGTGGCACTCCTCCCACACCCCAATCTTTTGATATGGCTGATTGGAAGTTTATCTTCAAAAATATGATTTCCCCCCCCCCCCCCCCCCATTTTCTGCAAAATGGCATTAAGAAAAAAGAGAGAGGAGAGAAAAGACAAAATAATCTCAAAAGTAAATATATTCTCTAGCATTGAGGTTAGTCAGCAGAATTATTCTGGCTGAGTATGCCAAACAGGAACATTCTGTTTTGGATCAATTTTGTATGAATTCACCTTTCTCTGGATCAATTTTGTATTAATTCATCTTTCTCTGAGCTCCCATGCAGAAGATGTGGCTTGGGTGACTTCAGCTTGCAAGCTCTTCAAATGCCAGCCCCACTGTTCATAGCAGCTTCTGCTCTGGTGAACAAAAGGTATCCAGCCCCTATACAAGGCCTTGAACATGAAATTTCAAAGGGCTGGGAAGAAGTAATCTAATGGCAGTGAGAAAGTCAACATTTCTCCTAGTCTCAGCACAGAATCACACAAACATTCAGGCTGGAAAAGACCCTCAGGATCACCAAGTCCAACCAATAACTCTACTCTACAGGGTTCACCCTTAAACCATATCCCCAAGCACCACATCCAAATTACCTTTAAACACATCCAGGGTTGGTGACTCAAGCACCTCCCTGGGCAGCACATTCCAATGCCTGACCACTCTTTCTGTGACAATGTTTTTTCTAATGTCCAATCTAAACCTACTCAGTTGAGGCCATTCCCTCTTGTTCTATCACCAATTACCTGTGAGAAGAGACCTCTCCTCAATGTCCTTTCAGGTAGTTGTAGAGAGGCTTCCCATGTACATTACTTTTAAAGTTATTAGAGTGCAGCATATGCCTTCCCTTGGCCCTGAGTGACTGCACACAGAAGAAATCTCTTTGGAGACAACTAAAACATTTTTTCTTAAAATCTTAAGTGTACACAGAGAATAAGGGAACAAGGGTGGTCTAAAGGTGCTCCCCCATTTGGGATAAGCTACCTAATTCATCAGTGAACAGTGGGATTCCTTGCATATTTAAGCTGCAGGAAGGAAACAAGGAGCTGGTGCTGTGAGGAGACAAGAAAGGTCTCAGTGTGGAAACCCTGGTGAGGAAGGAAGTGACTTGGAATGGCAGCTTTATGAGAACTCAAAGTACCAGCTATGCCAAGCACCTAGACTGTCTTCCCTCTGGATGGCTGGGACTTTTCTTTCTCAGACAGGCAGTTACACTCCTGGTATCTTGGGCAGTCCCCAAGCTTGAGAAGATTTAGTGTTTTCACAGCAAAGCGAGCTGAGTAAGATGATGACTTTCACAAACACATCCAAATAAGGTTGTAAAACTTTCTGGGCAAATCTTAAAGGTAAAATGAAATTGTAAGAACAATTTTAATAGGTAATTCAATAGATGTGCTCCATAGCCAGATATGTATTACAATTTAATTTTAACCTGGAGAATTTACCTATGTGAGAGAACTTCTAATAAAAAATGTTGCAATTTACTGCCTTGTTGTAGTGTACCAATACCATGGTTTCCACACCATGCACATGGCTGCCAAAAGACACAAAGCCTATCAGGATAATCAAGAAGTTACAGCTCACAATGTAGGTGTTATGGGACACAGACCTCCTGAAATAATTGCAAAGAATCACCTCTAAATCAGTGGCCTTGGATCAAATAGCTAAAATGCCTGATTTCATTACAATGCTTATTATTGTCATGCTTGGTATGATAATATCTTTTCACATGCTTCTAAGCATTTCACTGTGTACTGAGCATATGACACTACTCTACTTTCACATCCTGTCCTGTCCTCTGTGAAGAAAAAAAATCACAGTGCATGTGCATGCTTATCTCCCACAACATGCTTATGTGCATCCTTATCTCCTCTAATCCCTCTGGAGGTTGTAGATAGTCTTGTATCCCATGGGGAATGTGGGACATTAATAATAACTGGGGTATGCAAACAAAGTCACTGTCCTTATTGGATTTACATACCTGCAGCTGAAAATAAGTATTGAGTGAAGTGAAGGCAGAAGAGACCCTAAGAAAACCTGAGTAAGTGGATCTTCAGCCAGGTAGAAGCATGATGTATGACCATTTGTATGGCCTGGCACCTACATTCACCACAGTGTTTCTGAGTGGATAAATACACCCAGAAACCACCCAGAAAAACAGTAAGACTAGACTGGAGATGCTAAGGATTAATATCTCATTTGACCTTGCATGACTGCGTAAGAAAAGCTTGGATGTGGCACTTGGTGGCATGGTTTAGCTGATGTGGTGTTAGGCTGAACTTGATGATCTCAGAGGCCTTTTCCAGCCTCAATAATTCTGTGAATCTGTGAATCTGTGTAGTGCTTTGCACAATGTCATATGGTAATATGCATTGAGCTGCCCTTCAGATGTGTTAACAACTGTTAAAATTATAGCTGTTTTCTCCTTTGTTTTGCAGCCAGAGAATTTATCTTGATGTCTCCTCTGACAGCCAATGCTACACAATGACCACATACAGCATATATAAGGATTGCTATTATCTTTTGCAATTTATATCTTCCTGTAATGACATTGAGTGACTCAACTGAATGTTTTGAAGTTCACCCATCACTCATAGCTTCATAGCTAGATGACATGGACACAGAGTACCCAGCATGAATAAAGAGGTGATCCTCGTTCCAGGACAAGGCACAAGAAATGAAGGAGAGATTCGAAATGATTTGCATCTTCTTAACTGTTTGCATAGGAAAATAAAGTGTGTGTTTTCAAGACTTACCTGAGGTTCCAGGAGCAGAAGTGGGGTTTTGGAGAGAGACCGTAGAGGAGAAAGATGATCCCTTAGTAGATGAAGCATCCAAACTCTCATTGTATGCCAACTGTGTTCCGCTTGCTTGCGTAGCTGGAAATGAGACACACATAGAATTGTGTGGGTTGGAAGGGACCTCAAGGATCATCTAGTTCCAACATATACCTGCATAAGCATTGTCTTAGATCCTGGACCATCCCTCAGAGAAACACTTCCACCGTTATAGAAGAGACCTAAGATCAGAAACGACTAGAGCTGACAGATGACAAACCATTCCTATGTAGTTGTCACTACTGGCACAGCTAAGACATCTTTAAAGCACATCCTGGCATCAGAAACAGCCTCAGCTCTGTGTCACAGGATCACAGGATATGAGGGGTTGGAAGGGACCTCTGAAGATTGTCGAGTCCAACCCCCCTGCCACAGCAGGACCATAGAAGCTAGCACAGGTTGCACAGGAACACATCTAGATGGGTCTTGAAAGTCTCCAGAGAAGGAGACTCCACAACCTCTCTGGGGAGCCTGTTCCAGTGCTCTGTGACCCTCCTGTGCTGTAGTTTATATCTGTTACCCCTTGTCCTACCACAGGGTGCAACTGAGCAGAGCCTGTCTCTCCCTCTTGACACACAGCCCTCAGATATTTATAGACATTTATTAAATGCCCTCTCAGACTTCTCTTCTCCAGATTAAAAAGCCTCAGGTCTCTCAGCCTCTCTTCACAGGGCACATGCTCCAGTCCCTTAATCATCCTGGTAGCTCTCTGCTGGACTCTCTCCAGCAGATCCCTGTCCCTCTTGAACTGGGGAGCCCAAAACTGGATGCAATATTCCAGCTGAGGTCTCGCCAGGGTCAAAAGGCACTCCAGAACTCTGACTCGGGAACCCAGGATAACTACACAGTCTTGCACCAAGAGCAACATGAGCAGAAGAGAGAAGCTCAGTTACTGCCCTCTAACTTCAACCTTCGTTTAAAAAAAAAAAAAAAAAAGATTTAAAAAAGAAAATGAAAAAGCAAGCTTCAGCCACAACTATCACAGAATGCAATACCATAACAAGGTTTAGAGATTGTAATTAAATGTGGAGTTAATTATTTCACTGTGTACACAAAAACATAACCCCAAAAATTAATGAAAAAATGAAGTGTCTTTTTTTCTGCACTCATACAGTCAGTAGAAGATCAAAGCTCTCTGTGTCACAAGATTTGCAGCCTAAGGTGACTCCAAGATGATGGCATGGGACACTGCCTGAGCCAATGGAACTGAAGGTCAAGGAATGACAACAAGAAAGAATTTAAGCTGTTCCAGCACAGCTGATAAATCCTAACTCTCTGCTCAAACTTCAACATAGCAATAGGCAAGACAGTGCTTACTGAATAAAACATGGAGGTGCCCAAGAGTAACCTTACACTTCCTTTCTGATATAAATCAAAGATGCAGCTGAGCTGTAAACAGTTTTCAGTGCCTCTTCACATGAATTTCAAACCCTAGAACTAAAATACCTTTAAAACATATTTTAGTCAAGTGCAACACAAAACATATGCATCTCGAGGAATCTTTCATTATACACTTTATTCAGAAACTCTGATTTCCAGTTTGGTCACTCAACCCTTCTCTCAGGGAAAAAAACAAAACAAAACCAAAATCAAAACCAAACCAAAACAAAAACCCCAACACAACCAACCCCCCAAAAGCCAAAAAACAACAACCAAAAGCTCTCTGTTCTACCACCACACACCATTAACTTGGCCTTCCCCTTCCCCTCTTGCTTATTAAGTGCAGTACCTGGAACAGGCAAGCTTCAAAAAACAATGAGCTAAGAAGAGTGAGATGAAGCCACTGGAGTCAGGGGATCTATATAACCTTGGGAACTGAGAAGAGCTGGACAGCTAAGGATGGTATCTTTAAAGGTCAAAGCAAGGAAGGAAATTACTGAAAAATATGTAAAATATGCTTAAATGCCTAAGACTTTCTCTGAGATTCCAATGAAGAGAAGCATAATTTCACTCTCAGCTCTTTCAAGAAACTTCCTCATCATACCTCCTCAACATGCAAGCCTGCTCTGCAGCAGAGTGTAAAAGACCCCTCTACCTCATTTTTTTACTCTGCTGTAACACAAGGATATGAGAATTTCAAAATCTCCTTCATTCTCATCGTAAAAGCCTAGAATAAATCTTTAAAAGCAAACATTTCCCACTTTTGGCTCTTAATATGAGCCAAAAAATTCAGACCTGAATTTTACATGTTGAATTTTAATCTGAGATTGACTAAAAACAAGCAAACAAAAAACCAAAAACAACAACAACAAAAAAACCAAACCAAACAAACAAAAAAAACCAAACAACCAAACCCAAACAAAAATCCAACAACCACAACAAAAAAATACCCCAAACAAAACAAACCCAAAAAACCAAACAAAACCCAAAGAACCTTTTCCCCTGAGCTTTAAGCTGCAGGGGCTTATAACAGTACAGCAATCATCTTAAGGTTCCCTTATCATAAGTAAAAGCTTAGGGGGAGAATGAAAAGTAAGGCAGAGTAACAGTAAGCATTCCTGTGCAGTGACATCTGGATACAAATACAGGTTGTGAACACTGCAAAACAAGCAGGTGTGTGGGAGAGAGGAGGAGGAGGAGGAGGGAGGCAGCCAGTTGCCTTGTAACCTCACAGAGAGCTGTTTTCCCACGGGGATCACACATCCCAGGTGTCCTATCAGTTCTGGTAGCAGCCCAGCCCCGGGTGCTCCTCTTCTGTTTGGGAGCCATGAGAACAGATTGTTCCTGGGAAGAGGGGCTGTGCACTGGATGTGCCCTGATGGGGGATCCAGAGAGGAGGTATGATAGGGTTTCCATTTAATTTCTTTAAAATTTAGCCTGGGTGAGATTCTTCCTGCGACTCGGGTAGTACCAGCTATGACTCACACCTTTACCTGGGGCTTGGTGTGAAGCTTGTTGCATTTATTTTGTCAGACAGCAGAACAGCACCCCTATCCCCTCCCCCCGGTGTCAAGGGGTGAAGTACATGTGCTGTGGTGCAAACGTCTGGGTGCCAGTTTTCATCACTTCCAAGACGAAAACCGCAACCTGGCAGGGAGGGCTCCCTTCATTTCACTCTACTACTGCAAGATTAAATCCTAGCAACCCAATTCTCTGCTGACTTGTGGCTTCGAAGCAGCTTTCAAGCAGCAGCCAAACCTTATGCCTAATGCACAGCACAGGCTCTACCATCCACACATTTAGCAGATTGAACAGCCTCTGTGCCAAAAGCCTATGGGAGCAGAAGCATCCATATTCGGCCCCTGCTCGCGGACGCGACGGCAGCACTGACAGCACCGTACGCCTGCTAGAAACCTGCCTTTCTGGTAAACCCCGCAACTCATATCCATGCAAGGCTGAATTTGATCTCGACAGGAGGAGACGTGGCAAGCCCTTGCTGTGGTGCCCGTGCTCTGCACGGGAGCAGGTGGGGGACTCTGTGCAGGCGCACGGTGACTCAGTTCTGCCGTCCCCACTGACACATCGCTGCAGTAATCCATCACGCTCCGGCTCAGCCAGCTGCAGCAGAGATTTCTGCCTGCCTAGCAGGTGGAGACCTGGGCTAAAAAAACAAAACAAAACAAAACAAAAAAAACAGCACAGCAGAGAAGGGCTGCTGCTGCTGCTGCTGCTGCTAAAGTACTCCCATCATTGCTTAATGGGTTCGTTGTCAACAGCCGATTATGAATAAAAATGGTAAAGCAGTGAAGATTGGAAAATAGCTGTCCGAAGGGGGATGATTGCTGCAGCAGCAGCAATCTCTGGTGGTGATGCAGCTCTCCCTGCTGATATTTTGATAAGATAAATGACAGTGTGGTAACACGTATTTTTCAAAGGGATAATCAACAACAGGGAACCTGAAGCTTCTCTTTAAAGCTGTGCCTGAGCCTCAGGTATTTCCTTACTCTTTGTGCTCTTGAAAACCCTTCATTTTCTTTAACCAGCTGAAATCTGACACATACCTTCACTTGATCTTAGTGTGATTTTCTACTTAACCTCCATATAATCCAGATATATTCTGGCTTTTCCCAGGAGTGCTTTAAATTTTCTTTGCAGCAGGCTGTTACATAACTAGCTTTGACATCATAAGATGCTTCAAGTGAGAGGAAAACACTCTGCATATACTCTGCTCTGCAAAGAATGTAGACATCTGCATGTGTGTTAAAACCTGACTCAAGGAAACCCCTTTATGGGGCAGAAGGAACTGCACCTAAACCATATTAAAACCTCAGCATGAGGGCTTTGTTAGATGGAAGACTAAGGCTTTTCCCCTGAGCTTGTACCTTTTCCACAAACACACACCTAGACCTCACCCTGTAACAAATAGCCTGAGAAACCATTTGCATTAACGAATGCATTCATGGAAGCTTTGAAAAATCCCAGTGCAGCAAACCCCATGGAACTTCTCACCCATTCAAAGGAATGGGAGATAGCCAAGCAGATCTCACATGTAGTGTTTACATCCACAGCTGACTGCATCTGCTGGCTGCTGGCTTTACATTTCCTGGTAAGCAGAAAGCCTCAAGTATTTAAAGATCTATTTTAAAACATCTGTCTGTCTCACATGTCTCAGCAGCCAGCTACAGTCAGTGTTTACCTATACGATGCAGTAATGACCTGAGGTCAATTCAGGATCTGAGAACTACTGGAGAGAGTTCAGCAGAGCGCCACTAAGGTGAAGAGAGGACTGGATTATCTACCTTATGGATTATCTACCTAAGACTGAGAGAGCTGGGACCATTTAGCCTGGAGAAGAGTGAGGGGAGGTCTCATTAATGCTTAGCAAAAGAGCAAATGTCAGGAGGATGGAGCCAGACTCTTCTCAGTGGTGTCCAGTGACAGGAAAACGGGCAACGGACACAACTGGAACACAGAAGGATCCATGTAAACATAACGAAAAAAATCTTGACTTTGAGGGTGACAGAGCACTGGAACAGGCTGCCCAAAGAGGCTGTGGAGTCTTCACTTCTGGAGACATTCAAAATCCACCTGGATATGTTCCTGTGTGATTTATCCTAGGTGATGCTGCTCTAACCGGGGGGTTGGACTAGATGGATCTCAAGAGGTCCCTTCCAACCTCTACCCTGATTTTCCAACTTAGTGATGCATGTTACCATAACCTTCTTCTGGTAGCTTTACTGAAGTACAGCTTCCTTCTTAATTATCTTTGTACTTTGATAAAGAGAGAAAAAACTATCTCCTCCACTCCTTCTTTTTCTCACTTTTAAATATTTAATATTTTGTTGCATGATGATGTATCACTGTCCAGGAGGGTGACATGAGATACATAAGAAACACAACAGCCAAAAATCCACTCATAAATTAATACCTTGGGCACTGACCTTGTATAAGATGCTTGTTCCACATCCAAGTGAGGAAGAACATCATCTTTTGTCTCACTTAATTTCATGTTCTCTTTGATAACTTGAGGACATGAAATCCTGATTGCAGACACAATTTGCTGTAGTGTGCCACCACATAAATTCTCATTTGGAGGCCTGGACTGCACAAGTGAGGTCACTGTCTGACTAAATGTAAGTTAGTGGATATGACCCCTTACATTAATAAATAAGAAGGTTAAGGAGACAGGTATAATTGCTAGCTTCCAATATTTTAAACAGGGTAGGAGGGCAAAGAGGGAGAGATGGCCTGCGGAGAAAAGGAGTACTGAAGACTTAAGATAAAGTAGTTTGCATGATTTCACAGTGTATGGAGCACTGGGGGCTTTTCTTGAATCTGTAATAAAAGGTGACAGCAGCCACAGAAATTGCAGCACAGACAGGAAGCCCTGTCAAATCTCTGCTGTGGGAATGAGATCATTTGCTGAAGCTTTTAGCAGGGACTGGAGCAGGGAAAGCAATGGCTTCCATTACAAGCAGCAGAGACACTTGCTTTTCATTAAAAATCAGGTAAGGTACATTTTGAAGTGTCACAAAGGAACCACTGATTTCTGCTTCAGTCCCAGATGGCCAGCCCAAAGAGGGGGAGAAGTGAGTGCTAGTGAAAAAGTAAACAGCTTTCATCTCCTGTCCATTTTGAGAACAAATGAACCTGTCCTGTGCTTGCTTCAGGAAGTGCAACTCCCTGAGCCCTGCATGGCTGCTGGGGATGTTGGCAAGGGCTGAGAGGCTGCAGAGAAACTGAATGCACTTCACTGTGCCAATGGAGAGATGGCTGCAGCCAGAATCCAGGCAGTGGTTAAGGGGTCATGGAGTTTTCTTCAGGGCTAGTCACACATCTGCACAGCCTCTGTGTCCTGCTCTGTCCCACAACCACTACCTTGTGCCTCGTCCAAGGCGGCAATCACTATTCTGAGCTACGTGGCCAGCAGGTTGAGGGAAGTTCTCCTTCCCATCTATTCTGCCCTGGTGAGGCCACTCCTGGAGTACAGTGTCAAGCTCTGGGCTCTCCAGCTCAAGAGAGACAGGGAACTACCAGAAAAAGTCCAATAGAGGGCCACAAAGATGACTGGGAGGACCCTGGTGCATCTCTCGTACAAGGAAAGGCTGAGAGATCTGGGGCTGTTTAGCCTGGAGAAGAGAAGGCTGAGAGAGGATCTTATCAGTGCTTATCAATATCCACATGAGGATGGGGCTGGACACTTTTCAGTGGTACCCAGTGATAGGACAAGGGACAATGGGTACAAACCAGAACACAGGAGATTTCACTTAAGCATAATGAAGTTCTTTACTTTCAAGGTGCCCAAGCACTGGAACACGACTGCCCGGAGAGGTTGCGGAGTCTCCACAACCTGCAACTTGATCTGGGCGAACTTGTGCTAGCAGGGGAGTTGGACTAGATGGTCTCCAATGGTTCCTTCCAGCACTTACACTTCTGTGATTCTGTCTTAGTCCTTTGTGCTGAAGCTAAGGCTATGACTTTCTTGAAAGGCCGACCAGGATTTTGTCTTTAAGCCCATTAAAAATGGTTTTCACATGCACAATTTTCCCAAATACTACTTACAGTAGAAAGAAAATACAAAGTCTTGTAACGCAGAGCAGTTCCCAAGGTTTTCATTAATTCTTCCTTTTTACAATGGGGAATGAGAGGTAGGTAAGCCCTGGTTTTATGTTCATTTATCAACCATTTTTATTACAAGGTTTTGGGATTTTTTAGCTTAAAGAGAAGATTGTGGGAAAAAAAGAAAACCAAACCAACAAACCACAACCTGAGCAACTGAGGACAGAACTCTGGATGGTAGGAAGAGAACAAAAGAGGAATAGAAAGGAAGCATGTTGATGAAAACTTCATTGTACCTGTAGCACTGTCATACTCCCAGCACCATTTCTGGGGGGCATTAGTGCAGAGCAGCAGCTGGAGCTAAGCTTTACTGGCAGGAATGCCTTTCCTCATTAGCTTTCCTTCCCCTGTGGGAGCTCTACCTGTCACCAGTGTTTAGTTCCAGGTAGTTGTGGTGTTCTGGTACCCACAAGCCAGGAACCTCTGCCAAACTGATGCAATGCACCATGCCAGGGGCTTTTGACAGGCCCAGAGCGTCACAAATGCAAGCTTGAAAGATTTCTTTGTGGCTTTCAATATCACTTCAGCAGCTTGTGCATTAGCCAGGCTATATTCTGTGACTAAAGGTACCAGCATTTAAAAGCCAAGCCAAGTCCCAAAAGGCTTGGGGCTGGCAATCAGAAAACTCCCTGTTGATGACAGTGCATCAGTAGAAGATGTAATCACCACTGAGTGGAAGGGTGATTACCCTCCTGGTTCATGAAGGCAAGCATGCAGGCTGTTTCACAGAAGCTCCTTTTCAGGCAAGGAAACCAAGGGAAGTCAAGTTCCAATCATTTGTCACAGCTCAGTATGTTCTAAATATCAGTTCCAGGAACATTGGTCTTCTGTTGATTGTTGAGTTAAATATCTGGAGTATTTTTTTGAGACAATTAAATATAAAAAAAATATGGAATATTTCAAAGCTCCAGTTCAACAAAAGACTTGAACTCTTACAGTGCCATTCATAGACAAAAAAGGCAGTCTGAATTTCATCTTAAGTTTACTGAACCCCTTTAGGATGTTCCTATATTTGTTTCAATTAACCCAGCTACTTGCTGGATATGTGGAATTTTTAAAAATAAATTCTTTTCCTAAAATCAAATCCCAATGCACTGGTCCAACATACACATTGCTCTGAAGATTTATGGGGAACAAAAGTATTTTCCAGGATTTATGCACTGTAATTAGTACTACCTCTCTGCTTTTGTACTGTGACTCATAATGATACAGAGCAGAACTAACCTGTAGCATTGTAACATACATAAAAATAAAAAAACAAAGGGGGCTGTTCTGACACCACTCTGATCACAGAGAATCATTTATTTTTGATGACATACTTATTGATAAAGCCAACCCCAAACCACAGAAGACAATAAAAACAAACAAACAAACAAACAAACTTTCAAATACATCTCTCCAAGTTACAGGGAGATTAAAATCCTGTGTAATGGCTGCAGATCACCTCCACTACAAACTGAAATTGTAGAATCCTTTGTGTAATATTCCAGGGCAAGATTCATTAAAGATGACCCACGAGGATGATTAGGGGACATGAACATCTCCCCTGCGAAGAGAGACTGAGAGACCTGGGGCTAGATCTGATCAATGTCTATAGATATCTGAGGGGTGGGTGTCAAGTGGAGAGGGCCAGGCTCTTTTGGGTGGTTCACAGTGACAAGACAAGGAACAATAGGTACAAACTTGAACATAGAAGATTTCAGCTCAATATGAGGAGAAACTTCTTCACAGTGAGGGTGACGGAGCACTGGAACAGGCTGCCCAGGGGGGTTGTGGAGTCTCCTTCTCTGGAGACATTCAAAACCCACCTGGATGCATTCCTGTGCAGACTACCCTGCTTTTGGCAGGGGGGATGGACCTGATGATCTTTTGAGGTCCCTTCCAACCTCTGATACACTGTGATACTGTGATATGCAATATGGTAGGATGAATAGCTCTGCTTCTCCTAATTCATTACCCATTGCTCTGCACTGCTTTACAGAAACATTGCATAAAAGAACTCAGAATGGCTGAAGGAAATGATCACTTACTATTTGTTGGGCTGTCGCTTTTCTCTGGTGCTGTAGTTGTCTCTTTTGCTGGTGGGTTTGTCGTGGTACCTTGTGTTGTTTTTTGTGTAGCATTAGGTGAAGGAGGTGTGGAGGCTAACAAAGGAAGAAGACTCAAATCACTTCCTCGGTTTTGTGTACATTCATACACACACATGCAAACCACACCTATTTCTGTACTTGCAGCTTAGCTTTAAACTGTCAAAATAATACTTAATTTAAATTGAAGATCAACAGAGACAAGGCTCCCTTCACTGCAAAGAAAGCTGCTCCGTGTCTCATAGGTGGATCATCCCACGGAATACAAGCTTGTGACAATGCAGTTACTGGGCCTGGCTCAGAGCTGCCTTGAGCCTGACCAGGAGGAACCTTCTGCACACACTTACATGATTTCACCAGAGTTCGCTCACTACAAAGCAAATTCCCCAGCCAAGAGACACTGCTTCTTAAATTCCTGGGTGACCGCTGGAAAGGCATCAACAACTAGCTCAAAGAAATGTTCACTTACTGGTTGTGGGGGGTTCAGTTGTAGCTCTGACTGCAGTTGTCAGCACCGATGTTTGCAGTGGTGGTGTTTGTGAAATTGCTGGGTCCACAGCTTCTGTTGCTGCAAGAAAGGCATCCGCATCTTTACTGTTTTGTTTTATCATGCATAAATAAACAGCATATACCTCTAGCTGCCTTCTCTCAGAGAAACTTTCTGTTTAAAGTCTGACCCTTACAGAGCTTTCTTACCCACGTATTTTTAAAGAGCATTCAAAGTGCATAGGGTTAATACCAAGGGAAGGTTTGTAATGTGGGCAGTCCACTAATTACCCACCGAAAATGAGCAACTATACCTTCCAGTCATCCCCTAGAGTTCACCTAGAACAGCAGCACTGCAGAGGTGGACCTTCTTGGGAGCTTACTCCACACTCACAGAGTGCTTTCATCTGATAGTGGCCTTCTGATGCTTTTCTCATAGGCATAAGTAACAACACTGCTTTCCCTTCTGTGACCAAAGGCTGCAAGATCATTTTCAGTGAAATGTTTGAAGAGTTAATTCACCGTGAGGTGCATATGAAATGTCTTTGAAACAGACATGAAAATCAGGATTTTTGAAACATGAAAGAACTGCAACACAATTTGAAAAGGGCTAACTCTTTTGCTGTAATAAAACATAACATATGTGTACCTCACCTGGCTGCATCTCATTCACCTCCATTACTAGCCATTTGAGTGCAGGCATCATAATTATCTCAGTGCTTTCAGCTTCAAAACACACTCATCAATGTCTCTGGTTATCAAAAATAGAATCTCATGTCTGAGTGGTCTCTCCCATGCACCACTTACTAAGTGCAGCAGTCTTCAATATTCAAACTAATAAAGGAATAAATATTTAGCTCATATGAATGAAATACGCTCAATACTGATTTTTTCCCTAACTACAAAGCTACACAATAAAGAAAATGAGTGAGTCATTCAAAGATGTAAACCAGAATCACAGACTTCTACCATCTGAAGCAGGTATTTTCCCTGTTAAATCTTCATAGTTTGAAGACTTTAAATTTTATCTAGTTAAACCAGTCACAAATGAATCAGAGAGGTAATGCAGCTTTTGAAACTGAGGGCACAAAAGTGAATCCTGACATCAATTGTTTCAAAAAGTTAACAGCAGCATTTCTGCAAATGACAGCATTGTCTCCTATTAACTGAGGATCAGCAATGACCTATATTGTGTAATTCTTTACTGTCAAAGTCCATGTCCCCTTCCTTCATTCTACACCCATCAAATCAGGTACTCCCTGCTACCTTATCCCTTAACTGATGTTGTTTCTCACATTATTCTCAATCTGACAACCTCCTGAGCTATGGATCTCAGTTAATTTGTTAATATCAGATCACACTTGAAACACTCCTTGAGAGCACAGGGACTCAGAGGGTTTCAGCCTTTTTCACCTGAAACAAAACCCACTGCCTGTTCAAATAAATTCCTTGCTAAGACCTCTCAATCTTTTCTTCTCAATAGAGTTTTGTAAGAAAAGCAGGGAAATACATTGCTCTTCAACAACTTTACATGACATAATTCACCTAATTTCTCCCAGAAGCTGGAAAAGCTGAAAGCTAAAAAGGCAACAGGAGCTTCAGAATACCAGGTAACTGTGAATTTGAACTCTTACCAGGTTTTAATGTTGGTGCAAAAGTGGTTGTAGTGACGGTACTGGTTGAAACGACATCTTCTGAAATAAAACAAAGAAAGAATATTACTTCAGCCACCTTCCAGGTCTAGTTAGCACCACATAGGCATATAAGGCAGAAGGAAGAAAGGAGCTTGCTGTAAAATCCAATTCAGAAGCCTATTGGCAGAAGAAACCAAATCATGTAACTCTAGCAGCAAACTTTGCAAGCTGTATCTGAAATGTCTTTAGTTTTGCCCTCACTGCTCCCCATCGTGGGGAGCATCTGCTATGGCCTTCCCCCTTGGACTGCAGTTCCAGCAAGTATTAGTGCCTCAGTGCCTTAGTCTGGTAAAAAACCCTGGGTGTTTTTTTGATAGCTCCTCTTTTCCTTGAGTACAACCACAGCTACTCTGGGTCTTCGGGGTAGGGGATTAGCTCAACTAACTGGATACAGGGGTAAGCACCCACAATCCTGCCTTAGAGGAACAAAAATTGTACTAGCTCCCTGGCTACTGCAAGCACTTTAGGAGGAGTTTTCAGCATCACCCTGATCCCTGTATGTGAGGGGAAGAAGGAAAGAGGAAAATCATGTCTGGGGAAGCGCCAGGTTGACTAATGATGGATTTTACTCATTGCCCTCAAGGCAGTACTCCAGCTGTTGGGAGTTTACTGCAGTAAATGATGCCAGTTTTAAAAATCCTAGGTCAAGTTAGTGGATTAAAGTCTCCAATAACATAAAACAAACAAACCATCCATACTCCTCCCCCCCAGCCACTTCCCCCACACCAAAAGCAAAATAATGTCTAAGTTTTGGCTTCAAATAAGATATTCAGTCTTATTGCTGGAGTGTTTGTATTTTTCTACTAAAAGAAGTTAGGGTGGTGATAAAGGGGTGAAAGAACTGCATTGATTCAGACACAGAGGCACTTCTCAGCCATTTTACACCACTGTGAGACAGCCATGGGTACATCTGGGGAGGAAGAGCTCACTTCTGTCACTGAATGGGAGAGCAAAATGGCACAGCCTAATCCCCAAGTGCTTTCAGGTTTGGAGTATGACATCCTGTCATACTGCATTAACATGCTGTAATACAGACATCACAAAACTGAGCCAGGACAGCATGTCACTACGCTTGTGTGAGTCCCTTCATTGTAATATCTGCTGGCATCCTCTCTTTTTTGGGCTACGGGGCAGGACAGTCAGCTTTGTTCCCTTTGCTCAACGTGCTGTGCACTGATTATCATTTCACAAGCAACACCCAAGGCCTTCTAGAGTCACAGATCTAACCTGGAGAAAAGATAATACATAATACATAATTCAGCTGCAGGATCTCTGGAGACACATATTAAGGTCTAGTCAGATGAGCCCTTGCAACTCCAAGCAGTGTAAGGTGTTATCAACCCTCTTGGCACCTGAGCATTCCTAATGAGTCTCAGGTGGGGTGTTGCCCCTGTCCAGAGAATTGGATGTTAGGAAGAAGTTAGAAAGAAATTCTTCACCATGAGGGTGGTGAGACACTGGAACAGGAAGGTGGTAGAAGGTTCATCCCTGGAGGTTTTTAAGGCCAGGCTGGATGTGGCTCTGAGGAACCTGATCTAGTGTGAGGTGTCCCTGCCCATGGCAGGGGGGTTGGAACTAGGTGATCCTTGAGGTCTCCTCCAACCCTAACAATTCTATGATTCTCTGATTCTTGGGTATCTTTTCCAGCTGTGCTGCTGCCTTCATAATGCCTTGTCACACCACATGCTGGTCCAGTTTAGTATGGCCAGATCCCATATCAAATTAAATCAGTTCCCTATGGGTCTGATACTGCCCCAGCCCAACTCCCTAGGACACATGAATAAGTTAATCTATGCATACTGTGTTTAAAACACTTTTTTCTTGCCGTTTAGTTACCCAGTCAGAACAATGCTTCACACTTGAAATACTTTGAAAACTAATTTTATCCAAGTAGACCAAAACCCAATCCTATTTCCCTAAATACCAAACATTTCCACATCTCTTCACTCTCATTGTGAGGTGCTGACAAAGCTCCTGTAATTCCCCACACTACAAGGCCACAGGACTAAACCAGAATGTTGTTTTTTGTTTGTGTTTTTTTCCCATAGTGCCTACATTTCAAGTAGTTTGTTCTAAAATCTCTTAGCAAACACCATGTCTGTAAGACCAGCTAAATGCTGGCCAGTCAGCTCATTCCCCAACTCACTCTTCCCCTAACTCACCATGACTCCATGGAAAGCCCATTGCAACATTTAGATCATCCATCCTATAAGGCTGCTTACTTTAATAATACACATTTTTATTACAACCATCCTGATAGACTGAGATTTCCTCAAAACTAAAAAAAAAAAAAAAAAGAAACCTGAGAATTTAAGTCACAGTCTCGTTGTGATTCACAATTTGTTGATTTTTATCACAGGCTAGAGATAAACTAAGGTAAATTTGATCAGCAAAGTAGAATGAAGTAGAGTTTTATGAATTAATAGTTTTCTTTAAATGGTGGATAATTAAGTGTACTGTAAAACCAAGTTGAAAGCAAAATGCAAAAATGGTAAAATGCGTAAAACTCACTAGGATTTTATGGGGAACTGGTTGATTAAAAGAAGTGATAGAAATGGTGACTTATTATGCTCCTATTTGCAATGTTGAGTTGTGACTGAGGAGAATCCTGTGGGGAATGAAAACAAGAGATGAAAATTAACTAAGAAAATAACTTTGGCCCATTAATGACTGTTACTAGTTAGAGACAGAAGGACTCATTTTTCTGCTCTACTCAGGTTGGATGTAGCATCAGATGACAGAAAATCAAATGAAATTTTCATGTTTTCAGTTTTTTTGGTAAATTTAGATGCACCTTGAGGAGCAGGCAAAAAATCTACTCAGCAGTTGCTTCCACTCACAAACTTCTCCCATTTTCTGTGCTTCCTGGCAATAAACTCAGCCAAAACAACGTAGATGTCCTGGGATGTAACACCCTTGTGTTTGGAGAACACGCATAGAGCTAAAAGATGTTCGGATGTGACACTGGGCTGAATAAAAGGATGGTGCTAGTAGTAGCAAGATCCAAAAAACAACCAACCAAACAAATACCCCCCCCCCCAACATATCTGAAAGTAGATAACAAGGCAAGAAGAAATCAGAAATGGGAGAAAGATAACAGGACAGGAAGAAGATGAAAGAAGAAAAGGGCAGGAAGGCAAGAAACAGTAAAACAACAAGGATGGCAGGGAAAAAGAAGGAATTAAGAAGACCTCAAAACCCTGTTAATCCATGGCCACAAGGCCAAAACAAAACAAGAAGAACAGTTGTGTTCTGGTTCTGGGGTTTGTCTTTTCTTTGGTTTGGGTTTGTTGTTGTTGTTTGGTTGCATTTTTTTCTCAGGTTTATGGAATTTCCATTTATTGTCTTTTCTGGATTGTATTTCAATAGTAAAGAAGAGAGACAATCATTTGTGTCTGGTCTTTAGACATTATTACTAAATCACAGAATCAAGCAGGTTGGAAGAGACCTCCAAGATCAAGTCCAACCGATCACCTAACCCTAACTAATTAACTAGATCATGACACTTAGTGCCCCACCCAGTCTGGTCTTAAATACCTCCAGGGACGCTGATCCCACACCTCCCTGGGCAGCCCAATTCAATGGGCAATCTCTCTTTCTGTGAAGAATGAACTGAAACACTGAGCATAGTTTCTTTTTTGAAATTCAGGAGTCCTTGAATTCCACCAAGGTCTGAGCTTGGAGCTCTCAGAATTTCTTCTCTCTCTCTTTCTCGTTATTTTTACCTTTACACCCAGAAGACTAAGATAAGACTAAGGTTCTGACCTTGTGTTAGATGCCTGCCACTGTGATAATCAAGACAGGAAAAAAAGCAGAACTGACTGCATGATATGACATCAGTAGTTCTGTTTATACAATGCAGGGCACCGCAAGGCGCAAGACACTGATTTTAAAACACCACATGAAACAGCTAATACAAAACCACCGAAAATTCAAAACAAAACCATTCTGAAAGACAACTAGATAGTGCAAAGATAAACATCACAGTATCACACTACATTAGAGGTTGGAAGGGACATCCAGAGATCATTGGGTCCAACCCCCCTGCCAAAGCAGGATCACCTTAGGGTAGTCTGCACAGAATGCATCCAGGTGGGGTTGGAAAGACTCCAGAGAAGGAGACTCCACAACCTCTCTGGGAAGCCTGTTCCAGTGCTCCATCACCCTCACTGTAAAGAAGTTTCTCCTCATGTTGAGGTGAAACCTATGCTCAAGTTAGTTATCTACTGTTCCTTGTCTTATTTTTGTGCACCACTGAAAAGAGCATGGCCCCCTCCAATTGACACCCACCCCTCAGATATTTATAGACACTGATCAAATACCTTCTCAGTCTTCTCTTCTCAAGACTAAACAGCCCCAGGGCTCTCAGTCTCTCTTCATGGAGGAGATGCTTAGGGAATAATCCTTGTGGCTCTCTGTTGGACTGTCTCCAGCAGATCCCCGTCTCTCTTGAACTGGGAAGCCCAAAATTGGACACAGTATTCCAGGTGTGGTCTCACCAGGGCAGAGTAGAGGGGGAGAAAGACCTCCCTAGACCTGCTGGATACACTTTTCTTGATGCAACCCAGGATACCATTGGCTCTCAACATTGCTGTCCCATGGAGAACTTGCTGTCCGCTCGGACTCCAAGGTCTTTCTCCCTGGAGCTGCATTCCAGCAGGGCATCCCCTAACCTGTACTGGTGCCTGTATGGATTATATTCATTGCATGAATTACTCAATTTAACTGCTGTTTGATTTGGAATCAATATCTTATTTTGGAAAAAAAATATTTTATGGAAAAGTCACTATCATTAGAGAATATTGAGTAAAATGGCCTGTTGTAGGTTAAGGGAAATCCATAGTTAATTGGGATAAACACAAAGAAAAGTCCTCTAGAGGCTAGCGAGTCCCAGGGGGGTGGGCAGTGCATCCCAGGATATTGTAATCTGTGATTCTATTCTGTTTTCCTGTGTTTCTCTGTTTAAGGGAGTGCACAGCCTAAGCTCCCTCTCTCTTCTCTCCAGTTGGGACACCTTATGGTTTGTGGGGGAGAGCTTTTCTCTTGGCCTTGTCTGGCAGTGAATTTCCAGCTGCACCACTGGGCCTGTTGAAGCCTGCATTGGGGGCAGTCTGACCTGCTCTTGGGTCTGCTGAGGCTGAGTGGTTTCAAATGACACAGTGCTGGCCAGCTCTTCGAGGATCTACCTGACTACCTGCATGTCTATGGCATCCACCAGGTTGTGGTATTGTGCTACCATTAAACAGTGCATGAACTTGCTGCTTTACAACTCTCCTGGGTATATCATCTCAAATAAGATAAATGGCTACACTTGCAGAGTAGAAATTACTCCGTCCTTCCTGGAATGCCTATGTAGAACAATAGAGTTTAATTAGCCTAGAACGAGCTTCTTATTCAGAGGCAGATTGAAAGAAAGTATATTTAGATTAGGTATTGGGAAGAAATTCTTTACTCTGAGGTACCAGAAGAAGCTGCCCAGAAAAGTTGTGGATGCCCCTTTCCTGGAAGTGCTCAAGCATGGGTTGGATGGGGCTTTGAGCAACAAGACCTAGAGGCTGGTGCCTCTGCCCATGGCAGGGGCAGTGGAACTAGATGATGTTTTGGGTCCTTTTCTACCCAGACCATTTTGTGACTGTGTGCTTCAGCTCAGCCTGGGTATTTCTATGCATTTTGCCATGTAGATGTGCCCCATGTCCCGTTTTCAAATCAACAGAAGAAGAATGGAATATTCTGATTTTCCAGAGGACTACCAACTTCAGCACACAGTGGCACCACACTCTAGCACTAACAGAGTTGCACAAGAAACAGAGATATTTGTAGGTCAAGATCACAAATGCATCTGCAGTTTTTAACACTTGGACCTTTCAGGCTAATAATAGGATCCACTCTGCAACACTGACATTTGCAACCAATATCAGCTTTCAACATTTTGCTTTGTCCTGGGGCATGTCTTCAGTGCAGAATCGACCCTCTGCAAACACTGCAGAAAGCTATAATGCAGGAAGGAGCAAGGAATGGGACTAATTTTAGCTAAATGTTGTTGTTTCAGTCCTCCCTCTGCATTCTGAAGTTTATTTCCAATACTACAGATACTTTTTATTTATTTATTTATTTACACACACCCTCCCTTTCTAATTGCACATATACGAGCTATCCAATATCAAGAGAAATACATTCCCAGAAAATCTGCAGGTTGAAGGCAGTGACGTTTCTAGGAGAAGAGGGATTTATCTACAGTGTTTCAGTGAGCCTTAAGAGCAGTTAGCCCTGCAGTACTTTCAATTTCATCTGGAGTACTTCCTTGAGATTGATATTGTAACATGAAACTTCCCAAACAAACACAAACAACAGTGTTGAACTGTGGTCGTAGGGTTAGTTGCTGGCTGGCTAAAAATTACTGATTTATACTATGGAAATTATTTAGAAAATCAGCAAACACTGGGGAAAACAAACAAACAAACATCTCAGAGGAAGCATAGATGCTTCCAGATCACAAAAACTTGGGGATTTACTGTTAGAAGAGGCTTAAGTGCTATTATAATAATATTGTTCAAAATCATCAATTCCTTCCTTCCCATTCAAAACCTCTAAGATCACAAATAAAAACAAAACAAAACAAAAAACCCCAAACAAACAAAAAAAAACCCAAAACAACTATATATTAGATAATCCAGAATTAACCCTAAACCCAAACAAGACCTGCAGTTATTTTGTTCCAAAATAATTCATTGGATAAAAAGCAGTACCCTTTCTAGTACATTTAATCCTTAGGATCTCATACTTTAAATCTTTCTTCTATAATCATATCAGCTAGATTTTAAGTGAGAGTCAAGGTTGTGATATAATTCACTGAATGGCTGGAGCTGATAACAGCCTGCACTAAAGCATGCACTATGGAGGCAGACTGAGAGAGTTGGGGCTGTTCAGTCAGGAGAGGAGAAGGCTCTGAGGAGACCTTATTGTGGCCTTCCAGTATCTGAAGGGGGCTACAAGAAAGCTGGGGAGGGACTTTTTAGGGTGTCAGGTAGTGATAGGATTAGGGGAAATGGAGTAAAACTGGAAGTGGGTAGATTCAGATTGGATGTTAGGAAGAAATTCTTCCTCATGAGGGTGGTGAGACACTGGCACAGGTTGCCCAGGGAGGTGGTAGAAGCCTCATCCCTGGAGGTTTTTGCAGCCAGGCTGGATATGGCTCTGAGCAACCTGCTGTAGTGTGAGGTGTCCCTGCCCATGGCAGGGGGGTTGGAACTGGCTGATCCTTGAGGTCCCTTCCAACCCTGACAATTCTGAGTCTATGTTATATTAAGCAAAGCTGTTTGCAAACTTCAGGAGTTTGAAGCAAAGGAAAACACACAACATTTGTGTCTTTGAATTTCTTATGCATAGCATGCCTCACACACACTCAGATGTGTTTGCAGTAGTAGCTGCACACAACTATTCATGCTGTGGCAGCACTTGGTGAAAGGAAGGCTGTGTCCCTTACAACAGTCCTGTGCTGGGTCACTCCCACTGTAGTATCATCATGAGCCACAATTGCAAAGTGTTTTTCTTAATGCACCCTCCTGGATCACAGGATGTTAGGGGTTGGAAAGGACCTCTGGAGATCTTTGAGACCAACCTCCCTGGCAGAGCAGGACCATAGAATCTAGCACAGGAACACATCCAGATGGGGCTTGAAAGTTTCCAGAGAAGGAGACTCCACAGCCTCTCTGGGGAGCCTGTTCCAGTGCTCTGGGACCCTTACAGTAAAGAAGTTCTTCTTCATGTTGAGGTGGAACTTTCTGTGCTGTAGTTTACATCCACGGCCCCTTGTCCTATCACAGGGCACAAGTGAGCAGAGGCTGCCCCTTCCTTCCTGTCACCTAGCCCTCAGATATTTTAGATTGATTAGATCTACTCTTAGTCTCCTCTCCAAGACTGAACAGCCCCAGGGCTCTCAGCCTCTCCTGATAAGGCAGTGCTCCAGTCCCTTAATCATCCTTGTAGCCCTCCACTGGAGTCTCTTAAGCAGACCCCTGTCTCTCTTGAACTGGGGAGCCCAGAACTGGATGCAGTATTCCAGGTGGAGTCCTCACTAGGGCAGATTCTAGGAAAAGTTAAAAAAAAATGCTGTCACAGTGAGAACAGAGTTCCACTCTCCCGTTTAAGGTGAATGCCTCTGAGATGTAGTCAGATAGCACAGGTAATGCTAAAAACCATAAGGCAGGGAAAGAGGCTACACTCTTTGCTGCCTGATGCCAACCAGCTGGAAGCTGGTGACTCCTGTTGCCTAGGGAGGTGGGAAACCACCTCCAGTTTGCCAAGCTGTTACCTTTCTTTCAGTCATGCCTTTCTTCAGCAGCAAACCAAAAACATACTATGCAAGTGGTACATGTTGAGATCTTACATTTAAGTTCAACTTTCTGCTTCTCCATATCCTGGTTTGTGGGCTGATGTCACTAGACAGAGATGACCTGCTATAAAAGAATGGGAAGAAATACAGGCAGGAGCATGGGGTAAGACACCAAAGCAGGAAGGAGAAGCTCCTGGGCCAGAAGGGCATAGCACCCTCCCTACAGAAAGCAGAAGATCCTGAAAACAGGAGGGAGAGAAGATATTAGGGAAAGGAGAGCATAAACACAAAACCCCATAGCTGGAAAGGGAAATAGGGACAGGGCTGCTCCTATGCAGCCTGAGAACAGACAGCAGCTATTGGGGCAACGTGGGCCTTGGGCTTTGCAGAGCAATTGCAAACCGGGTGGGCTGGAAGCACTTGGCAGCAAGAGCTGAGGAGAGGAAGGAAAGGGAGGGAGCTGCCACGATTTGTCCAGCAGGGAATGGGAGAAGGCAGGAAACACAGTTCTGATGCCAGCACTGCCCCAGTGCTCCTCCTGCTCCCCCAGGCATATGGCTGGCATGGCCCAAGCATGAGCAGAGAGCTGCTGGAAATTACTAAATTCCCCAAGGAAACAGTGTTGTTTCCACAAAGCCTGCACAAAGTACCCATCAAACAGCTCCTGCATAGCGAGCCACCACACAGAATACTGAAAAAGCAGCTGAAAAGTCATTGAGGGCTCTATCTCAACAAAAAAACATAATGAGAAGAGTTGGGTGATTGCCCCCATGTTTTACTGAGTATCTGAAACATCTCAAGCACAGCATGGTTTGCTCTCTGTGTGTATGGACATAGAATTCTGGGCCAGTTTCGTGGTTTCTTTTATTGTCTCAGAAGAAATGCAAGCTCCCTACCAAGAGCTTTTAATCACAAGCTTTCTCAGTGTGTTTTCTCCTTCTGTGTGAAGTTTGGTGGATATCTTTATCACTGTGTATTACAGAGGGATGAGCACATTGTTTGCACACCATAAAATAATAAATGTGCTCAGCATGCTCATCAGTACTCCAGCCTGCCTTGGACAAAGGCTCCAGGCTCTGCACTTCACTTTATTTAAACCTGTCAAACCTATTTAATAGGTTTTAATTAAGCTCTTTAAAGCTATTTAAACCACCAGATTATCACTCTGTGATGGTGATGTATTTGTCTGTCCAAGTGTAAGATAAAAGGTAGGAGTTACTAAGGGTTATTTTATAGCATGAAAAACAAATCACCACCCCCCTTGTGTTAGTCATGCTAAATCAGATGGAAAATATCTTCACTGGATGCAGTTTTATATAGAAAGAGCTTTATACATATTGTGCATTGCTGGGTAGAAAAAGATAAAGAAAGAAAGGGGAGCCCCTTCCCTTGCAACAGGAAGAGCAGGAGCGTTGGTGTAAGTCACCTCCACCCAGAAGGCAGAGAGAAAACTACATCCTTCTCCAAGTAATGCTTACAATGTTTTTTCCTTACCGTGCTATTTGCAAGCCTATTTTTGTTTCCCAGGAAAGAGCATGTTTGGGTAGGGCAGATACAAAAGAGCCAGAGGGGAAGCTGAGCCCAGGTCAATCAGTAGCTGTCCTTTGCAATGTGTTGCAGCAGTTAGTAAAATCATAGTTGTGTTTGTGGCCCAAATGCATCTCCAGCAACATGAGTAATTGTATCATTCAGGAAAGGGTCACTGCAGTTTCTGCTATGATGTATTTATTTTTAGCACATCCTGTATCAGCCTAGACACCCATTTCAGCCACACCCAGTGGCCCATGCCACTCTGTTCCTGACAAAGCTCTGAAAGCCTCTGGAGCATCAAAACCTGTTCCTGTCCAAAAACTTCTGTGGAAACACTGTAAATTGCTTCTATACTTAATGGAATTCCATGCTCAGTTGAGTCCTTCCTCATCTTTTCCATGCTGCTTTAGAACAAAGGTTAAATGGTACAAGGGATCCCAAAAGGAAAGCCCAAAATGGTCTTTGCAAGCCCAAAGTGGAGTAAGGTCTCACTGGAGTTACATTACAGGCAAGGCTGAAGGATGTGCTTTGAGAACTGATTTCTGTAACTGGTATATATAGCTCATGAAAACCTCCTTGTCTGAGACTGTCTTGCCAAGCTGATAGAGGACTCACATTAGTTTGAATTTCTACCAATCTGATACATCTGCTAAACTCAGATACGAAACTGAAATGCTTTTCTCACATGCTTTATGTTCCAAAATGTTCCAATTAAAAGAAAACAAAAACCAAAGGAGAGTACCAGAAGCAGACGGGAAACAGTGAGGACCTATACTATCAAAGAACAGTGGAACCCTATTCAGGATGCTCAGGTCCCACTCAGTGCTCTGGGAGGTCATGGTGAGCTGGGAGCTGATCATCTGGTGAACAGCCTATAGACATCACTTTGACTTTTATGGGCAAATAGTGCAACTTTATTCCCCATGACAAACTACTGTAAATGAGTTGTTTCATTCCTACTCAAACCCTTCAGCTCTTCTTCTCCCTCAACCATTTCTTCCATAAATGACCAGGCCTCATTTTCCATTTTGTATCTGAAACCAGCATGTTCTGCCAGTCCTTGGGAATGCAGGGTGAAAGCAATTAGAGAGGAAACAGACAGTGCAATAAAAGAAAGTGTCACTAAGCCAATAAGACAAATTGTGCACTGGTACACCTAAATTCAACGGTATTAAGAAGCACTAGCCACATGGCTCCATTAGCACAGGGAAATAAAGCAAAGGGAAATAATGGATTCCTCTGAAGCCATCTGCAATAAACAGGTTAAAATGTGCAGAGAATCAAAACCCAGGTTGTGAATCCTGCACCAGGAGCCTTTTGCCTTTAATACCTGTGCTGTGTCTTTCCCTTGTAGTCACTGGCACACCTCAGGGGACTGGGTTATTTGGCATAGATCTTCAATAAGTTTTTCCTCTTGTTAGATGTTAGAAACCACTCTAATGAGCTGTTGCCAGTCCAACTGTTTGGCAAATACATTTCACACAATCACAGAATGTTAGGGGCTAGAAGGGACCTCAAAAGCTCATTCAGACCAACCCCCCTGCCAGAGCAGGATCACCTACACCAGATCACACAGGAAGTCATCCAGGAGGGTCTTGAATATCTCCAGAGAGGGAGACTCCACAACCCCCCTGGGCAGCCTGTTCCACTGTTCTGTCACCCTCACAGTGAAATAATTCTTCCTCCTGTTTCCATGGAACTTCCTATGCCTCAGCTTCCACCCATTGCCCCTTGTCCTGTCATTGGGTATTTGCTGCCTTCTGAACCACAGCAAATATATTAATATTTCTCTTAAAAGAAAAAAAAAAACCTCTCAAAAGAGAACCTAAAGATGCTCTACTGTAATATCCTTTCTAGGCAGCCAGCTTTTAGTATTGGCTATAATTTCCAAGATCTGTGTGTTTTGTGGCAAAGCAGAGATGAATTCCACAGGATGTCCAGAAAGCTCTTTAATTCAAAAAATTCAGCAGTTTTCAGCAAGAGATTTTAACAGTCCTGTGCAGAAATGTGTCACTACAATCAAAGAGTGTGCTGGCCTCAGACATTATTTTTGACATGCCACAGACATCTAATGAGGTTTGGACATTTTGAAAGGAGTTTCAAAGAGTCTGTAATTCCTGACCACAAAAATACCCCTCAAATTTTTGCTTTTGGGGAAGTGGCAGCAGAAGCATTAGCCATGTCTCATTCCCAAAGTCACTCTTGGCTACTGGATATGACATGGGGAGTTTGAGCATGAAAAATACTTGAATTTCTCCTTTCTTGCCATGGTGATATTTTTGCTTCCACAGCCTTCAAATGAGTTTGGAAATACTGATATTTACATCACCCATATTGTTGTGATATATAACTCATGCTGAGATGAGAAGGAATAATTAATCTGTCAAAGAAAGATGATTTCAGACTGCCCTCACACGAGCACTGTATTTCAAATAAAACACTGTATTTCAAATAAAACACTGTATTTCAAATAAAAGCCTAGGATCAATGATGAGCATGCAAAGAAGTAGGAAAACTAGTGAAAAATGAAGGAATATATGGGGCTGTGATCACTTCAAATAATTATAATGTAGTAAGAACACATCTCAGCAAATAAATTATTTGACAGAGGAAAATAATGTGAATCCTTGAGCAGGAAGGTTAGTAAAGCTCCTGGCACTATTTTCCTCATGACTAACTAAAATCCAAAGCTTTTGCCATTCTGAGCAGTTGTTGCCTCAATAGCCAAACCTCTCAACCCCAAATATATTAGTCTTCTGCTAAAGATTATGAAAGATGAAATCTGCAGGAAGAATAAACATCTCATTAATATAATCAAGGATTTAACTGATTTAAGCATAAACATTTGATTACATTGACACTCCTCAAACAGATACCACACTGAGAAATCATGGCATTAAGACAAGTTAATGTGCTTTATAGAATGATCTTCAAGAAATCTTCACACAAGCTCAGAAACATTCAGGTTGGAAAAGACCCTCAGGATCACCAAGTCCAATCCAGAACCCTACTCTGCAAGGTTCACCCCTAAACCATATCCCTGAGCACCACATCCAAACCACCTTTAAACACATCCAGGGTTGGTGACTCAATCACCTCCCTCGGCAGCACATTCCAATCCCTGACCACTCTTGATGGGAAAATTTTTTTCCTCATGTCCAGTCTAAACCTATCCAGTTGCATCTTGAGGCCGCTCCCTCTTCTTCTATCACTAATTACCTGTGAGAAGAGACCAGCACCAGTCTCTTTGCAAGGTCCTTTCAGGTAGTTGTAGAGAGCCAGGAGGTCTCCCCTCAGCCTCCTCTTTTTCCAAACTAAACAGCCCCAGCTGACTCAATTGTTCTTCATCAGATTTATTCTCCAGGCCCTTCCCCAGCTTCCTTGCCCTCCTCTGCACTCACTCCAGCACCTCCACATCTCTCCTGTTTTGAGGTACCCAAAACTGAACACAATACTCAAGGTGTGGCTTCACCAGAGCTGAGTACAAGGTGACAATCACCTCCCCACTCCTGCTGGACACAGCATTTCTAATCCCAGCCAGGATGCCTTTGGCTTTCTTGGCTACCAGGGCACGCTGCTGGCTCATATTCAGCTGCTTGTCGATTAGAACCCCCCAGACAAAGCAAAGCTGGTGCAGTGTTCCCATCCTGGCAGAACACATCATTTCATTAGAGTGATAAGACAAGGCAGAAAGGTTACAGCAGATAAATGTGATGCAAGACTATGTGCCATTTGCTCTGTGGTTTCAGCAAGATGAGATGGATTACAGCACACAGCTAATAGCCAGGAACATGTCAGTGCTATTGGGAAAAAGAGATTCAAATTGTTGTAAAAATCCTCCATTGACAGACAGGGTAGGATTTTCACCTGCACCCACTCTGCAGATAAAGGCAGTAAGAAAATCCTTGCCCTGTTACTAGTTTGAAATGTAACCTTCAGACCATTAGCTAGCTAGTTTGGTCTGACAGATGTTGGTGTCTGTTCTGCCTGCTGAGAAAAAAAATACACACCTAGAATTAATCTGGACCCCTCCCAACCAACCTCTAGTACATATGCAAGTAGTATCAGAGGGCTTCCTACTCCCTTTCTAGCTCTCCTGCAAGGGGACAATACCCTAGTAGGTTATACCTGCTGAATTGTGCTCCCTTAGAGTCATTATATCAGCAAGTGATCATCTGAGCACAGCTTTCTCACACAGAGGTGTAGGTTCAGAAGACACAACACAGATATAGCATCATATGATGTCAAATCACTTTTCCTGTTGCAGGTAGGTCTGCCCGATACGGAGTGCTGCTGTTAGAGCATCCAAGGATCCACTTTCCCAAAATGAATGCCAAGCTATCACTGCCTGATAGCTCAGGTGCTGGGGCAATGGCAATGGCATGCATGGCAAGACTCAGGATTTCAACTCTTTTGTTTAAACCTGGGACATCTATCTTTAGAGTGCTAGCTGAAACCAAAAGTAAATCTTTGGAGCCAGGTCTTTAATGCTTGTATTTCACAGAATCACAGAAACATTCAGGTTGGAAAAGACCCTCAGGATCACCAAGTCCAACCAATAACCCTACTCTACAAGGGTCACCCCTGAACCATATCCCCAAGCATCACATCCAAACCACCTTTAAAACACATCCAGGGTTGGTGACTCAACCACCTCCCTGGGCAGCACACTCCAATGCCTGATCACTCCTTCCATGAAAAAAATTTTTCCTACTGTCCAGTCTAAACCTACCCAGTCACAGCTTGAGGCCATTCCCTCTTGTTCTATCATTAATCACCTGTGAGAAGAGACCAGCACCAACCTCTCCACAACATCCTTTCAGGTACTTGTAGAGAGCAATGAGGTCTCCCCTCAGCCTCCTCTTTTTCAAACTAACCATCCCCAGCTCCTTCAGTTGCTCTTCATCAGATTTATTCTCTGTTGCCCTCCTCTGCACTTGCTGCAGTACCTCGAAATTTGTTATTTGGAAGTAACAGCTGCTACACACACCAATGTAACATTGTTTCTCTGTTTACAGAATTGCAAAATAAACCCATTAAAGGGTCTTCCTTGAGTTGTCTCATCAAAATAAACACAAACACCACCCCACCTTTCCTTCACGAGGAATACAAATAATAAGGATTTTTTTTTTCCCATGTGGTTTTGCTGTGGGACCTTACTCATCTTCAGTAACGTTAGCCTGACTACCAAATGGTTCCAGTTAATCATACTCCCTTCCCTAGGTTAAAAGTTTCTTAAAGATAATTTTTAATTTGTGTTTTTGCAGGTTTTTTTTTTTCCCACACAGGATTCAGATGTGTAAACAATTGGTGATCAAATTCAAGGTCTTTTCCTAGCCAGAAAAAGAAAACCAAAATCAAACCCAAACAAAAACGTAAAAGCCTCAGCTGATCTTCTTTCCTGATTTCTCAAGGAGTAAAGATAAATATGAACTCAAGGTACTAATACAGATAAAAGGGACAGCTAAATAAAAGAGAAAACATTCTGGTAAGTTTTCAGAGGAGACAACTATTTGTTGGGCATGTTCTGTGGCATTACGTACACTGAGTTTTGGAGTCAAATGCTGCAGGCAACTTGCCCTTCAAATTCAGTTTCTATTTCTTTTGGCTGCAAAACATAATGTCCTTATCAAGCAGGTATCAAGCCATCTGCTTCTGTACTCAGTAAATGCAGGACACTTGCATTTGGGTTTGGGGCTAAAATCCATTAGGCAAAACTGGTCTGTGTATGCAGCACTAATGGTCCTGCTGGCAGGGGGACTGGACTCAACGATCTTCAGAGGTCCCATCCAACCCCTAACATCCTGTGATCCTGTAATGAATTAAAGGAATGTGGCAGGAAGGGAAAAAAAATACATAAAAAAGAAAAAAGAATAAATCTCAACAGGAACAAAATCTTAAGTAAAGGCTACAATAAGCTCCAGCACTACAATGGGATTTTTGCAAAAGCCAGGCTAGCAAACTGCTAGGATGGCTGAAAAGACCAAAACACTCTTCTTCTTCTTCTTCTTCTTCTTCTTCTTCTTCTTCTTCTTCTTCCCCCCCTCTTCCCCCTATTTTTTTCCTTCTCACAACTGGCAAACTCTCCAGACATACAAAGTTTGGGTTCAAGCAAGCTGAAGGTGTGAAAAAGCAGCTGGTTATCTAAAGCCTGTTTACATTTCTCAAATTTTCAGAGATGAGACAATGGTCCAGCTGTGACAGTCTGTGTCTTGCAGGTCTCTCCAAAAGCATAGCCATAAATAATAGCCCAGAACGAGAGGAGACCATACTCAAAAGCTTTAATTGGTCAAAAGAGTTGAGTTAGTATTTAATTTAATTTAATTTAATATTTTTTAAAGACCTGAAGGCTTGTGAGGCAAGAGCACAGAAGATAGAAAAGGAAAAGGCTATCCATCTTCTCTAGTTATCAGAGCAGAATTCAAGCAAATGTATGTCAGCACTACAGGAGCCCTGGTTTAGTGGTAGTTCTCTGAAGCCATCAGCCTGGGAGCTGAGCTTAATCTGCTGTGGTGTAGGGCTGGAATGATGTCCCAGGCTCCACAGCATCCCCTTAGTGGGGAAAGGAGTTGGAAGGCACGTAACTTAAGGCTGACCCACAGGAACAGCTCCAAATTTCTTCAGTGGCCTTTGGACCAAGCCTCTCAATACCAAGACTTTTATCCTACCTTTCAAAAATGAAAAGCATCCTTGGGGTTTTTTTGGTAATGCCATCACTTTTGATAAGAGGACACTTGGAGATAGGTACTGCTAGCTGTCAACAGGGGTCACTAATCAGACATCCATAAACCCACCATTGTACATCTACCACACAACACAGTCCATTCCAGTTCCTACATTTGAGTGCACAACCTGAATGCATCCAGACTGATGCCAAGAAGAGCACAACCCAACTCTTTTCTGCTGTCATTTCTGCAGGATAAAATCTGGCTGCCTGAGGGGGAAGGAAGCTATTGTATGCTCCAAATACTTTGTGGAGGGGACCTGTTATGCTGTGCAGCCATAGTCATGCCATATCACAAGGCCAAGGCACAGGAAGGTGTAAGTACCTACATTAGAAGCATGTGCCACTTCCTCTCCCCTCATATTTTAGAAGAACAAACTTCACCTTGACACATTTCAAAAGTAATTACATCTTAATGCAGACTCAGAATTATTTATATTTGATTACTACCATTTGACAATTTTTCTTTGACTCATCCCAGTGCTGTCTTTTTTTTCCTTTTGAATCTGGGAATGCTATTAATCAACCCAGAAAGCATTTTATCTTGAGTAAGATTTTGGAGCAAGTAAGATTAAAGGGCAGTATGCCAGGAGAACTGAACAATGTGACATGAGCATGGAGGAATCCCTGCTTTAAGCATGTTATTGAGCTCTCAAAGGGTTGAGAAAATCGTTGAGAGGAGGGATAAGTTGTCAGGAGGCTATCGGCCTCCACAGCTGTACATAACTGAGCCTCCAGTACCTTCCTGGCAGAATGTAAATCCCATAAAAACATGAGGGACTTCTGAGAATGCAGGATCCCAAGCTGAATTAGAAAATCACCAAGAAGGTGCTGCCAGCATACAAGCTGAAGACAAGGCATGAAATTTGGAAGCTCCAGAGGAGACTCAGTATGTACTTTCCTAACCACAGTGGAAACATCCTCAGCCACTTCTGCATGATTTACGAAAGATACAGAGACACGCAGCTTGTGTGTATTATGTGAAGAGGCTGCAAGCCCACACATTACTCATCTTGGTAAGCTCTGAAGACAAACTACCCCAAAACCTGGGGGAGGGAATATTAAAACTCCAGGGTTTGACCTTCTCTAAATTTTACTGAGCATAGTTTCAAAGTACTAAAAGTGTTTCCAAGCAACTGGAGAAATGTCTTGCTGCTGTCTTCAATGCTCGAACAAGGGAGACTGAGCATGAGGGAGACTGATATCAGCCTCCTTACCATCCATTCCTCCTTTCAGATCATAAAATCCTGCTGCTACAGCCCAGAGGTTCAGGACACTTTAGAGATCACAAACAGTGGAAATTCAAAGAGTTTGGTCCAGCCTCATAGAACAGACAATGAAACTGCTTCTGTCTTAACAGGTCAGTGCATAGGGCAGCCTGAAGGAAGCTTCAACAGAAGATGGACTTTTCCTTTCGCCAGCTAGATAAAGACATACTTCTAATTTCCCCACACACATTCTTCATTTTCTAGTGGAAATTTGTCAACAGAATTTCACTGCTGTGCCTACCTTGCAAAGAAGCATTAAAAAATTACTTTTATAAAACCAAAATTGTCCAGAGTAAATATATTTTATATAAAATCTGCTTATTCACCATCACCAGTTCTGCCCTGCTCATATCATGCAGAGGAGGGAAAATCCTTTTTAAAGACAAGATTGTATAAAATTGACAGAATTCCTCCCACCTTTGCATCTTGCTTTCTGGTAAGCTTTATGGACTGTTGCGTTAAATATACTCCATTTGATCTGATTCCACTTTGCTTTTCAGAAGCTGTGAAATGAAAGGCTTCCAATGACAGGAAGGCTATTTTTTACTAGGAGTAGCAGACAGAGAATAAATAGTGCCTCAAAACAGACTTTTGGGGCTTGTACATGTTTAACATAGTTTTAAAATCAGGTCTTCCTGTGGCACAATCTTATTTTTAATCTCTTTTACTGTTTTTTTTTTTCCCTAACAGCAGTGAGCCCAAGCAGTAACATAAGTTACACCACAAAAGACATGTTGAGATTTTAACACAATCTGAGCAAAAGCTGATTAACCTTTTGGGGTTTTTAGATCAGTTAATCCAGTATTATAATTTTTTAAACTTCTGATGCACAAAATCTGTTACAAGCAATCTATAGCCATTTCTGGAAGCTTTGGTGAGAAATACTCACACTAGAGGGCCAGCAAATGAAAGTGCATGTAAAAAGCAGATTTGACTTCAAATGTATCTTTTGAGAAAGGTGATGATAGACAGGCCCTTGCTAGAGTTTCTCTCACCTTTTCAGGTTTTATTAATTAGCTCCACTTTTAAAGCAGGATCTTTCAAGCTGAAGAGCAATGAAAACAGCAGTTCAGTGACTGTATGAATACCACAAAGTTTGATTAAATCTGTGCATTTGAGAATAATTTCTAGAAGACGTTGCAGCCAGTAACTGATACTGTCCCGAGGCATCCCTCATTATTTTATTCATTAAATGCTGTAAGCCCCTATATCTTTGGGGGCAAAACTAGGATAATTTCTGAGAGAGCGCCTTGGCCAAACTTACTGCTGGCATGGTGCCATGGAAATCCACCAGGAGAGATTTGCAAGAGCAGTATTTGCAAAATCTGACAAACATTTCACTTCCCCCCTTAAAACCATCTCTACGAAAGATGCTTTTATTACAATGAAGAAAAACTGAGCAGAAAGCCTTTGTAAATATACTTCTGCTTTTAACTCCTCTCAGACTGAGATGCTTCATGACACCAAGAGAGCTGTCATGAAAATACAATACCAGGAAAGTTTTTTCCACAGAATACATAGAACTCAACTACGAGTTAGTACCTGCTCCTCCAACACAGAGCCTTTCAATCACTGAACTGGGGAAAAAAAAAAAAGAAAAAAACAGAAAAAAAAACACCTCAAAAAGTAAAAAAGCACCTACCTACTGACAGCTAAGCTTTTGCTCATAAGGCACCCCACAGATGTGACAAGTCTATCCAAAAAAGCCAAAGAACTTACCTCCCACAGTGCAAGCACAGAATACAGCTAGCAAAAAGAAGGCAATCCCCAGGAGCTTCATGCTTGGTGGTGGCAGTGGTGGTGCTGCCAGCTCTCCCGTACACAGCTGGGCAGGGAGTGCTCTCTCACTCTGAGGCAGGCCTTAATTACTCCATGGAAAAAGGTGTGTAGAAACTGTGCCTAGTCACTGCCCATTCCTGCTTATTTTGGGGACTTTGATAAAGAACAGGAGGAAATACAACATACTCCCTCTGGGAGTTCAGTACGGAGGAGATTTATTGTTTCAGTTCTTACAGGAACTCCTTTTCTTTGGCAGTGAACTGTGTTTTTGTTAATACATTATTTTGTTCTTCTTTTGACCATGAGGTCAAGAAGGTTTTTGAACAGAGGCAGATCTTTCTTTAGAATATACTATAGATCACCAGCATTCATAGTGGAGCTGGGGATACTTTTAAAAGGGACAGTTATGAGTGGTGAAGGAGCCCAGGCAGTGTGAAAAAAAGGCAACCAGCAGCAGAGGAGCAAAACAAGCAACAGCAGCCCACACCTGGCTCTTCCTTGTGCAAAGTGGCCTTGGTGAAAACCACAGCTGCTTCACATTGACAGCAGAGAGAATGCCTCCCTGAGACAGCTGCCATCCTGCAACTGGAAGGACACCAGGGGTCACCAGTGCAGGTTGAGGAAGTGACTCCAGCAAGGTGCCCCAGCAGAGAGACTCTGGGCAGCGTAGTCAGGGCTAGGGGTTGTGGGCTTTATCTTTAAAGGAAAGCTGAGCTTTTAGAATTTGTTAATTCCAAAACTTGCAGCTAGCTTTAGCTGTCTGCTCTGTTTGTAATGGAAAGATTTTTTTATTGTTCTGTTACAGGTCCTTGCTGTATCTTAGGATGGGAATACAGTCCCCAGAGAGAGCATCTTACCTGTGTAATAAGGCAGGGCAGATTCCCTTTGTTCTCCTCAGGAGGACATGGGAAACTTTGGTATCCCTCCATCTCACAGCCATTTCTCTGACTTCTGTGGAAGAAACCTGAGCAGAGCTCTAGAGTTAAAGGCTCGAAAACTACAATCTTGTAATATTCTTATGCTGTGTGCCTGAATGATTTAAGGCAGCTGGTGGCAATTTATCACAAAACTTCAACCAAAATGAGAATGCAGTGCAGTGTTTGCTCATCTGTCTCTCTGTCAACAGTCAGGAAAATTTGGTGGGAAAATTGACCTCATAAACAGCCCAACCCATTAAAGAGTCAAAGCCTACTTATTCAGTAATTAAGATTATTTTTTTCTCATGACTGCATCTAACTATAAGGGGAAGTTTTGGCAAGGCTTCGCATGCAGAAACTCCCAGGAGCTAACAGTACTGTTTTATTCATGGGGTGAGGAAAACAGTAGCAGCTCAGCATCGTTGTCTGGAATAACTTTTGTTTAGTTAAATAAATTTTTGCATCTTAAGGCTATGGCGCATCCTCTGCCTGTTGCAGGTAACAGAAGCGATGCTCAGGAGCAATCCAAAGTGAATTTCTAGCACTTCATTTGGACAAAGTTAGGTATTTGCATCAATGAGAGATGAGAAGATGTAAGCTCTCCTTAGTGAGGCTGTGTTTTCAGCATCACTGGAAAGGATCACACAGTAACAGACTTGACTGAGAGCAGAAGTGGGCCACACAATGACACTTTTGTTGAGTTGATGGGAGCATATGGTGGGGAGTTAGTGCTAGTGCTCTGTTTTTATGCTAGTTTTCTGATGACATAGGACCTAAAGTTAGAATGGGCTACAAAAGCAGTAACTACTGCAGCAGAAAGCCGTCAAGCAAAGAGATAAATCTGAAAACAGAGAGTGAATTCATCCCAGGTGAGTGTTGTTACTGGTGAAACTCCAACCTTTTGTTTACTGCCTTGCCAAACCACAACCTGAAGTGTTAATTCTGAAGAAGTATACAGAAAGGAATGTTATTTGATTGACTGAAATAAACCCACTGAAAAAAATCTAAAAAGCCTGAGGACAGGATCCCTGCTTTGGGCTTTGAGACCAAGAGAATCTATCTAAGCACCTGAGAGTACTCATTTGATTCAGTGCTATTCACCTGAGTAGGAGCATCCCAAGGAGTCCTCAGTGTGCTGCTGCTGAAGATGGTAAATGTGGTGGTTGTATGCAACTCACTGAAGGCAGAGAGGGCACAGTGTTGCCACTCTGCAGTAGCTACTGATGTCATAGGTACGAGTGTGGAAAAGGCTCCCCAAGCTTGTACAAGAGAGGTTGGGAGGGAAAGAGAAATGGCCAAGTGGTTTTTCCTTACACCATGTCATACAACTTGAGTTGTACTTCAGAGAGTCCTAAGACAACCTAAAGCCTCCCTGAAGCATCAAGAAAATGGCCTCTCTGAGATGCTCACTAAATTCAACATCAAAGGCAGCTAATTTTGCTAGATCAAACTCAGTATGGATAGCAGCAGCACACACAATAAGAAATAAAAGAGGAGCAGCTCAAATAACTCACTGAAAGAGAAACTCTGGGCAAAGATGATTTGTAGTTTCTGGCTTGGAGTATCTGAGCTGCAAAATAGAGATTCTTGCAACTCTTGTCAATGGAAACATTTTTTTTCCATTAAAAAGAAATCACTCAAGGTTTTTTAAAACTGACACTGATCTGTGCAGCAAAATATTAGTCCTCTGTGTGTTCACTGAACAGAAATCTCTTTCCCTCCCTACTGGCAAGTTGGTTTTCCTTCATGTTTTTCTTTCTTTCCTCAAGTCAAGACACTTAATTTCAGTGCCAATGTATGCTTTGTTTTATAAAGAGAACTGTGGTCATCGGTACAGCAGCCAACTGCCATATGACTGCCAGTGCTGGAATATCTGGAGTCTCACTCTGAGCCCCAGATCTAGTGACTGTATGGCAGTCTCAGTTTCCACATATTTTCAAGATTTTAGCCTTTCTGGTTGCAGAAGAAAACCTGACACATGACCAAAGAGCACTCTAGAGAATGAAAGGATTCTCTGTTTTAAAATACTGTTCTTTTGTAGTCCAATAATGGTTGGGGTAGCCCGAGTTATAAATTTGTTTTTGCCAGTGTGGTATTTCAATATTAAAGGGAAACCATTTACTGCCACAGTGGATTTGCAGTTACAGATTTATTGGTCTCAGGCTATATTTATATATTCTTTCTTAGTTCACGTGGCTTAGAGCAAAACATTGACTTTTAATGCAAGGTTCTCCAATGAGGTTCAAATAACACCCTTTAGATTTAAAGAATGTGAAGGCTTTACATATCTTTCAATATTCTTGAAGCACCAGGGCATAAGGCAGGAAATAGCATGGACAGCCATGCTGCCTTGCTGTGGGCGACTGGCAATTTCCAGCATGGGTACAAAAAGTAAGTTGTGATGAAGTCTTTACAAAAGCCAAAATAAGAAAGATACAAAAGCCGAAATAAAAAAGATACAACAGCCAAAATAAAAAAAGTTACAAAAGCAAAATAAAAAAGATACAAAAGATACAGAGTCCTTCATGATTCACAAAAGTGAAGAAACAAACACACTGACTAAATTTACTGGCCTTCCCCACTGATGCTTGCTATCCATTCCATTGAGGGCTATTTTAACTCTTACAGCAGAACGATAGAAGTAGAGCAAGATAAGCTCAAACGTCTTTGTTTTTTTATTTGCTACTTTGGTATTTCAGCAATTATATCTAAAGTGGGATTTTATCAGAAATTACCTATGACTTCTACATGTCACAGAATTATCAGGCTTGGAAGGAACCTCACGGATCATCTAATTTCAACCCCCCTGCCACAAGCAGGGACACCTCACACTACATCAGGTTGCTCACAGCCACATCCAGCCTGGCTTTAAAAACCTCCAGGGATGAGGCTTCCACCACCTCCCTGGGCAACCTGTTCCAGTGTCTCACCACCCTCATGGGGAAGAACTTCTTCCTAACATCCAATCTGAATCTACCCACTTCCAGTTTTGCTCCATTCCCCCTAATCTTATCACTCCCTGACACCCTCAAAAGTTCCTCCCCAGCTTTCTTGTAGCCCCCTTCAGATACTGGAAGGCCACAAGAAGGTCTCCTCAGAGCCTTCTCTTCTCCAGACTGAACAGCCCCAACTCTCTCAGTCTGTCCTCATAGTAGAGGTGCTCCAGCCCTCTGATCATCCTGGTTTCCCTTCTCTGGATACGTTCCAGCACCTCCAGATCCTTCTTGTAAAAGGGGGCTCCAGAACTGGACACATTGCTCCAGGTGGGGTCTCAGCAGAGTGGTGTAGAGGGGAAGAATCACCTCCCTCACCTGCTGGCCACACTTCTCTTGCTGCAGCCCAGGATACAGTTGGCTTTCTGGGCTGCAAGTGCACACTGGTGGCTCTCTCATGTTTTGCTTCTCATCCACCAGTACTCCAAAGTCCTTTTCTTCAGGGCTGCTCTCAAGCCCCTCTCTGTCCAGCCTATATCAGCGCCTGGTCATACTCTCATAAAGAGAGTAAATTTACAGTGAATAATGCATCTGTAACAGTGCAAAAATACCTTTAGTTACACTTCCTGTTCTTGAAATTGTTTTTAAATGTACTTGTTTTATTCTGTTACATACAGAAAAAATTTATACAAAGTAGAACTGCGAAGAACTTGAATATAGGAGTACAAACCCAAGACATTTAGATAGTCGTGAATAGAAGGTACACTTAATTTTCCTGTTGAGTGATAGTTTAAA
This sequence comes from Indicator indicator, assembly GCF_027791375.1. NCBI lineage: Eukaryota > Metazoa > Chordata > Aves > Piciformes > Indicatoridae > Indicator > Indicator indicator. The sequence continues at coordinate 34,040,184 of NC_072017.1, forward strand.
ATGTAGATAATTTGTTCTGAGTTTTTCAAGGAAGCATCAGAACATGTCAGGGAACAGAAAATGTTAGTACCCAAATTCCTCTGCATACGATAACGGTAAAAGTATGAAAGATCCGACCCACAAGTGTATTTAAATGCTTTTTAAAAGGCAGGTAACCACCCTTTGTTTGTAGTAGGGGAATGCTCAAATCTCCTTGATTTGATGCAGAGCCAGCTGCTAATGTGAAAAATTCCACTAAAACACTAAGTGCCTCTATGCCTTTATGTGGGCACTGAAGACCACAATGCATTTAGTCTGTAATCAGTACTCTTTCTATGAATGATATTTTCAAGGCCAGATCTGATAGAATTACTGCAACTGTAGCTTTCAGGCTTGAATATTGTTTATTTGCAATGCCAGTGGACTCTGTAAGAATATCCATTACTGCAGAGCCATGTTTTTCCTACTCTTTCATACCTGGAACTCTACTGATGTGAGTGAAAACAGGTTTGAAGGACTTGGTTCAACGTTTCTTCACTTGCAATTGACACAAGCCAGGACCATCTTTGTATGAATGTAATTGCCACTCTGTTAGAGTGACAGATTTCAAAGGATGCTTTGTGTTTGAGGTATTCAGTAGATATGTGTCACTATCAAAAGGGTACAGCAAATTTAGGCTCCCAACCTACCTCCATCCATCTTTCTCCTACTGTGTGCTCCCATCGCTGCCACTAGCGAAAGAGCAGATAGGAAGAGGGAGCTGCACTTACATGTTTCATGCTCCTCTTCCCAAAACTGCATTTCCATATTGAGCCACAGCTTATTTCACCATCTCATGAGTCCTGTGTATCAAAACAAAAAACCAAAAAAAAAGTGTTACTGTTGTCCTCAGTCCTTGCACTCTTAATACAATACACAATATATTTAAATACATTTAATATAAGGACACTTATTTATGCTATACCTGACGACCCGGTTTGTTACTCAGGTCTGCATTACGTACTTCAAAAGCTGTAACTGCCTGGTTTTGTTGAGTAGTCACCCTGTGGTTGTTCTTTGACTTGTGAGCTCCTTGTTTGGAGTTGCAATGTGCTACTCAACAGCTGTGGTTCTTCTAAGGACATCAATCTAGGTCCATTCTTTCTCTATTGGTGAGTTACTGACGTGCAGGTATTTTAACGTTGCTGGTCAGAGAGAAGTTTAAGCATATGAGCACAAGCCCTGTGAGGAGAGGCTGAGGGAGCTGGGGTTGTTTAGCCTGGAGAAGAGGAAGGTCAAGGGTGACCTTATTGCTCTCTACAACTACCTGAAAGGAGGTTGTAGGTACGTGGGAGTTGGTCTCTTCTCCCTGGCAACCAGCACCAGAACAAGAGGACACAGTCTCAAGCTGTGCTAGGGGAAGTTTAGGCTGAAGATGAGGAGAAAGTTCTTCACAGAAAAAGTGATCTGCCATTGGAATTTGCTGCCCAGGAGGTGGTGGAGTCACCATCCCTAGAGGTGTTGAAAAAAGGATTGGACATGGCACTTGAAGCCATGGTTTAGTTAGTCATGAGGTGCTGGGTGATAGGTTGGACTTGATGATCTCTGAGGTCTTTTCCAACCTGGTTGATTCTATGATTCTATAACTTCAGGAGCAGAGAGAAAAAAGCTATGGAGTGAAAGGTACTGCTGGCCCAAGTCATATTTCATGCTTATGTATGGGCAGTCAGGAGAGCTGGAGGAGAGTCATTCCAGGGTTATAGAAAAAGGTGGGCCTGCAAAGTTAGAGCAAGGAATTTCACGTCATGTAAAGACTCACACAGAATGTGTTTATAGGCTTTGCATCCTGTCCTGAGCTAATGAAATGGGAAAGAGTGAGTCAGTCTCAGTTTCTTCTGTTATTTGCAAGGCATGGAATGATTATACAGTTGGATGTCTTGAAGGAAACAAAACAGAAGTACGTGCTTGAACCATGCCTTAATTTTCCAAAAGGCTGAATACATCCAACCACTATCTATCCAGGCATATATCTCATCTTTGTTGTGGTAAACTGCAATGAGCTCATTCTTCCTGGGCCTGGTTGAAAAATGGGCAGCACTGTGACAGTGCAGTGGACCTCAGTACTGAAAAGCAAGATGAACTTTCTGTTCCAACTGTGCTTGTCAGTTTCCCTGGGCAAGATGCTGTTGGACATTAAGCTTCTCCTGAGCCGAGTTTCTGTGGCTTCTCTTCTCCATTTGGTTTCCTCTGCACAAGCAGTGGAAAAATATATCAGGTTTCTTGTCAGTCCCATGATGGGATACTCTCTGCGTTGGTCTGTCTAAGCTATAGCTTTTAACAGTGTCAGCTTTGTTTTCAGACCACTAGTGCCAGAAAATAACATCTTAGAATGTTATAAAATATTTGATTATAAAGACCCTATTATACTTAAATGCAAATACAAAACTTTCTCAGCAGCCAACACTGGGGCTATGCTAGCATCCCAGCATCTATTATAAACCTGTAGTTTCAGCCACTCACGAAAGGAATCACTGTAAAGAATGTGTCCAGATTCCTCATTGCCCTGTTTTTTTTCTGTTTGTCAACACTGTGAGATCTGAGGGGTTTGGATTACTTCTTAGAGGACCCCGAGAACTTCTGAGCTGCAGGACATGGGGCTGGGGAGAGGGAAAGTTAGAGCAGATTTGGCAGCCACACAGCATTTAATGTTGGGCAGATAGAGAGTGTGCAGGAACTGCCGGGCCAGCACACTCATTTCCTGCATCTCTTACTCCCTTAAGAAGGTGAGGTAAAAAGACAGTTGATAACAAACAGCTTTTTTTTGTGTGTGGAACTCACAAGAAGAAGCCAGAATTCACTTATTTCAAATTTGAGACTATGTTATGCTCCAAGACAACGCCTAGGAGACATCTTGTTGTACAAAGCCTCTCTCTAACTTAAGGCAGCTGCTCTCTGCTTGGCATTTTCTTTTGTGCTTTTTTTCCCCCCCAGCTATCTACCATCTCCTCCAATCCAACTTCCAGCATTGATAGGCTTGAACTCTTTGTGGCTTAACTTCCTTATCCAGAATAGTTATTACTGCTGCTTCTCAGTGTCTGGCTTCCCAAGCCTTCATTCCTTTGGTGTATTTCAGACTTCCTGTTGTCGCTATCAGAATGAGTCCTGCTGGCAAGCACTATTTGACACATGCAAAATACAATGCATGTCCGGCCTGATAAGGAAACAGCATTGCCAAGAAAAGGGGGTAAAATCCCTGTGCCAAAATATACCCCCAGCATTTCAGCTTCCTAGCAGACTGCCTATCTTCCCCTTCACAGATATCGTGAACGTTTTCCTGTTCCCTGCATTCCTGCTTTCCAATTTATTCAGCAACACAGAAGGACCAAATGCTTTCCACAGCATGTAATAGTTGGGCAGTAAGTAGCCAATCTGAAAGCATCTTGGGTACCTGCTAAAAGCAGGTATTTCAGATCAAAGGATCACAGAATGCTAGGGGGTGGAAGGGACCTCGAAAGGTCATCCAGACCAACCCCCCTGCCAGAGCAGGATCACCTACACCAGATCACACAGGAACACATCCAGGAGGGTTTTGAATATCTCCAGAGAGGGAAACTCCACAACCCCCCTGGGCAGCCTGTTCCAGTGTTCTGTCACTCTCACAGGGAAAAAAAAAAAAATCTTTCCTCATGTTTCCATGGAACTTCCTATGCCTCAACTTCCACCATTGACCCTTGTCCTGTCGTTGGGCATCACTGAGCAGAGCCTGACTCCATCCTCTTGGCACTCACCCTTTACATATTTACAAACATGAAAGTCTTCTCTTCTCCAAGCTAAAGAGCCCTCAGCTCCCTCAGTCTCTCCTCATAAGGAAGATGTTCCACTGCCTTCGTCATTTTTTGTGGTTCTGCACTAGACTCTCTCAAGCAGTACCCTGAGATCCTTCTTGAACTGAGGAGTCCAGAATTGGACACAATAGTCCAGATGTGGCCTCACCAGGACAGAGTAGAGGGGGAGGAGAACCTCTCTCAACCTACTAACCACAGCCCTTCTAATCCACCCCAGGATGCCATTGGCCTTCCTGGCCACAAGAGCACATTGCTGGCTCATGGTCGACCTTTCATCCACCAGGATCCCCAGGTCCTTTTCCCCTTCACTACTTTCCAGCAGATCAGTCCCCAACCTATACTGATCCATGGGGTTGCTCTTTCCCATGTGTAAGGCTCTACACTTGTCCTTATTGAATTTCATTCCATTTCTCCTTGCCCAACTCTCCAGCCTAAGTCTGAAAAACGAACAGCAATGCTCACAGAATACATGCTTGTGGTAATTTGTCATACTGTCACCAGGAAAGCACTGATTCACATTCATCTCTGCTTACACTAACCTAAATTTTCTTCCAGGCAGCTAGGATAAGACTGAAGCTTTTTTAAGGGAAAAAACAACCAAAACAAGGCAACATACAACAGACAAAACCAGATTACCAGCATTCTGTGCTACCACATCCTCTACTTATAACTGCTTAGCAGCAATGGAAAATGCTTGTAGTAACAAAAAGCTGTTAATAAACTACCAGAGATCATGCCAATCACCTTTTCAAATTACCTTCATGATATATGCTGTCGTGTACTTCAAGTTGTAAAACTAGGCTCAGAAACATTAGCACCATAGGCTGCCACACCATATCTTACTTTAGCATTAAAAAATGCTGGAGTCCAAGGCCTATGCAGGGAAGTTTGGGGTACCATGAGAAGATGGAGAGGCAAAGACGAGTTTTTAAAAAAATTACTTCTCTCCTACATCTGTCCATGAAGAACAGGACCATGTACAACCTACACATTATGCTCTGACAAGTTAAGACAATTTTCCTTTCCAGCTGGATCAATTTAGGAGACTGTTAATCCCCATGGCTGCAAAAAAACCCAACCCCAGTGAGCTCCAGTAAATCAGCTGGAGTTACACTCTGAAATTCAGTACTTCACACAACTGAAGTTAATAATTGCCTCCATTTTTTGTTCAGTGCTGGGAATAACAGGTGGCCATCAATTGCTTCCACAGACTATTTATTTTTGTTTCTTGAGGGGTGGGAAAAGAAGAGAGGAACAATGGCAGGGCTGGGACAATGCAGTCCACACAACTAAGAGTTTTGGGCTGAGTACCCTAATCACATTCCTGAAGGAAGCAAGCATTCAAGAGAAATATGGCATCATGTTTTCATCTGACTTTCTACTGTCTGAATAGTTTGGCTGAAGTCAGGGTATATCAAATCACCAGAAGCATGTAAAAACAGGTTAAATATCTGTCAGTGCACTGTGGTTTGTGAAAGAGGTTTGACTCTCATTTCTCTAGGGCTCTTGCTCTCCTGAGAATCTACATGGTAGAATTTCAGTCTGGAAAATGCACCTTTGATCAATATATTAATGTACCACTTAGCTAACTTCTGTCCTCACCCACAGATATAGAGGCTCATTTTCAGCTTGTATGTGCAGACCACAGCTAGGGAGCTTGAGGGCTAGTCCTTTAGAACAACCAGGTGAAATGCAAAGTCTATCAAGGGCTAGCTGAGGTGGCAATTCCTCATACACAGCCTATCAAATCTATCTGTTAACAACAGATGGGTGTTTGACAGACTGAGCCTGTGACATGGCACGTTGTGTCATTGCATTTACTGGTGACCCTCATGAGGTTCAACAAGAGCAAGTGCAGGGTTCTGCACCTGGGCCAGAACAATCCTTGCTATCAATACAGGCTGGGTGACAAGGTGATAGAAAACAGCCCTGAGGAAAAGGACTTGGGGGTGCTGATGGATGAGAACCTCAACGTTAGCAGGCAGTGTGAGCTTGCAGCCCAGAAGGCAAATTACCTCCCGGGCTGCATCAAAAGATGCATTGCCAGCAGATCCAGAGAGGTGATTCTGCCACTTTGCTCTGGTGAGACCTCCCCTGGAGTACTGTGTATAGGTCTGGAACCCTCAATTTAGGAAGGACATGGACCTCATGGAGCAGGTCCAGAGGAGGGCCATGAAAATGATCAGGGGGTTGGAGCACCTCTGCTACCAGGACAGGCTGAGGGAGCTGGGGGTGTTCAGCCTGGAGAAGAGGAGGCTCTGGGGAGACCTAATAGCAGCCTACCAGTACCTGAAGGGGGCTACAGGAAGGCTGGAGAGAGACTGTTTGCAAAGGCCTGCAGTGACAGGGTGAGGGGCAATGGCTTCAAAATAGAGAAGAGCAGATTTAGATTGGATGTTAAGAACAAGTTCTTTGCTATGAGGGTGGTGAAACACTGGAACAGGTTGCCCTGGGAGGTGGTTGAAGACCCATGCCTGGAGATATTCAAGGTGAGGCTGGACGAGGCCCTGGGTGACCTGATCTAGTTGGGGATGTCCCTGCTGACTGCGGGGAGGTCAGACTGGATGAGCTTTGGAGGTCCCTTCTGGTCTGGATCACCATGAAGCAGGTGTAATGATAGCACAACACTCCTCCTTTGCAGGAATATTATTGCCCTGACAAGAAAGTTCAGTTTGGCCAAACAGTTTCACCAGCATCAGGAGAAATGTAAAATGTTGGCAATTGTTCAAATGCTCCTTGAGGAAACAAGTTTTTTTAATTTAATTTAGTTGGCATAATCCTTTTATGTCATCTACGCTGCATAATAGAGCTTTACAAGAAGGGAATGTTTCAACACAGCATACAGCTGCTGGAAACCACTACATAACCCCATGCTTGGATCTACTGTACAACTATGACTGGATCAGCTCAGTACTTGAAAGAAAAAAGCATCAGAAGATCTGTATGATTTTCAGGAAGTAATATCTAGACATTAGTGCAGCTCCAGCAGAATTCCAAGGAGCAAGGGGCAAGAGGAGAAATGCCTCACTGACAACCCACAGCCAGCCCCTTCTCCCTGGTCTCTTTACTTTGATGGAGTTAGTTTATAGCAATCACTCCTTGTTTTTGGGGGGTGAGGGGATGGGAGGGAGGAGGGCTCCTGCACTTCAGTCCCTTGGTAGCAGTTGGTGTTAGAAAGACTCTCATTTCCCTGGGATCCTGTTGTTTGACTGGGAAGCCCTGGGGTGAGTCACTGAGCCACCCACCACAAAACAACAGGAAGAGTCACAAAATCCTTCAAGAATAACAATGACTGGGAGGTGTCTTCATCCAGGCTGGATTGCTGGTTACTGACAACATTTGCAATTGCACTAGAAATATGCTTCTTTCAGGCCATATTTTTATTTTATTCCCTCTTCTAAAATGGATTTTTTTTCCCCACAAAATCTTTCAAAACAGTAGAGCTGATGGAATACTATTTATCAAGCTGACTATTTACTGAGTTTTTCTACTTTTTGTTGAAAGATCTGTTTGATGAAGATTGTTTTAAACATTTGATCATCTTCAGAGCTGGTGATATATATCCTTTGAGTACATGTTTTGGAGAGTAAATGGCAGTATTTTTGGTGAGGAGTTTAAGTCAGAATAATTTTTCCTACTGCTCAGCCAGACCTGATCTGCTCTCTAGCCAAAGTTGCAGGGCAGATTCTTCAAACCCTTCTAGAGCAGCCTAACTGTGCTTCCAGTGAAGTTAATTAAGAAACTTTCACCAATTTCAGTGAGCAGCATTAGGGCTGATCTCTCTGAAAGATTCTGCTCACACCTATTCTACACTTACTTGAGGGACAGGTTAAGTTAACAAATCTGTACTTTGAGTGCATAATGATTCTTCCAATTAAATTCAGCTGGACATCCTAATGTACAAAGTTACCTATGCAAGTCTTCAAAGAATCAAGCCTTCTAGAAGGAACTGTGACTCATAAATACAACTCCCATATTTCTATTTTCTGAAAATCTCCTGCATCCTGTTCCAGCCTCATACTGCACTCCCATAGGTGTTAGTATGCTGCTCTTGTTCAAAGGGGCAACTACATGGAACAGGGGTTATCTTTGTTTCTATTAGGCATTAACCAAATTTATGGCATGGAACAGAACCTGCAAGATAGAAACCATACCACCCAAGAACAAGAATTTCCTATTGGGATTGATTTAGTTGTGAACTCACTGAACCACTGGCATGTGACAGTACGTGAAAAGGAGTGGGTATAGGCAGTACCAAGTAGCATGGAACAAGAAGCACACATCATGTTTGCTTTAAAAGGTAAGACAGCTGTGATCTGCATGCAACCAAAGGAGCTGATACTGCCCTTCTGCAACTCAGCTGCTCCCCCTGCAAGAATCAGCTGTCACAATCACACATAACCTTGCTAAGGCTAATACCTGAGTTAGAACTGTGAGAATAATAAAAGAGCACTGTATTCCATAAACACTTTTCCTGGTAATTAACACAGCAATTTCACTGATGGGGCCACTTCTCCCTGGTTTGTGCAACCTACCATAACACCACAGAGCTAAAGCCTCAGTGGAGTGCTTTTTGTCTTGCTTTCAGCAATACAGACATTTAACATTGTTTCCCAGTTCTCAGCAGTTTTGACATGCCTTCCATTTGCTTTCAATGAGCTGGTGAAGAGCCTGGAGAATAAATCTGATGAAGAGTGACTGAGGGAGCTGGCGCTGTTTAATCTGCAAAAGAGGAGGCTGAAGGGAGACCTCATTGCTGTCTACAACTACCTGAAAGGATGTTGTAGAGAGGCTGGTGCTGGTCTCTTCTCACAAGTAATCAGTGATACAACATGAAGGAATGGCCTCAAGCTACAACTGGGTAGGTTTGGACTGGACATTAGAAAAATCTTCTCAGGAAGAAATGTGGTCAGGCATTGGAATGTGCTGCCCAGGGAGGTGGTTGAGTCACCAACCCTGGATGTGTTTAAAGGTGCTTTGGATGTGGTGCTAGGGAATATGGTTTAGGGGTGAATCTAAACTATTGGTTGGACTTGGTGACCCTGAGGGTTTTTCCAACCTGAATGTTTCTGTGATTTTGTGTTATTCTGTTTGGTCTTCCTCTCTCTGTTGCATCTTCATACACTCAGATGTAATTTCTCCTCTTTGTACCTGCCCCAATAACAAGTAAGATTTTCCCTCATTTATACAACAGGCAATGCAGTATATATTCAGCTGGAATGAGTTCTGACCATATGATTACCTGGCAAACCTACACAACTAAGGTCTCACTAGCCAAATTATTCTCTTGGTGATCATAAAAGCAAGAGAAATAATTGGCCAGGAGGAAAAAAGAAAAAAAAAAAACAAAACAAAGAAGATAGTGCTCATAGTTCTGTAGCTGGCTGATATTCTTTCTCTAGTTAGTATGGAAAATTATTTCAGATGTGGAAAAGCTGGGGCTATTTTACTGCTAAAGTCCTCCATTTTACCAGTTTTTGGCTTTTGTCAAATGGATTTTCTTGGTCAGTAAAAGCACCGAGAACTGCTGCCAACCTTCAGCTGATGGTTCTGATCTTGTGCAATGTTTGACAATGATTTTTAGAATAGGTGAGGGCAAACGTTTTGCAAGCACTATCTATTAACACAAGACAGCAAGAGGAGTCTCAAATTTGCATTGGAAAAAAAAATTAAAAAAGGTAATTCAAAAGAAACCCCCCAAAATATGGAATGGACTAAAGCTCAGTGTCAGCATGCTTCAAAATTGGATGTCTAATGTTAGGCTCCCAAATAATTTTTAGACACCAAGATTAGTAGTTTTGTCTTTGCTACTAGCCATCATCCTGCAGGTTCTGGGAAAGTAGCTTATTTAGCCACCTAAATGTGGGGTTTAGGAGCCTCATTTAGCCTCTCAAGTCTGAAGTCTTGGCCATGCATTCTTAACAAAGGATAAATGAATACATGAGGATTTTCAGTTACTAGAGTTACTTTAGTTACTTCCAGGTCAAACACCAAAGTCAGAAGGGCTCTAATTTTCTAGTTCCATTTTAGATGCAATCCCAGACTTGGGTGGAAGACAGGAAGGATGTCAGAGTCAATGACAGAGCCCAGAGTACCAGAACAAGTCCAGGGCTGCAGCCTTGCTTCATCCCCCTTCCAACTTGTGAAACTATCTCAGGTCTTGCTGCATCTCACTCTGTTGCTTCCCTTCCTTCCTTCCTTCCTTCCCTGTTGTCTGTGCAAAAGCCATTGATGGCACATCTGTGTGCCTCCAGCAGGGCTCCACAGCTTCCATCTAGCTTTCAGGCCATGCAGTTCCCCCATTCCTACCTCCTGCAAGACAAGGGACTCCTGAGGCCCCAGGGAGCTCATGCATTCCAGCAGCTGAAACTCTCTGCCTTTTTCTGCTGCAGAAGTAAACTCATCTCTGCTGTGTAACTGGTAACTGGATGCCCTATAGGGAGTTGGAAGATAAAAATAAAAATAAGTTATTTTAATCGGCTACTTTTAAAGAGGCTCTGTTTTCCTTGTCAAGACCCTGTAGAACGCAGAAAGTATAACTCCAGGCTGTAGCTACACTTGAAACCAAAACCTAGGCTAAATCTTAAGCAGAAGCCAACACCAAAGTCAAACCAGAAGCACAAATTTAAACCAAATGTGTAGCTCTCTTCCTAGAAAGCCCTCTTTTCAAATAGGAATGTAATTATGCTCTTATTTTCTCAAGCCTTGGCTATACACAAAAGCTGTAGCCATTCTACTAATCATTTTGAGAAGCTGATTTTTATTTTAATTAGGACAACTTTTCTTTACATCCTTTTTGGCTATTCTCAGAACACCTTGCACTGATTTCTCTTAATTCATTCCTTACAGACCAGGGCAGCTTTTGTCTCTCAAGTCCTGAGAGTGAACATATTATATATATATTCTTATATATATTCTTTCTATCCAGACTTTTTTTTTTTTTTTTTTTTGGTTTAGTGACCACATGTGAATAATTTTATAAAGAGTAAGTCTTCCTCTGAATTCCTTAATTGAATTTACTGTAAGACTTGCCTGTCTGCAGAAATTCATGGAAGTTACCCTCTACAGGATTGCAACACAGACTGTGGGATAATAGTGTGGACTGGTCATAGAGAGGTAAGGAATTAATCCAAAATGGCACTAAAAATAGGGTGAGGAAGAAGCTTTCTTGAGACCATAGCCACCCTACTCAGGGAGTAAAGCAAGGTGGCAAATGTTTTTGCTGACAGGTCTGAGAAAGTTTAGAAATCAAAGATTAAAAGCCAACTGATGTGAGTTTAAACCCTTAAATATCCCTTACATAAAAGGAGAAAACGTTTTCACAGGAGAGTGGAATGGCTTGGATTTGTGTCCTAGAAGCATCAGAGCCAGGAGGGTGATGAAGGAAAAAAAAAATGAGGACAACAGTGTGAGACAACATAGATTCTGTGAACAGATGGAGTGTGCTATTGAAGCTGTATTTTCAAGAGCTCACCCCACAGACTTTAGTGTACACTTGTGCCCAAGTGCAAAGATAAGAAACTTTGCAGATCAATTTTCAAGTGCTTCCCCTTGTAGCACTGTCATGTACACAAGACTGAGATTATGAGTTCAGGGATGACCACATCCTGGCTTTAGTTTCACCATACTTGTTGGTAAAATGAAGTTAGTAAACGGAAAAGAACTACTTAGTGGAGGATAAGTGCAGCAGCCACAATGCAAGACAAGCTTGTTCTTTGCTAATGTGGCTGATCTGGTGGAGATTAAAGAGTAGTTTAATATTGCAGCAAGGAAAGCCATAAGAGCAAACATTATTACAATTGTGCAAACACCCAACCTATCAGTTGCTTAAAGCAGAGGCTCATAGTCATTACCAGGCCCTTATGTGTGTTTTTGGTTTTTTTGTTAGTCAGAGGCTTAACAAAACGTCTCAAAAGAAATCAGGAAGGGCTGTGGACTGATTCTCAGTGATTCATTGATTTCCTTCCTTCCATCCCCAGCTAGAGCTTTGCTGGATGAGTCTGCACGGTTGTGTTCCTAGAGCTGCAGTCAAGTAATACCCAGCACAAGATAAATCCATCAGCCTGTTGCCCACCTTATAGAAACACAAAATAGTTTCTGCTGGAAAAGTCCTCTAAGATCAAGTCCAACACCACAATTAGCATTAAACCATTTCCTGAAGTACAGAAGTAGTGGCAACACCAACACTGTCCCCCACAAACACTCTCAGTGTACTTCCTGGTGAACCATAGGGCTCTCTGAGGAATACCTTAAATTTTAACTGCTAATCTGCATTCCCCTCCAGTAAGATCTTCAGCACACAAATATGCTACAACCGTGTGGCTGCCAGCCTTGTCCTGCTTTCATGGCCTGACAGACCTCTTTATTCAGTGTGCCTGAGAAATAAAGGGATGGATTACCAGCTCAGACTGCCTACTAGGAAAGCAAGTTGCAAAATAAGACTATTTAAGTTTTCAATATATCTGAAGCTGTTCTTTTCTCTATACTGCCATACAGGACTTCTCTAAAGTGTTTTTTAGCTGCACTAGTTCAGATAAACTCAGCCAAATCCTTCCACGAGACCTGGATTCCAAAGAGCTTTCCTATATTCCAGTTGGATCAGACATACCTGTTAGGGTGTTGCTGTGTAGAAGTTCACCTTTCAAGCAGCTCTTGAGTCCTGGTTAATGTCCTGTTCAAACCAAACCAAACCAAAACCAAACCAATAAATTAGATAAGTCAGCCTAGGAGAACTCAAATGTGCACATGGCTTAAACGAGCTTGTGATGTCTGCAGGAATACAAAGGAAATAGGATTCCAAACCATCCTGGAAAGGTCCTGCAATAAACTGGCTTCTCTAAGTGTATTCCAAAGCCTCCTTAGAAGAAAAATCAGGCATGGTTATGTTCACAACAAGTTTCATGACCATGAAACACATCAGGATCCTGAGGTCCCAGCTGAAGGGTTGCTTGATAGTCCAGCTGTGTGCCTGGAACTGAACTATGTTTTGACCTGTCTCTTTGGAAGCCTGTGATTATCTATGGGATAATTTTAACCAACAAGTTCCAAGAACTGTTCAAGATGACAGGAATGATTTTTTTCATGTGCACTAAGCTCTAAATACCAGTGTGTTTTTGTTACTGGTCATAGTAATACCAGTAATCAGATGTATCACTACAGTCAGCCATAGAAAAACTGCAGAACAGTGACCTTCTTAAAATGCTTTGTCTGAAGCACTTTATGCTGGGGAAGGACTCCCACTGGACTGTGGGTCACAACTGGGCTTTAGTTTGTATTACACTCTCTATAGAACTTCCCTGACCTGCCAGCATGGAAATCCGTTTGACTTGAGAAGAAACAGGGATAAATCTCTGCTGAAAATGCCACCCCTAGTCTTCTTTTTAATCTTCAATCAGCCCATGTAAGCTCAGTGAGACTATTTTGAAAGAAAGTTGTAACATCTGAATACTAAAAGCAGCTCCACAGCTTCACCAAATTGCTTTTTCAACTCATTGTTACTTTTACACCTTGGCTCTTCTCTTGTAGCAGTTTTAACACAAACCAAAGGGGCTAACCATTATTGCTGTGTTACAAAATGAGTGGCATCCGTCCTCACTAGCTAGGCTGACTGTGACTATCTAGGCTCTCTAACAGGCTGACTGTGACACTTGCCCTTGTCAGGAGCCATGGCAAAAATGGCTGCTGAGTTTAATGGAAGCTAGAACTGCCCTCAGGTTCTTACATCCTTTATCTGCATTGCAAGAATGGTATCCTGGGAAGCATCAAGAAGGGTGTGTCCAGCGAGGTTCTTCTACCTCCCTACTCTGCCCTGGTGAGACCACACCTGGAATACCGTATCCAGTTTTGAGCTCCCCAGTTCAAGAAAGACAGAGAACTGCTGGAGAGAATCCAACAGAGAGCCATAGAGAATCCAACAGAGAGCCATGAGGATGATTAGGGGACTTGAGCATCTCCCCCAGGAAGAGAGACTGAGAGCCCTGGGGCTGTTTAGTCTTCAGAAGAGAAGATTGAGAGGGGGATCTGATCAATTCTGTGAAATACCTGACAGATGGGTGTCAAGTGAAGGGGGCCAAGCTCTCTTCAGTGGTGCACAGTAATAAGACAAGGAACAACAGGTTCAAAGTTGAATATAGAAGTTGAACATAAGAAGAAACTTCTTTACAGTGAGGGTTACAGAGCACTGGAACAGGCTGTCTGGGGGGGTTGTGGAGACTTTCCAACCCCACCTGGATGCATTCCTGTGCAGACTACCCTGGGTGATCCTGCTCTGGCAGAGGGGTTGGATTCGATGATCTCTTGAGGTCCCTTCCAACCTCTGACATACTGTGATACCGTGAATGTTTCAACTACTGTGTTATAATTTCTCTGTCTTGAAAAGGATCCCATCACCTGTTCTTGTCTATACTTGTCCTTATATCTGAAGTTCCCTATATTCAGTTTCAGTCTTATCACTCAGTTTGGAGCGGCATAATAGCATCCTAGCTAGTAAATGGATGCAGATCAGCTCTCATCAAAATCAGTAAAATCATTTCCATTGAGATCCCAACAACGTGAACCAGACACAGATCCAGAACTGTGAGCCTTCCTCCATGGTTCCTCTGCATTTCAGCCTTGAATTCCCACAGGAATTCTCTCTGCTTTTTCTTCCAAAACTTTCAAAACAAAACTGATTAAATGGGTTTTGTCTCTGCAGCTCTTCAAGGTTCTTTAGACAGAGCAAACAAGCAGTGGATGAAAAAACCCCTCACATTTGGCACAATGTTCTGTAAACAGAGGTTTCAGGAATCGTTTTGAACAAGACAGGAGCTGCTAAGCAGTATATGTGAGTGGTGTCTCTGCTCCTCTGTAATTCTGTGGATTACAGCTCACACCTAATTGTCAAGCATTATTTCCACATATTTTCCTGTAAATCACCAGCTGAGAAACTGGGATTAGCTATGCACAAGGTATTTTTTGTGCAGTGGTGAAAGTGAAGGGTAGCTATAGCCCTGGCCTGAACAGAAGGGCAGGACCCATGGAAGTATCATAGAATCATAGAATGGTCTGGGTTGGAAGGGACCTCCAAAGTTCATCTAGTCCAACACCCTCTGCAGTCAGCAGGGACATCCTCAACTAAATCAGGCTGCCCAGAACCCTGTTAAGCCTCACCTTGGATATCTTCAGGGATGGGGCACCAACCACCTCCCTGGGCAACTTGTTCCAGTGTTCCCACCACCCTCATAGTAAAGAACTTGTTCCTAAAATACATAGCTATGGGTTTTACACAACTGTCACAGAACATTGGAGCCAATGCTAAGATTCACAACTGACTTCTTGTCCATCATAGGTCCAGCAGAGCATCAGGGATTAAGACAATACTGTAGGAGTTTTTGAACAGACCTGACTGCACTGCAGAACTGTGTCTTTGTACTTTGCAGCTCCTCACTCCTGGGAAGGAATTCCCTGCTCTGGTATTACTTCGGACCGATACAACCTGAATTAAATGATTTAGTAATATCAAAGTTTCTTCTCCTCCAATTCCATCACACAGATGTTTTGTTGAGAGGAGAAAATTGGCTACTTGTTATTCTGAACAGAATGAGAAGCTCATTTGTTATTTAAGTCAGCCTCACAAAAACATGTTTAAGGTACCAGTACACCATTTATCCCTAAAGATGAAAACACTGAGGCACACTGCAGTTCTTCCTCGCTTACAAATCTCACTGCCTTCCCTCACTGCAAGTGGTTTGGGATGCAATACGACACCTATAGGGGTTGTACATCATTATTTGTATAATATTTATGTAAATATAACAGAATCACAGAATGTTAGGGGCTGGAAGGGACCTCGAAAGGTCATCCAGACCAACCCCCCCAGCCAGAGCAGGATCACCTATACCAGATCACACAGGAACTCATCCAGGTGGGTTTTGAATATCTCCAGAGAGGGAGACTCCACAAACCCCTGGGCAGCCTGTTTCACTGTTCTGTCACCCTCACAGGAAAAAGATTTTTGTTCACATTTCCATGGAAATTCTTATACCTCAACTTCCACCCATTACCCCTTGTCCCGTCACTCGGCATCACCGAGCAGAGCCTGACTCCATCCTCTTGGCACTCACCCTGCACATCTTTATAAATATGAACGAGGTCACCCCTTAGTCTCCTCTTCTCCAAGATAAAGAGCCCCAGCTCCCTCAGTCTCTCTGGGTAAGGAAGATGTTCCACTGCCTTCATCATCTTTGTGTCTCAGTGCTGGACTCTTTCAAGCAGTTCCCTGAGGTCCTTCTTGAATAGAGGGGCCCAGAGCTGGACACAATATTCCAGATGTGGCCTCACCAGATCAGAGTAGAGGGTGAGGAGGAGGAGAACCTCTCTCGACCTACTAACCACAGCCCTTGTAATACACCTCAGGATGCCATTGGCCTTCTTGGCCACAAGAGCACATTGGTGGCTCCTGGTCAACCTTCCATCCACCAGGACCCCCAGGTCCTTTTCCCCTTCACTGCTCTCCAGCAGGTCAGTCCCCAACCTATAGTGGTCCATGGGATTTTTCTTTCCCAGGTACAAGACTCTACACTATCTTTTAAACCAACATTTCAGTGCAACCTGTTTTTTTTTTTTTCCTGTTGCATGCAACTCTTCGTTTCTAAAATCAGAGATGTCAAGCTTAGTCCTGAAGGAATTGTTCTAGCAGAATTGCATCCCAAATACTAATAGTGTTAGTATGATCCAAGCTGGATAATTGACAATCCCAAAAGAAGTCATAGAATCTGTATATTACTATCTCAGGGTTATGTAATGGCCAGCACTAATTGATTTTCTTTCTTTCCAGTCCCACAAGTATAAATCATAGTTAATGATACTTTCCAGCAATTTCTAAGATTGTGTCTATAGTAAGCATCCTGCCACCACAAGCAATACCTTTGATATGCTTTCTTCCTGGGACAGACAGAAAGCCATCATTCTTCATCCTGCCATCAGGCAGAGATTGGAGATTTAAACATTTTAAGACAAAGCTCAGACTACAGTGGTACCTGATGTATAGCAGAATGGACTACCTGTACATGACTTCCATAAAAAACAACAAACAAACAAAACACCAACAAAAACCCAGACACCATTAAAATATCAGATTAAAATGCAGCCTCCAAGGCTGCCACTGCACTCAACTGCACTTAAGTTATACAACACAATAAGAGCTACCCTTTACAAAGTGTTGTACAGAAACTGTGGCAAAACTGAGTTGTGAAGTTCAGGACTTCTAAAGCTGGTTGGTTGGACCTTTAAAATGTATTAAATGACTATTGAAATGCAGGTTGTGATAGCCCCTGAAGGAGAAGGGCTTTCATAGCACTACATATTTATGTGTATAGGTGTATAGATGTAGTAGATACATAACAGAAGGACTGCTATGTAAACAAGTTAAGTAAGCACAGGATGAAACCCACTATTTACAGAAACAGAAATAAGTGAAAGCAAGACCAACATACAATCATAAAATTGTTAGGTTTGGAAGGGACTTCAAGGATCATCCAGTTCCAACCACCCTGGCATAGGCAGGGACACCTCACACTACATCAGGTTGTGCAGAACCACATCAGCCTGGCCTTAAAAACCTCCAAGGATGAGGCTTCTACCACCTCCCTGGGCAACCTGTTCCAGTGTCTCACCACCCTCATGGTGAAAAACTTCTTCCTAACATCTAATCTGAATCTACCCATTTTCTATTTTCTTCCATTCCCCCTAGTTCTATCACTACCTGACCTAGGCTAGAAAACATGGGTGAGCGCAAGGTGTAAGTGGGCAGCAGATTGTTCTGCACAAAGACTCAAGAAATGAAAGGTCAAAGCTTTTTGTTTGAATAATGTTCAGTAACAACCCCAAATAGGACATAAACACTGTAGCAGCCACAACAGAACTTTCTCTCTCCTCAGATAAACAAACTATGTTAGTTAACAACTGTAAGAGACCACTAGAAATTGAAATAACATCCCAGATCTTTTAGAGAGGTTGAGCTGTGCTGGGTGCATATCACAGTTGAAAAAGCAAGCAAATCTGGCACTAACCCAGTTTCCTCTTCTCAGAGCTGGCTGGAGTGATTCAGATGGTATTCTGCATTGTGCCGAATGCCTCCTGCCTTCCTGATCCAAAACTGCAGTGAAAAATCACCCTAAGAAAGCCTCTTTCTCTTCACCAGGTGCTAACAAAGGAGTTCTTGGCTGCTGCAGCCAAGATCTGGTCCATTTGGAGCAATGAACCAAATGCACCCCACAGCATCCACATGGGTGTAATCCTCACTCTGCATATAATCAGTATGCTGCTCTGCACTAACCTCCTTCTGTAGTTAAACAAAAGTGTTCATGTGAGTTGAGGCAGGTGGACCAAAGCCTGGATAAATCCAGAATATGTAGTCTCAGACAAGACATGTATCTAGCAAAGCTGCTACTTGTATGACTGCAGAGGTATATTACCTTCCAGAACAATTTTCTTTTTTTTTTTTTTTTCTTTTCTTTCTCATTCTTTGCTCAGGCAAAGCTAGTGGGAGTTCTTCCCAGGGCAAGAACTGGGAGGAATGCTAAGCAAGTTGAACATTTCTTTGTTGCAGGTAGTGTTCATTTTTAGAGACAGGTTATATCAAATGTATATTAATTTTGTATTAATAATAGAATTGTCAGGGTTGGAAGGGACCCCAAGGATCATCCAGTTCCAACCTCCCTGCTATGGACAGGGACACCTCACACTACAGCAGGTTGCTCACAGCCACATCCAGCCTGGCCTTAAAAACCTTCAGGGATGAGGCTTCCATCACCTCCCTGGGCAACCTGTTCCAGTGTCTCACCACCCTCATGGGGAAGAATTTCTTCCTAACATCCGATCTGAATCTACCTACTTCTACTTTTGCTCCATTCCCCCTAGTCCTACCTGACATCCTAAAATGGTCCCTCCCCAGCTTTCTTGTAGCCCCCTTCAGATACTGGAAGGCCACAAGAAGGTCTCCTCAGAGCCTTCTCTTCTCCAGACTGAATAGCCCCAACTCTCTCAGTCTGTCCTCATAGGAGAGGAGCTCCAGCCTTCTGCTCATCCTCATGGCCCTTCTCTGGACATGTTCCAGCACCTCCAGATCTTTCTTGCAATAGGAACTCCAGAACTGGATGCAGTACTCACCAGAGTGGAGCAGAGGGGAAGAATCACCTTCCTCAACCAGCTGGCCACACTTCTCTCGATGCAGCCCAGGATACAATTGGTTTTCTGGGCTGCAAGTGCACACCGATGGCTCATGTTGAGCTTCTCATCCACCAGCACCACCAATAACAATATCTACCCTGTATACACATACACATACATTTGTATGTAAACCTCTCAAGCCACTCTGTCACAGTTTATCAGGAGGAAAGCCAGAAGACAGGCATTGCTGCTACATAAAGGAATGTGTGGCCTGCAGTCTCAGTCACAGTTTCCACAAAATCAGTGCCTTTCATAAAAAAAAACTCAGGTGCCTTGTGACAAAAAATGTGACAATGGAGATTTTTCAGGTGGTCAGCTCTGGCCTGCCTCAAATTGGTGGAATCTGAATTAGGATAATGATGCAAATTGCCTTTCGTTCAGGCCAATCAGCCCAAGATGGTTGCTAAATTGCATCACACTTCCAAATGAGCAATGAGGTCTCTAGAAGTGGTTACTGCTAGAGAGGGATATAGTCCCATTTCCCAAACTCAAATGACAAGAAAAGTGGTCTTGTGTACTTTTGAAACTTCCTTCTGCTTTTGGACAGCAGGGTACAGAGGTTCGAATGGGTGAATAGGTGAAGCATAAACAATGATCTGTGCTTTTGTATTTACTTAGGAATGCTATACTTGGCAGCACGTTTCCAGGAGCAGAAACTCACTTCCTGATGTCAGTGAAATATTTGGCACTTAACACATACACCCCAAAGAAAACCATGGCATGGTTTGAATGCAGCGTGCAGGGGTCCACAGTGTTCAGGCAACTCACATCAAAATGTGCAGTATGAAAGAGAGAAGGCTTTGGCACACAACCCAAGCAGCTTACAGGCAGTTGCCCCAAAAACACTGACAGCAACTACTAGAATATTTGCTCTGCACATGAATGAATTGCAGTAATCCCTGCATGAGGGCAGGCTTTTGGCTGTTTGGTGAAATAAATGTTTTCCTTGGATAATATTGCCTAGCGGATCAAAAAGCAAATGAAGTACAAACCTGTGTGTACGTTATCTAAAGCTCCAGCATCCCAAGAACCACTGTCTTCTACAGGACACACGTGCACAGCATCACTAAGGAATGTCAAGGCCATATTTTACTCAGCTCCCTTTGTCTGCATAAGAGAAGAAGGATTGTAGTCAGAAAAACATCTCCCTATTATACTCAACAAGTGTGTGGTTTCCTTGGGAAAAATAATTAATTCTAATTTGGTTTTCAGGGAAGTAATTTTTTTTTCTTGGCAGATCTGATAAAACAACCACCCATGATTACCTCATCTGAAGGTCATGTCACACTCAAATAACCTATCTGCATCATGGATGGAAACTTTGCTGTCACCACCCCTCCGTGACAACTGTTGGCAAATAAATGCAGTGTCACTGCCTGCTTTCCTGGTACATCCCACATGGTCTGGATGGTAAAAATAATGCCTAAGAACAAATAAAATATGTGGAAATGCCAGTGAACTTTGAGGCAGGAAAGAAACAGAGGTCAAGAGGAAAAGAAGCTTCAGTAATTAACTCTGTCTATGGAACTGCAGGAATTCAGCCATATTCTGCTTAGGAAAGCAAAAGGGGAAGGTGGTGTAGGTTAAAGGCAAGTGTAAAGTCCTGCACCTGGAAAGGAAAAGTACCATGCACCAGTACAGGCTAGGGGTTGACTTGCTGGAAAGCAGAACAACAAAGAAGGACCCTAAAGTCCTGGTAGATAACGAAGAGGCAGCAGTGTGCTCTTGTGGCCAAGAAGGCCAATGGTATCTTGGGGTACATTAATAGTGTGACCACTAGGTCCAAGGTGTGCTTTCCTCTGCTCTAGTGGGGCCACATCTGGAGTATTGTGTCCAGTTCTGGACTCCCTAGCTCAAGAGAGACAAGGAACTACTGGAGAGAATCCAATGGAGGATTAAAAAGACCATTAGAGGACTGATGGTCTCTTATGAGGAGAGACTGAGAGACCTGTGGCTGTTTAGCCTGGAGAAGACTGAGAGGTGATCTTACCAACATCTAAAGGGTGGTTATCAAGAGGATGGGACTGGGACCTTTTCAGTGGTGCCCAGTAATAGGACAAGGGGCAATGGGCACAAACAAGAATACAGGAAGTTCCACCAAAACATGGAACATATGATGGAACACTGGAACAGGCTGCCCACAGAGGTTGTGGAGCGTTCTTCTCTGGAGACTTTCAAAACCTGCCTGGATGCACTTCTGTGCAACCTGATCTAGACGATCCTTCTCTAGCAGGGGAGTTGGACTAGATGATTCCAGATGTCCCTTCTGACCCCCACCATCCTGTGATTCTGTATGCAGCTCAGAGAAACCAACAGATCACTCTGTGAGCAGATGCAGAAGGGAAACCTGGTCTTCCATGGGTTTCAGTTGCTCCCTTCTTTCCCCTTCCACCTCTCATGTTCTTCCCCAGCCCCTGCAATGCTTTTATTTCCCCTACACCAATCCCTCTCCTTGCAATGTGCGAGGAGCCAAAGTCAGCTGCTGTCTGTAGCTGCCAGACTCTGATTTTAGACTTCATTTTCTCTAAATCTATTGGTTAGATTGATTAGGTGACTCTTGCTTGAGGAGTGGTTGTTATGTCATTGATTTGCTGCAAAATCAGGGGGACGACTCGATTCACTCAAAAGTTTTTCAGAGCAAACCCAAGCAATACAATTATTATTTAAATAACCTAAACTAATTAAAATATTTTTAATACTTAAAGAAATTGAAAGCAAGTTAGAAAAAGAAAACATCTCCCTCTGTGTTGCTCTACTGAAGTGCACACCTGAAATCATGGAAGTGTCTTCCTCCTCGGAGCTTTTGCCAGTTTAAACACAATGTTTCTCCAGATCTCTTGTCTTTACACTTGCAAACTTGGCAAGGAAGTGGCAAACAAGAAAGAAAAATTTCTCTCCGTGAATGTTTCTGTAAACAGCAAGTGTTTGTCACACAGCTGCAGCAGCCTGGTGTTTGTGCAAAGGCTCAGTAAGTGCTGTGTCTAGCGCTGGGCCTGGAAGTGAGCTAGAAAGCAAATTTTCTTTTTATTGCAGCAAAGACTTTGTGGGAAGTAAAGTGAGGAACTAAGGTAGAAAATTTTTACTTAAAAATATTGCTTGATCCTCCCTTAGGTCCTTCTGCCAAGCTGATCTTGGAGCTGAGGAACCTGAATGCAAGCCCCTGACCAGGAAGATGGGAAGGAGAGGAGTGGTCTCAAGTGGCTTCATTTTAGCTGAAAACTACTGGTGTTCCCCAGGCCACTTTGTTGATCAAACCTTGTCTACTTGGTATCAGAGCAGTGGTTTACATTTAAGCAGTGTCTTTAAACACAAGGGGCTCCACATTGTCTATAAAGTCTTTGTATCTAAATTACATCACCTCCTGCTGAAATTTAAGCAGATCTGTCTGATATGCAAAATAGCTGTAGTCTAATTAAAAGCACTGCAGCTAATTTGCCACACTTGTATCCAAATATGTTTTTATCTTATATATTTTTATGAGTTAAACAGCAGCTGCATGTGAGGATATTGACATCATAAGGATGCAAATGCAAGGCAGAAAGAAAAATCATGATATAAGAAGAAGAAGGAAGAAGAAGAAGGAAGAAGAAGGAAGAAGAAGAAGGAAGAAGAAGGAAGAAGAAGGAAGAAGAAGGAAGAAGAAGGAAGAAGGAAGAAGAAGGAAGAAGAAGGAAGAAGAAGGAAGAAGAAGGAAGAAAGAAGAAGGAAGAAGAAGGAAGAAGAAGGAAGAAGAAGGAAGAAGAAGGAAGAAGAAGGAAGAAGAAGGAAGAAGAAGGAAGAAGAAGGAAGAAGAAGGAAGAAGAAGGAAGAAGAAGGAAGAAGAAGAAGAAAGAAGAAGAAGAAAGAAGAAGAAGAAAGAAGAAGAAGAAAGAAGAAGAAGAAAGAAGAAGAAGAAAGAAGAAGAAGAAAGAAGAAGAAGAAAGAAGAAGAAGAAAGAAGAAGAAGAAAGAAGAAGAAGAAAGAAGAAGAAGGAAGAAGAAATGTAGTCTAGTAATAATAACTATTACAGTTTTTGTGAATTTGTGATTAATTGTAATGTCACTTTTGGACTGAGACCACAACAGTGCTATCACCACAATCATGTCCCATCAAGATTCCAAGACACTCCAATCAGGAAGACAACATTTTGTCTTTTGTGAAAGGACTGACCAGGTGATTTTGCACAGAACCAGCCAGAATAGGAACAACTGCAAAAGGTTTACTCCGTAGTCAGTGCACAAATTCCTTCATTGCTCATGGCAACAGATTGTCAGGTGTAAGACAGCATGCAAATGGAGAGGTCCAAGGAAGTGGTTTAAATATAGCATTTCAGAACAAAATACTGTTGAAATATTTTTGGTTCTAGGAAGAGTGTGTGTGGGGGGGAAAGTCCCAGAAAACAGAAGGCAACTGCTGCAGAACTAATAAAGCATTGCTAGTCCTACTCATATGTAACTTACTTGCAACAAGTTAAACGGTACTCATCTGTGGCTAAAAAGATACTCTAGCAGAAGAAAGATACGGCTAGAAGAAGAGAAATACGGCTCAGTAGTGTTTGATCCCTCTTAAAGATTTTCCTGCAAAAGCAAAGTATGTCATGGGCATGAATGCCTGGATTCACAGGAATGTTTATCTTTTGTTAGTGTATTGCAGGTGTTGGGTTTGTTAGCATATAACTGAAAGGGGAAAAAAATCCATTGGCAGCTTGACTGCTTTGATGAAGAGCAAGTGAAATCACATTTAGAGTACTGGAAATATCTGAAGCTCAATGCAAGTGCAGCCATGTGCAGCTGATAATGCTAATACTAACTTCAGCAACCACCGATATGTCTCCAAATGAATGCTAAAAAAGAATGGATATTTGTCTCCAGCTAATTCTTAGTTCATGCCCATTGATGTGGTTAGTTATTCACAGAAAAGTCATCTTTTGATCATGGAAATACGTAACAAAACATGTTTAATATTTTTCCGTATTTCTCAAAGGAATTTTGGAACTACCTTTGACATCCCTACCAGGATGACTGAGGGACTGGAGCATGAGCCATTTGAAGAGATGCTTAGAGACCTGGGGCTTTTTAGTCTGGAAAAGACTGAGAGGGGATTTAATAAATGTTTATAAATATCTGAAGGCTGGGGGTCAAGAGGGAGGGTACAGGCTCTGCTCAGTTGCATCCTGTGACAGGACAAGGGGCACTGGATATAAACTACAGCACAGGAGGTTTCACCTCAACATGAGGAGGAACTCCTTCACTGTGAGGTTCATAGAGCACTGGAACAGGCTCCCCAGAGAGGTTGTGGAGTCTCCTTCTCTGGACATTTTCCAAACCCATCTGGATGCATTCCTGTGATACCTGTGCTATATTCTATGGTCTTGCTCTAGCAGGGAGGTTGGACTCAATGAGCTTTGGATTCCTGTCCAAACTCTAATGTTCTGTGACCCTGTGACCCCATTCCATTTCCTTGGAATACATGTTCCCACAACCTGGTTAACTTTACATACTTCTCTTGGAAGATCTTCATTGTGTTCCTGCTATTAGAAATCACATTGACAATAAATATAGATTGTGCATTTACAGTTTCTAAGTTATTCAGAATGCAGAAGAGGGAAGAATAAAGAAACCTTTTTAGTGACTGAACACCAACAGTAATTCTTTCAAAATCAAGAATTTTGTAATATGGCTTTGAAAAACAGAAGACTCTGGTTTCATACATGCTGAAATTCATGCTGATAGACCAACGGAATTGCAATGAGGGATTCATGACTAATTACTTACCCATAAATAAACTCTTTCTTTGAAAGCCCCACATCATAGTGAAGCAGGAAAACTAGGAAAGTTTCATCTTTTCTTGCAATTAACTCTTACTGTTTGATTAGGGAAAACAGAATTACCTTACTACAGAAAAAAAAATTAGGAGATTGTAATGCTTTTAAGAGTTCAGTTTCATTTGTATGAAGACTATCATACAGTGTGTATATGCTCATGCTTGACTCAGGAAGTAGTCTGATATTCCATATTTTACAGATAACTATGAACATAATTACTGGGTTTGGAGTTTTCCCATCCTAAAACGATTTAAGGAATCTTCTACTTACATCAACCTACCTGAAGAGATCACAAAAATCTAAATAGTGATTGTTTTGAGAGCAGAATGGGAAACTGAAGCCAGCTCCACTCATTTCTGCAAAGAGCACTATAAATGGTTTCAGTAAGCAGAAGGATATGAAACATATTTGAATTATTTATAGGTGAACAAAAGGGGGAGGAAAACAGAAGATGAGGAGACAAGACAGTAGCCCAAGGCATACTTAAGTAAACTAAGATGTCAGAGGAGGAGAAACTAAAGTAAACTAAAATCACTATGTAGCAAGCTTTGAGACACTCAGAGCAGCCCAGTGTTATTATGGGCCATCATTACTTCACAAAGTCAAGAGCCACTCAAGGCAGATGAACCCTATCTTCAAGTACCCAAACCCATCCAATTTGGTATGGATAGGAAAAGAATTGTGGTTACTCCCTGTAAGGGCAGAGTCACAGAAGAAAAACGATTGTGCATATAGCTGGGATTTTCTTCTGTTTGCAGGTGTTATGGAAAGGCTTTTTCCACTTTAACTTGCCAATGCAGGAGCTAAATAAGTGTGTGCAGTGGCATTCCTTATCCTACAGGGAGCATGCTATAAAATATATTTGTTCAAAAAACACACTGAGTGGAACAAAAACCATATTTAACTCACAGTTAAGGGGATACAGAGTTCAGCCACATTTGACCAACTTACAGCATGCTGATTCAAGCCTGCCAAAGATAATTTGTTGAAGGTCTGAAAATACCTGACAAATGGAGTCACTGCTATATGCAAGGATCTTACCAAAGCATCTTTGCTTTTTCATTGTGAATGCTCCCTAGTCACCAACATTTTCACAATAGTTTGTAGCCATGGCATGTTATGCTCTAAGCTCTGTTTAAACTGATAGAGACTTAAGCACTTTGAAAATCCCTGTTTGGCTTTGGCTGACACCCCCAAAAAAACCCAGAACAAAATCAAAACTACAAAGTTGAATGAAAACCTAATAAAGAGAGGAACTTCAGGAATTCTCATGGGAAAATTGTATTTCTGGAGATTAACAGATTTTTCTGCCTTTCTTGTGGTGATGTAATGAGCATGCAACAAACGGATCTGAACAACAAAAGCCAACATGGTTTAAGTCACATAAAATAAAACTCTTTCCTGAAGTGTAAACTCAGCTCTGGTCTGGTGATAATATTTGCTCATCCACTGCTGTCCCAGCAGTTTCCCTGCACAGAGGGAACAGACAATCAGAACTTTTTTGTGTTAAAGCTATCATGTCCCTTCCTCCACAGCTATGCAAATGCTGGGCTGGTTTCACCTACAGTGTGAACCTGATCACCTGGATGAGCCCATCTGCATAGACCAGTGGCAGACACTGTTCTCTCCTCCTCCATTAATGAAAGAGTGGTGTGGAACAGAATTAAGGCAGAAATTGTCACTTCTCCTCATCTCACTCTGTGACCTGTCCCCTCCTGGCATGCACTATTACCTACTGCCTTGCAGGGCACAGTGAAGGTGAGCCCACCACCTGGGCAGAAAAATGAAGCTGGGGAAAGAGGTGACACCTCAGGGCTGGAGCTGCTGGATTGCCATCCCCATTTCCTGGGGTAGAGAGGGAAACGTGGGGTTTATGATGTTGATGTGAATGACTTTGAGACGCACTCTTTACGCGACAGTCCTAGATGTCTGTGTCAACTTGTGCAGCACTGGCAATCACAAACTAAACTTGGCAGAAGCCAGGAATCTGTGTTTGATTAGTCTGTAGGCTTGCACAGCGTTTTTAACTGGACACAAATGTATTCAGATGTTATCTCTACTTGTTTTGACGAGTGAGGGAGAGGGGACAACTGGGACAGGCCTCACAGCTCCCACTGTTACTGCACTTATCCGGTTTTCTGCTGTAATATCCTGTTTTTAGATGCTTACAGTTTAGCCAAACATTAACCATTTAGGATAAAGCTGATCATACTGGGATGGCACAGACCAGTCCGTGTGAAATATAAATAAAAATAAACCAATATATTTCTTTTTTCTTTTTTTTATCCCAGATCAAAGCCAAGCTGGTGGGGGAGAGGATATTTTATTCTCTATTAAAAGATTGCTGCAATCTCTGCTTTGGGATTTGGCGTGGTGGTAGCAGTTAGGTCACAGTACTGTTTGCTGAACATATGGCAAACTAAACACATTTAGCCAAAATAAAAAATAGTAAAAATAAGCCCTTAAAGCACAAACAGAGCATGCTTGCATTCAGCAGAGGCTTTGGTTCTCATGACTGTACTGCTCGAGGGTTTTCTCTTGCCAGATGTGCCCTTCAGGTTTCTCCTGACTTACAGCTAGGCAGGGTGTGGATTCCCTCGCCGTGAACCTGTCCACTGAGCCTTGAGCGCGGTGTGGGAGGCACCTCTCAATCACACACAGAGATATAGCCGAAGGGTGGATAATGGAAGAGGGGCTGGGAGCCCCAGCAACCTCCACCCAAGCTAAAATAAAACTTCCAGCTCTGTAAACCAGTGATGTCTTCTCTGGGCCTCGGGTTGCCTGCAATAGGATGACATAATGCAAAGCAACACAGACAGCACGTTACGCTGGGCAACCTGGAGTGGGAGGTTTGAGAAACAATCTGTTTGATGGGAAAAGAAGGGGAGGCAAAGAAGGAGGAAAACAAAACAAAACAAAACAATCAAGGTGACAAAGGAGAAAGGGGTAAATTCACTGGCTAAATTTTGAAGTCACATTGTGAAAAACAGGAGCTCTGAGAAAGGGTTAAAAAGTGGCACACTAAAACAGGTCTGTGGTACAGGAGCAATGACTACAAGTAGACAGTGAAGCAACAACATCAAGAAATTAATAGGACAGGAAAGGAAAAACAGAGGAGAGTTTCTTCCTCCTTCTTCTACCTTTACAGCAAATGCTTATTTTCCTTTTCTTGCATGGAGTAGCTCCTATCCAAGGGTGATTCAAGAGGTTAGTTAAAGCTCAGTGTGAAGTGTTCTTCATCTTCTTTCAGCGCAAGAGTGACTCTCCTTGTTGGACTGCCATCTTTGTGGCACAGGTTACATCATTTTAGAAACATTGATAAAGAGGTGGCTGTAAAGCTCCTACTTTCCACTGCCCCTATCATAGACCAGCAGCATGCAACTGCTGGTGAAAACTGTCCCCACACCATTGCTCAGCTTAGAGAGTTCCCAGTGTTGTCAAGGGCAGCGCTTCAGGCTGTGTAGTCTCCCTCTCTGGAGATATTCAAGACCTGCCTGGATGAGTTCCTGTGTGATCTGATAGAGGTGATCTAGGTAATCCTGCTCTGGCAGGGGGGTTGGACTGGATGATTTCTCGAGGTCCCTTCCAGCCCCTAACATTCTGTGATTCTGTGATCTGCCTTTGCATTGCGTTTGAATGCTTCTGTGCCAAACCTCAGTATGTCTGGGGTCACGCATACTTTTTCCTTGCTTTAAAATAAGCAAAGGATCCCATGTTTTCCAGAAGAGTTATGGGGACAAAAAAAAAAGGGGGGGGGGGGAGGGGAGGAGGGGCAGGACAGAGAGGGGAGCAGGGAGAAACTGTTGTAATAAGGCACATTTCTTCCTGAAAGGCAGAAGTAGCAAAGAAGGGAAGAGGTAAGAACACTGAAGTGGGATGTGTTCATCCTATTAGCCTAGCAACGAAACACACTAGAAGGCAACAGTGCTTTTGGCACTAAACACACTGAAAGTCCTCATGTCAACAAAACAGAACAAAAATGCATTTGTGATGGGGAAATTTCACCTTCACTTGATGTGTGTAGTTTTGTCAGTAGCACCACTAGGGAAATAAACCCTGCAATACCCATTTTATGGGAGGTTCTGTTTACCATAACAAGATGGATTTGTTCTGGAAAATTTTTTTGTCAATACATCCTTTGTTAGGCAGTACCCTTCATCTCCTAGCAACAGTGTGGGGAAATCCATCAGACATGGAATTTAACTGCAAAATAGGATGGCTCACTGTAGCTTGTATGCTTTTGGAAATCTTCACTGACATGCAAATACTTTCATGCACTTACAATGACTGTGTCCACTGATAAATCAGGTCAGAGGATGGAAAGTGGGGTGCATCAAGAAAAGTGTGTCCAACAGGTCCAGGGAGGTTTCTTCTTCCCTTCTACTCTGTCCTAGTGAGACTAAATCTGGTTTGGGCTCCCCAGTTCAAGAGAGACAGGGACCTGCTGGAGAGAATCCAGCAGAGGGCCATGAAGATGATTAGAGGACTTGAGCATCTCCCTTATGAAGAGAGACTGAGAGCCCTAGGGCTGTTTATTCTTATGAAGAGAAGACTGAGAGGGGATCTGATCAACGTCTATAAATATCTGAGGGATGGGTGTCAAGTGGAGGGGGCTAATCTCTTTTCAGTGGTGCACAATAATAAGACAAGGAACAATGGATACAAACTTGAACATAGAAGATTTCACCTCAACATAAGGAGAAACTTTACAGTGAGGGTGACGGAGTACTGGAACAGGCTGCCCAGAGAGGTCGTGGAGTCTCCTTCTCTGGACACATTCAAAACCCACCTGGATGCCTTCCTGTGTTGCAGACTACCATAAGTGATCTTGCTTTTGGCAGGGGCATTGGACCCAATGATCTCTGGAGATCCCTTCCAACCTCTAATGTACTGTGATACTGTGAACTGAAAAAAAGAAAACAAACAATACTCTTGCTCTCATTAAAAACATATTGATAAAAGCACATGGAATGCTGAAATAGCTGCTCTGCCTCTTGCTCTTGAGAAGACTTTCACCCCCATACAGATTGCTCATACCTAGTGGGAAACCGGATACATCCATGCCACATTTACAGTGTGGAAATGTCATCACAGACCAGTTTTTTTGAAGGCTGGGAGATCTGCAGTGTCATATTTCAAAAGGTACAACAGCCGTAATAAACTTCTGGTAAGCAACACAGAGTCACTGAGCAGGAGGGGCTGCAGGAAATGGCAATGCTGCTCAGGTGCCCATGATTTTCAAGGCATGTCTCAACCTCTACTTTTATCTTTTCTTTCTCTGTACCCAGAGAATACCTGTGCTGCATTAGAAGGAAGCTAACAGTGAACTATAAGGCTTCCAAAAGTCTCTAAGGGATCTCTTTCAGCTGAGCTCTACAATACTCCTCTGATCTGCATGCCATTCTCCCGTTTGTTTTTCAAGGTTGAATTTGTCCCTCAGGCTGGTCCCAGCTTCCCAAGAGGCTCACCTGGCATGAAGCTGCCATTGCTACAGCTCAGACTCTACAAACACAGAAAAAGGAAGGATGGCACTGCAGTCTTGTGGCCTGTCTGTGGCACACAGAAATAGTCTAATCCTGGTCATATCTGGAGCCTTGCAGCTGATGAAGCTCAGCTGTGTCTTGAGTCACTCCCAAAGGGTACAAACCCCTTGGCTTCATTGGTTGTGTGGGTCCAGAAACAGACAGGGTGCAAGAAAAGTTCTAGGATTTGGATGTAGGCTTTGCAGACGGGACATTACCAGAGACTATGGAGGAATAAGTTTGAGGCTTTTTGACTAACGGTGTCACCCAGCTACACATGCTTTGGCACCATCCCCTTGTGCACATTACAGAATCACAGAAAATATGCATTTGGAAGAGACCTCAAAGATCATTCAGTCCAACCTTTGACCCAGTGCTGAAGGGTCAACATTGAACCATGTCCCTAAGTGCCACGTCCACACATTGCTTAAACACCTCCAGGGACAGTGACTCCAGCACTGCCTTGGGCAGACCATTCCAATGTCTGAGAACCCTCTCTGGGAAGAAATATTTCCTAGCATCCAGCCTGAACCTCCCCTGGCACAGCTTGAAACCATTTCCTCTGGTCCTGTTGCTTGACACCAAGGAAAAGAGGCTGCCCCTTCCTCACTCCAATCTCCCTTCAGGGAGTTGTAAAGAACAATGAGGTCTCCCCTCTGCTCTTCTCCAGACCGAACAACCCCAGCTCCCTCAGATGCTCCTCACAGGCCATGTGCTTCAGGCCCTTCACCAGCCTTGATGCCCTTCTCTGGACATGCTCCAGCACCTCAAAGTTCCTCTTGTAGTGAAGGGCCCTGAACTGAACACAAGCATTCCTATGTACAACAGCCTTTGTGAGAACATTGGTGGGCGTTTCATCCCAGAGCTCCCTATGGAACAGCACTGTCTGAATCAGTTCCTCACCGCTGACAGATTCTTATGGACGCAAGTGAAAGCCCAGTAAGACTCTTCAAGTCCTCGTTGGCCCGTGCCCACACCACATGAGAAACCTGAGTAAAAAAGTAAATTGAACAAGTTTAATCTCCCATGTTACTATAGAAGCAATTTGTTACTTGCCAGTCAGAGAAGTCACTTTACCACCTTCCGTGTCCCTTTACCACCTTTCCTTTGCCTTTATATGGTCAGTAAAATGTCCCTCAGGATTGGAAATCTTCCAATTGGGAAATCTTCGTTGGGAAAGGTTTTCCTAAGGAAAGAAGAGGTGGCCCAGAGGTACAGTCAAGCTTTCCTTAGGGACTGCGGTAGTGTCATGTTGTTCTCACAGATCCTAATTATTTCAGCTGGGGAGAGAGGAGCCAGCTGAAGCAGGGTACATCCACACCACTGTGCCAGCCTAAGACTGGGGCTGTTCCTAGGACGATGTTAGCAACATCAACAGATAAAAATGAAGGTTTTCTATTTATTTATGCTTTATAAACATGTAAGGGCTGTAGGGGAGGGCTAACTGGCAACAAAGCAAATAAATAGCTCCCTGTAGAAGAACTCTGCTGAACTCTGAAAAGGCAACTAGAGAGACAGGTTAGGGACAAAGCCAGTGTTTGTCAAAAGTCTGTGCTGAGGAGAAGATTAACACCCAATTATTGGGTATCACTGTTGGATGGAGATCTGAGCAGGGACTCATCTCACTTGGAGTCTCATGCCCATCCCTGGAATGAAAAAGCTTTTCCTGCAAGGAAATAAGAAGGCCCTCTGTTTGCACTGCCTGACCCTCAAGCATTTGCAGAGGATATGGGAACAAACCCAAGCAAACCTCCTGCTTTAAAAAGGTTTTTAAATGGATGTTTCACTTATCTTCTACCCTCGATTAAATTAGCTTTCTGTCTTGGGCATAATGATTTCAGTCACTGTGAATTTATTTCCATCTAAGCTGTGTTTGCTCTTGAACTTTTTTGCTATTGACTCGCACACATGTTCGGTATATAGAGCAAACACTTTGGTGTGAAACAACATCATACACAATGAGTCATCCGTGCTCTGGTCCACAGCCATCCCACAGAGAGCTTGTGCTGTCAGTCACTCTGTCATTTGCAAACATAGCTTCAAACACTCAAAAACCAGACAGTTATCTTGTATAACACCTTATGGAAAATCTGCCTGAAGCAAACAGGAGCCATGTCAATGTATTTTTGGAAGAGCTAGAACAGAATGATAGATCTTTTGGCATGGAATCAGGGTTTTGGACAAGTTGTGTCTAAACTGATACACCTGAGTGAGATGATTTTAAAAATAATTATAAATTAACCTTTGACTTACTGCTGAGCCTGTCCTGGTTTCTATGGCAATGTGTACCTACCATCAGACATTATTAGCTTCTAGCAGCTAGGGGCAAAAAAAAGGCATTTACTCATCCTGAGGAATCGCACCAAATAAAAGAACAGTACTAACTCCAGACTAAATCCTGATGCCACTGTATTATTGACTGATAAACCTTAAATCCCTTTGTCATGTACATATATTCACACCAGAGCTAAGACCAGTCAAAAATGCAGCCTGGTATTGGAGAACTAAGGCATTTGTGGCATGGAGTGTGACCATTTTGTCAATTATTTGATAAGTAGCAGCCATAGACTGGTAACAAAGTACCAGACAAGAACACAAGAGGAAAAAAAAAAACAAAACATAAGGCCTATATTCTCCTTTAAAGTATTTGGAAATTGAAGTAATGTTGTTTGCATGCTCTCAGCACCAGGGCAAACATCAGTGTCAGCAAATACTTTGCTTGGCACATCGCTGCGAAATTTGGCATGTCTTATTCCCTGAATAAGCAGCTTGCCACTGGCATAATTCTGCAGGAAAAATAAGCACAACAGTTATTACTATCAATTATGTTAATGATATCTGCTGTTTTATACTAAAATATTTGATAATACTTTGTTGCAGTGTGAGTGAAGGTAATACAGTAGAAAGCTCATTTCCACAAAATCCAGTCCAAAAATCTTTCACCCCAGGATTATCTCTTGGTGAAAGAGGAATCCAAAATGCACAACCACAGAAGTATAGCCTCACAGTTAGATGCCTCCTTCTCATGGTGGATGTACCCCACAAATCTCAGGTTTGATGGTGGAGACCTAGTTTAAAAAGATGGCACAAAAACTGACCACTTTTGCCCACTTGAGCCAGATTTGACCTTTGAGAGTTCCCTGACTTTTTACAGCTACATTTCAGCAGATGCTGTGATTAAACAAGGTTAGAAATAGCCATAGCAGTGCATAATCCCCTTTAAAAATGTGATTGCCCACACAGATACAAATACAAGCTGGTGTGCAATTATGCCATCCGCCAAGAAAGAGCAATTCACACTCCAAGCTGCTGTTTCTCCCCTTGCTCTAGGTGGCAAGGGAAGCAGTATGAGGGATTTCCTACCGCAAGCCCTGCCAAGCAAGGCTGTGAGTTCTGCTGGCTGCCCTAAACTAAGGCACTCAGTCCTCACACCCCGATTACCTGCCTCTGAAACTGCTAATATTTTCCCCACAGATACACTGTTGGAGGACTTAGGAAGTATCATTCTGCCCTGAATCATAAGCCCTAAATGTGGTTGCACATTACCCCAGTTATACCAACTGAGCCTACAGGCTGTCAATTTGAACCTGTAGTTGATTTTTTTTGTTTTCTATTAGCACATACTCTAGCTCCAGGGATAAAATCTGAAGCACTGCAAAGCGCAGATGGCCCAGCTTCTGCTGGGGAAACATAGCTTTTCATTCCTGCACAGCCAGAAACAAAAGCTCCTCTTCTCTTTGGAGAGCAGGCATTGCTTCACAACATTTACAGCTTCTCGACTCAGTAACCAGTTCCTCCCTGGAGGACCTTTATGTCAGGAAAGACAGAGCGGAAATGGTTTAAAACTTCACACTTAAGTCCATATTGACACACAAAGCCCATCTGCAGCATCTTGTGCTGTCTCCAAGGGGAGAGAGCTTCTGCCTCCCCTGCAAATGAATTCATTTGAGTGTGTGAAGATTGGCCTAGAATAAAAGTAAAATCCAAAAATCATTGCTGGCAAGACTTTACTCTCAGATCTCCCTGCATAGGAGGCAGCCTCAAACTCTGCCCACAGAGGTCTGAATAAACAGAGTAGACACAATTACCTGTTCTCAGAGACTGACTCAGTGCAGTTTTCTTGGTCTTGCTGTTGCTCATTTGTATCACTTAAAATTGCAAAAATTAAACACTTGAAGATCATATATAAGCTCCCCCTACTTTGGCACTAAGGGTGTGCTAAGGAAATTCATCGTGCCATTGATCAGAGTTGCTTAAGGTTCTGTGATTAGCACAGTAAAGCTCACTTCCCTCAATTTATATGTACATCTATATCTCTCTCTCTCTCTCTATATATATATATATATGCAGGCACACACACACACATATATATGCATCTTTCAATCTGAATGGGAAACGTGGGAGTTTTGTTTTCCTCTTTCCCTACTCCACCCCTTTTCCGTTTGGGAGCAGAGAATTCAAATTCCATTTAGCCCTGTCACAGCAAACAATTTCCAAACCATCTGCTATCTAATAAAACAACCTGTCTAGACAAACCCCAAGCCAGGCAGCAAATCTGATATTGTACTTGAAGTCATCATCTTAACAACCTGTCGTTGCTAACCTGTCAAGCTTCTTCACTGGGAAAAGTGCTCGGTCACAGCGAGGAGAAATGGGCAGGATTATTTTCTCCCCCACTGTTAGATATAGAAAAGCTCCTTAGAAGATGGGACCAGGATCTGGTCAGCCCATCTTGGGCACCATTTATCACAGTCTCACAGTATATCAGAGGTTGGAAGGGACCTCAAGAGATCATCAGGTCCAAGCCCCCTGCCAGAGCAGGATCACTTATGGTAGTCCACACAGGAATGCATCCAGGTGGGTTTTGAAAGTCTCCAGAGAAGGAGACTTTCAAATGTCTCCCTCATGTGTTTCAATGTCACCCTCATTTCTCCTCATGTTGAGGTGAAGTCTTCTATGTTCAAGTTTGAACCCATTGTTCCTTATCTTATCACTGTGAACCACCGAAAACAGCCTGGCCCCTTCCACTTGACACCCACCCCTCATATTTATACACATTGATCAGATCCCCTCTCAGTCTTTTCAAGACTAAACAGCCCCAGGGCTCTCAGTCTCTCTCCATAGGGGAGATGCTCAAGTCCCCCCACACACAGTCAGTGCCTAAGAAAGCAGTGAGCAGCAAAGGTGCCTTTTGAAGGGACCCATCTGCTCACATTGGTGCTCCCAAAGCAGGTCCAGTATCAGTTAAAGTCCAGCAGCTCAAATCCCATCATCCTTGCCTATTCCAACATGAAGGACAGCCCCACATACTCAGGATTTGCTGGCAACCTGCTTTGGATTCACTGCCTCTGAGACAGTGGAAAAGGATCCCAGGTTTATTGGCTCAGAGTTGCTTGTGAGAAACGGATTAAAAATATTTTCTCAACAACAAAATCAATAATGAGCATGAGCTGAGAGCTTGTCTTTCCCCTTCCTTCCTCTTGGTCTTTTTTTTTTGCCTAAGTGAGTTGACTTGAAAAGAAAGCTGTCATCTCTCCTTGATGAAAGAGCTCTTAAATACCCAGAAGCACCAACAAAACAAGACTCCAGTTTCTAGGCATTTCACTGTGCAACTCAGAGACAAAGTCAGAGGGCAGGAATCTTTCCAGTGAAGAGTCACAAGGCCAAGAAATAATTTCAGTTCCCTCTCCCATGATGGTCGTGAAGTCAGCAGGGAGGGTTAGTGAGAGGGAGAGAAGCTGACCAATTCTTTTTGGGCACATTTAGTCTGAGCAGTGTCCAAGTCTCAAGACATGCCCAGTAAATGCCTGGTTGTTTGGATGAGTGACCTGTCCAAAAAATTGTCCTGGTCCCCTGCTGTTGGATTTTATTCCAACAAGAGATGAAAGAGGGAGGTGTTGGGTAGGGACTGGTGCCCTCTGACATGGGAGCAGAGTGTGCCTGAGGTACACTTAGAAACACACCAGTCCTCAGCTGAAATATAGCCAAAACACTGACCAAAATACTTGTCCAAGGTGCAGATCACAGCACCACAATGTTCCAAGTTGTGTATCCTGCCCCAGCTGGAAATGGAGGATAAATTCCTGAACCAGGAACTTGGATCACAAGTACTGCTGAAGGCTCCTCGTATATAACTGGTGAGGTCAGAGCATCAACTTTGCCACTCTGGGAAAACTGTGATCTTCAGTTTCAATGCTGAGCTGAGTCTGAGCTGCAGCTGTTCCCAGTGAAATTGTGCTCAATTTTGAGATAACAAGAACTGTTAGAGGCAAATCTGTAACAGAGAAGCATATTTGGACAGTGGACTGGAGTGAGTAGTTGTACTCATCCAAAAGGGATGATAAAATGGGATAAGAGAAAGTTAATGACCCTCAGGGGTTAAAGGAGCAGTCAGGCAGCTGTCCCCAGCAGCATTATCTCCTCTACAGTAGGCATGGACATCTTATGATGATGGATTCCATCATTAGATAGTTCAAGATTGGTTTTCATGGTATGTCACTGCTCATTAAACCAAGTCCAGGCAGTGGGAAGGGGGGAAAAAGAACCTGTAAATAAATTTTGCTGGGTTTGATAACTGGAAGTAGAATGAAACAACTGACTCTTCGGAAATGGATTCTGCAGTAACTGGATGACAAACCACAGGACAGCCATGTCACCTTTATCAGCACAGGAAGGACCACTTAAAAAAACCTATTTAAGTTCCAAGAATTATAGCTATATTGATTAGGAATTACAGTCAATTTAGTGCTTTACTTGTAGTAAAGTAAGAGTAAGCTGTTAATCTAAACTGCAGTAAGTGTTATAAAGACATCCAATCTTGATTGAACTGTTACCAATGTAAACATGTCATTATGATGAAATTAAAGCAGCAGCAAGAATTATGGTATGAAGTTCTAGCCAGATCTCGGTGACATTAAGATAATAGGTAGAAGTGCAGAAAGTATGGATCTTCTGTGACTAATAGTCTGTTTAATAGTGGGAGAAAAACTGAAGGTAAAAAACATTAATACCAGACCCAAAGTGCTGCTTCAGTGCTTGCATGAAATATCACAAGATGCTAGAAGAGCTCAGCTACAAAATAATATTCCTTTCACGTTCATGAAGTAGTGTAACTGCTGTTGCCACATGGAACATTGAAAAAGTATAAATAGGACATAACTATATCTGGGGGTTACACCCTTATATCCGACTATAAAGGAAGAACGTAGGTCTGTTTAGAGAGAGAGTAAAAGATGTTTTTTCTTTCCTTCTCACTTACCATCACAAGTTATGTATTTATTTCCTTTCCCTTTTTCCATATGTAAGCTGGAGCTAATATTGCTGTGACATTTAAAAGGACTGTTCTGAGAAGAGAGTCATAAAGATAAGGGGGAATTCAGCTACTGAAGCACTGATTACCACCTTAATTATGTATTTCTTCTGATTACATCTGATAGGATGCAAGAGCTTGCTAGTTATTTTCCATCTAAGAAAGCTATGCCTGGTTCAAATTCAGATTTCTGCTGTGAGGATAACTCTGGAAGAAACGCTTCCA
Source organism: Indicator indicator (assembly GCF_027791375.1). NCBI lineage: Eukaryota > Metazoa > Chordata > Aves > Piciformes > Indicatoridae > Indicator > Indicator indicator. The sequence goes on from NC_072017.1 coordinate 34,078,053, forward strand.
GCCTCCACATTCAGCATGGGAGAAGTGAGAGGACCCTTACCCACTGGTAAATCCCAGCAAATGCTGCTCCAGGTTTCGTGATGCTGAGTATGGCCCAGCTGCAAGTCACTCAGTCCCAGCAAGACAATAACTGTGCTCAGAGGAAGCCATCAAAGACTTCCAAAAGAAACCTGCTCCAAGATGAAAGAGAAAATTATTATGGTAATCAGCTTTGCTAAGAGAAAAGGAAAGCTATTTCTCTTTGGGAAAATTTCCAGTGTTGAAGAAAGGGGGAGAAGGCGGGGAGGGAACATGATAAGGTCTCACACGTTCAACTGATTGTTCACATCTAACAAAAATAGCCCCAGCCTGATCCCATTGTCCTGCAGCTGCTGGCTTCATCACGCTCATTGTGTGTTTCCTCATGGCTGAGCAGCTCCGTTGCCCAGTTTCCTCTCCTTCATTTCCTAACAAGATCTGCGATGAACTGTAGGAAAAGCCAGCAGCACTTCAAAACAACACCTTTCAAGTTTCACTGGGACCATCCAAAAACCCAGGCTAGCATCTCATAGCAGAGCAAAACAACTTTAGGCAAGCACCAGCACAAGGTAGCCAGGTCCTGTCCTGAATCAGGATCCAGCCTCTTGCATGTTGGTTGTTATGGGCTTTTTTTTTTTCAGTTCCTGGAGCACATTGGTATTTATGTGTGCTTCAGGCTTGCTCATTAGGTGACAGGAGAAGCTTCCTGCATTCAATGCCAAAAGATCTTAATCTTGGGAAAAGAATGTTCACAAAACGTGAACATTATATTTAAAAGGTCTGCTTCATCTCTTGCATCCATGGCAAGTGTTAATCCTCTAAGGAATCATTCCTCTATATGCAAACAGGTTTTGGATAAAAAGCCAAGTGTGGGGAGGTGTCCTTCTTCATTCCTTCACTGGTTCTGGAGATGAAAGATCAAACTGACTTGGTATGGCATGATTGCTCAAACGAGGAACCTGCCCAGCCTTCATGGAAGAAAGCCTTAGAAATCACAGAATCACAAAATTGTTAGGGTTGGAAGGCATCTCAAAGATCATCCAGTTCCAACCTCCCTGCCATGGGCAGGAACACCTCACACTACATCAGGTTGCTCAGAGCCACATCCAACCTGGTCTTAAAAACCTCCAGGGATGAGGCTTCCACCACCTCCCTGGGCAACCTGTTCCAGTGTCTCACCGCCCTCAAGGGGAAGAATTTCTTCCTAACATCCAATCTGAATCTACTCACTTCTACTTTTGCTCCGTTCCCCCCCTAGCCCCTCTGACACCCTGAAAAGTCCCTCACCAGCATTCTTGTAGCCCCCTTCAGATACTGGAAGGCCACAATAAGGTCTCCTTGGACCTTCTCCTCTCCAGACTGAACAGCCCCAACTCTCTCAATCTGTCCTCATAGGAGAGATGCTCCAGCCTTCTGGTCATCCTCGTGGCCCTTCTCTGGACATGTTCCAGCACCTCCAGATCTTTCCTGTAATAGGAGCTCCAGAACTGGATGCAGTACTCAGGGTGGGGTCTCCTCTTGGGTACTGTGTCTAGTTCCCAAGAATGGTATTTTCTGCATAGAGAAGCCAGACATCACAGCATCAAAGCGGAACACTGTAAGATGATCCCAAAAATTCCTATTAATAGTTTGAAGTCTATTGATCTCTCTTTAGCTGAATTTCCCTATCTTTTATTCCCTGCCCAGGAAACTACAGAACACTGTTCTATAGGGAATTTATAGAGTCCAGCATTTTGCATCTATACCCTTCTTTCAGCAAGGATTCAAGATGCAAGCTCCTTCTCACACCCCATGACGCTTCCTTTTCTTTAAGAAACATTTTCTTCTCCAAGGAGTTCCACTTATGCAGAAATAATTTCAGATATTTCAGATAAAACTAGCTGAGGGAAAGATTTGCTTTTCGGTTGGTGTTTTGTTGTTATTTTTTATTATTTGCCAATACCTTAACTGCTTCACTGGATAAAATCAGTTTAAACAAAATCCTGTAAGTGAAACAGAATTAACTCCTAGGGAGAAGTGCTGGATAAGAAGTCCAAACAGCTATGAAGCAATCTCCAGGTTGTTGTGAAGCCCCATGCCCTGATATTTCATCATAAAGTGGCTCTTCGAGAGCAAATTGCTGGCACCCAGGCATAGGTGAGCTTTGCATAGAGTTTAAGGGGAAAAACCTGTTTGAGGATAACCAGCCAAAAGGACAAGCACTTGTGAAAGCATCCTCAGTAAATAAATATTTTCCCAGCCCCACTCCTACCTCAGCAATCAGTCTGCTTCCTGGACAAGGGATTTGTTAGCCCTGGAAATCCAGCCAAATTGACAAGCTATACTTCAGTTCACCTTATTTGCTGCCAGATATTCAGTCTCAAAAACACTTAGCGCTCAACAACTTTTAATTCAAATGTCAGCCTTCTCCTCTCTCCCCTGAGTGGAGTGAGAAAAATCTTTGCAGGTGATTTCAAAGCTGCCCACAGCCCTTACCACAGACCTTTCCTGTTCCTGGTCTTTACTGATGCACTCAACTCTTGAAACATTTATTTAGATTTTTAAATAGCAATTTAATGACACACCAAGCCTTCTAAGAAAAAAAATGAGAGGGTGAGTAAAGTCTTTTTAAAAAAAAGGAGAAGGAATAATATAAAGTAATGACCACTCCATGAATTATCCATCAATTCTGGCAACACCTCACACAAAGCTCATGTAACTACCTGGAACTCACAAAATAAACAGGCTCTTAAAATTGCAGATAGGTTCTGTTCAGAGTCTCTTTTTACTGCAGCTTGACCAAATTCTCCAATAGCCTCAAAAAAACCTCCCCACATTTGACCAGAGAGAACATAAATAAGCTTACTTCAAATGCTGCTACTAGTGCTCTGGCATGGATTTCAGCAGCTTTTCTAATATTTTTGTTCCACATCATAGCCATGTAACCATTCTCCCTGTATCAAGACCCTTGATTTTGTAATTCCAAAGTAAAGCTGAAATTAGAAAAAGTATGTGTTCATTAGATAAGAAAGAAAATAAAGCTGAAATTAGAGAAATATGTATTAATTAGATAAGAAAGCAAAACAAACAATAAAGTAATTGTGATCTCTACTTCATCAACTGCATAATTGTTTCAAACATGCAATACTTCCTTAAGTTGAATTAAGAACAATAGAGATCAATTCATATTGATCAAATGTGAGGAAAAAAAAAAAGATGCCATTAAATAAGTGGCAGGTCAGTTCCTACTGTATAAGAAGTGAACTGTGCTGACTGTTTAGGGAAGGTATTTTCTTCTCAGTTTGTCAAAGCCTGGATCAAGAAGCAAACAAATTTGTTCAATAAGCAAAGCCTGTTGATCTTGGGAGATGTGGATAAGAGCAAAGATCAGGTGTACATAGGGCCTGTGCTTAAGTCCTGATGTGCATGGAGAGCTACTGTCCAAAGAAGTAATCCAGTACCAGTCTCCTCCTAATCACTTCTTTCTTGGATACTCCTTGAGCAAAACTGTGCATTTGTTTTCCTTTTTCTTTAAATCCTTACAGATAGTTTTCATTACTATGGTAACTGTTTTGAGGAGAGCTGGTGATACAGAGACAACCACCCCTAGACAAAGCAAATCAATCATTGTGGTATTAGTTTTATTAGCTCCTTCATACTGACACAGAACTAAAATGGGAAAAGCAAGAGTCTGCTTGCTCACACAGCTGTAGTCATTCTTCTATCAAGAGAGAGATTTTACCAACTGGTTTTCTGTTTAGGTCTGCTGCAGATCCCTGTGATTATCAGTGCCACCTCCTGGCCCAGAAACGTACTGAGATCCAGCCCATGTAAGAATGGAAGGATGAAGGAAGGCAAAATATCCTTGTTTCTTGCTCAGTTTTTCTTGTTCTCTACAGCCTTTCATAAATAGCTGTTTGTTTGACAGAGAATCAAAAAGTTAAATATTCTTGTAGCTATAACTGAATCAAAGGGCAGGGTTTCTTGTCAAAGGCAAGAGGTTCTGTGGGTTTTCCTTTCCAGGGCATCCAGAACAAAGCTAAACCCCATACAGATATATTCTCATCAAACCCAGATGAAGCTGAACAAGAGAAAGTTTGGAAGCTTGAAGTATCATTCAGAAATGCCTGCATTCAGAGTGAGGAAGTTCTTCTTGCAGCATATATGAACCTTGGGTACAAACTCTGAGATTTTGATTGAAGATATGAAACTGGGGGATTTCCATATCTCCACAGCTCAGATAATACAATTCACACTGATTTATTTGGTTCAATGAAAGGGAGAGAGGCAAAGCTACAGGGCAGAACACTACAGGGCAGAGCTGCTAATGGGAGGAAAAAGAACGGGACTCTGCTCAGGTTCTGATGATTTTCTTTCTGAAAGCAACTAAACATGTGCCATTACTTTCTGTAGCAGCCTATTTATGAGGAACCAACTCCCAAAATGCAGGTAAGGGGTGAAACTGACATGCATCCAATGAAAGCAAACAATCTCAAAAGCTGGAGCACAGGACCTATTTTTCCTGCAATACCTTCCTACCTCTTCTCCATCCATCTCATGCAGAGCCTCACAGTAAGAGAAATCACAGCTTCAGGTCTGAAAAAGCACCTGTCCTCTCCTTGTGCCCCCATATTTATTTAACATTTTTGCCAGCACCAGGGTACCAAAAGGACCTAAAAGACAACAAAGCAGGCAGCCTTTTACTCCAGGAGAGGGCAGTGAAACACGGCTGAACTTGGCCAGGAAAGGGCAGATCCACCTTGACCTGTTCAGTAACTACACCTGCTCAGTCAACCCAAACATCGACCTTGGTGGCACAAACCAGGGCAGATTCAACAGGAGCTGTGAATAGGGTTTCACATGTCTCAAGCCCCTGTAAAGTGCTTTGGGTCACTATTTCCTAGGAAAAATGCAAATGCAAATGCAAACCATTTGCTTGCATTCTGTCCAAGGAGAGGAAAAAAATGTCATTAGGAGGTGGTGTTTGCTTGCACTTAGGTTAATAGGTCTCATTTGTTCTACCAGTGTGGAGGGAGGCAGAACCAATGGCAGAACTTGTAATTCTCCTTTATAGTTAAGCTAATGTGCCACTCCAGCCCTCAATCATACTTTGGGATGCTGCAGTGTCCATGACACGTCTTGGAGAGACTGCAGCTGTGATTAAACATTTTTGATAACCCATAAATACAACATTAGTTGCTTCAGTTAGGCTTCTGATAACATCATTCATTTCAGCTCATTCAATTAGTGCAGACAAAGGGGCTCTATCCAGGAGACATAATGTCATTGTCTCTGGAAAGGAGCATACTTCCCAATGACTGTTTATCACTCTGTAATTACAGTGCTGTAGCAGCCGTGCTCTATATTACAAGGAGTCCCTTTTTGTGTGTGTGTGTGTATGTGCCCAAGGATCCAGCAGTTCTTTGTTTTAATTTATTTTCCTCTTAAATACCTCCCATTATTTAAGCAATAATTCTCTGTAAATCAATTGTTAGCAGCAGTTAATGACTGGTTGGTTAATTAATAGCTGAAAGCAAACCTAAGGGCGTTCGCTGCTCTAACAAACCAGCAGACATGAACTGTGGGATCATTGCTAGCATACCCTGTAATCAATAACTTCTCACAGCAGTGGGGCAGACTACTTATCATTTAAAAAAAGGGACTGTCTGGGGTTGTAATAGGTGGTGGCAACAGCATAGAAAAAGAGTCACTGACCTGTGGGTTGAGCCCAAGCAGGCAGTAGGGTAACAATGTTGGCACCAGCACAGCTCAACTGTAGGCTCTGGGCCCAAAGCCTCCACTTTGGTCTGAGGGAGATGTTTGCTTGTGCAAACTTCTCTTATAGTGGTGTGGATTTGGCTGCAGCCTGACATGAGCTGGGAGGGACAGTTTCCCTCTCTGGAGATATTTAAAACTCGCCTGGATGTGTTCCTGTGTGATCTGGTATGGGTGATCCTGCTCTGGCAGGGGGGTTGGACTGGATGATCTTTAGAGTTCCCTTCCAGCCCCTAACATTCTGTGATTGTGTGTATGGGAGCACGTGCCAGGGGCCATGGGTGGAAGCTTGCACAGCCTGTGCTTTCCTCACAGCAAAGCACAGGACAGGCTGCACAGGCACTGTGAAACCCTGCATGGGATGATGAAAAGACATCATCCCTGTGCTGGCCCTGTGCTCCTCTGGCTGCCTCTGCTGGAGTGGTTTTGGCTCAGAGTCTTGCCGACCCCTCAGACTCACACAGAGATCAGCAGGACCCCAAATACTGAAGTCAGGAGCTGCACGCTTCCCAGAAACACAACAAAGCAGCCTTGAGTTTTTGCCTGTGTCCGGATCTAATTATTCAGAGTATTTAGGGACATCTGTGTTCTGCTGGAGAGCTGCATTAAGATGTTTTTAATGCAACGGTCTGCTCTGCTGCTCTCTCCAAGGGACAGATCCTTAGATAATCTCTTTTCACAACATTCTCAATTAAAATTTATATAATCCTGTTTTGTCTCTTATCTTCCATGAAATAAGGTTTGGAGTGATGCTGCCATGGAGAAAGAAGAGTCTAAAGCAGGCAGTAATTGATGTTCACAAAGAGAGTATGTGTAATGGACCAGCTGGCTTATTATGAACTAAAATACTGCAGTATCTTCAATACAGATGATGGTAACGGAGAATAAATGTTGACATTTTCATGATGAGCAATGCAACATCATCAAATCAAACAATTTCTGGCATAGTGTCAAAGCAACATTTAAATGGAAACTCGAGCGATAAGAACATTTTCACATACTTTTTTTTTTCCCCTGAGTAGAAATGTGAGGCTGCAGGAAACCTCATGGCACAAGTTCCCCACACTGACACAGAGCCAGGGCTTCCCAACAGGCACCATTCAACTTCTCTTAAGGAAATAAACCCAACAAAACAAACAGTAAGGAGCATCCTTGCACAAATGCACCAGGTCTTCTCCCCCTACCACTGAGTGGCAAATCAAGACATTTTCTGCTTGTTGTCCTCTCCATGACCAAAGAGAACAATTAATCACTGTCTTGTTCACAGCACCCATCTCTGCACTAGATACCGCTGCCACGTTGCTCCCTCAGCCTTTGCTTTTCTGAAGTGAACAAACCCAATTCCCTCTGCGTTTCCTCAGAGTTCATGCTCCGTGACACCCTGAATACTGACGGCTTTCCCTGGATTTTCTCTTCTTTCTCTTCATCTGCAGGAAAAGGTGGCACCTGAAAGTGGATGGAGCACTATGGGTGAAAGTAAGAAAGTAAAGTAATTGTGGGCTGTGTCTCAAGGACAATGCTCCTGTTCCTATGACTCAGGACATTTAATTTGTGGTTCACTGTAATCCTCAAGTCTTTACAAGCATGCTGCTGCCTGATTAATTCTCCACTCCACCGTATAAAATCTCTGCAGGTCTCACAGGCACAGAACTTTGGAATTTCATTTAAATATTTGGGATTTGTTTCTCCAAGCCATGAAGGTAATTTCAAATTCAGACCCTGCCCTCCTAGGACTCGCATCATCTCCTAATTGTGTCACGCACAGGTTGGGTTTGTTTGCTTGTTGTTTACTTGTCATTAGAAACTACTGAACAGAGCCGAGTATAAGACAAACTGCTGAATGACCTACTTGAAATATCCTCCCTGACAGTGATGGACTGCTAGCTCTTGCTGTGGAGCTATTTTTCAACAAGTTATGTATCTAACCAATTGTAATTATAGCTGTACCATGTTCTTTAGCCTGTCATATACATCAAAAATCAAGCACTGTTGCATTTGCTGCTTCCTCTTTATTCACTAGACATGCAACTGTGACAACGAAGGAAATTAGAATGATCTGACATCAATTGTTCCTGACAAGCCTATGTTTTTCTTTCTTTCCTCCCCCTCCCCCCATCATCATATCAGCTGGCTACTTGCAAATTGATTGTTTAATGATTTGTTCCTGAATCTTTTAAGAAACTAAAGTTAGACTGACAGGTCGGTAATTCCCTGAGTCCTCTTTTTCCCCTCTTTAGTACACTGTGTTTGCCCTTCTCTTGTCTTCAGGGACCTCCTTTCTCCTCTGTGAGTTCTTAAAGATAATCATTAATGGCTCAGTGATTGCTTCAGACAGCGCCTAAAGTACTCTGGGGTGAATTCCATCAGGCCCTGCTGACTAGAGTACATCCATCTTATCCAAATATTCTTTAGTCCATTCCTCTCCCCTTCCAGTCTGTACTTCTGCCTCCATGTAAAAATCAAGCTTAAACAACTGGGTGTGTTCCCTGATGACTGATACTCTTCATAATTCAAAGCAATTAAACCTTCTTCAATATACCCTTTAATATATACCAAGGTTTGTATTCCCATACTCCATGTTACAAATCTAAAAATTCCCAACCTCAGCAGTCTCTATCCACTCTCTGCTAAACTGAGACATCACTCTTAAGGACAGTTTCATAGAATCATAGAATTGTTTAGGCTGGAGAAGACCTTTAAGGTCATTGAGTCCAACAAAGTGTACTGCTAAACCATGTCCCTAAGCACCACATCTCCAGGTCTTTTAAATACCTCCAGGAGTGGTGATTCAACCACTTCCCTTGGAAGCCTGGTTTGGTACTTGACCTGTTCCTACCTGACCATTCTCAGATGCTTGCATGGTGTCTAACAGAGTCATAACCCTTGTGTCTTGTCTGCCACATGGCTCTCCATGCCTAACCTCTGCTAAGATAGCAAACTGATGTCATTGTCTCCTATACTCTAAGTCACCACATCTGGCCAGGCAGAGAGATGATAGGGAGTCCTCCATATAATGTGCCCTGTTGGCCTGTTGAGCCCTAGGAAAGGGCTCCAGTCCAGCGATCTGCTTCTTTTTCACACTCTCTGATAGTCCTCAACTTACTGACCTTCTCCCAGAGCTCCATCATGAAGCAGAAGAGTTCCTCTACTGGGGCACACCTCCCACAAGCGTGCTCACTGCTGCCTTCCAATAGTGGCATAAAAGCAGGGCACACCCTGCAGCCTGATACCAAGGTGGCAGCATGTTCCCACGAGAGCTCCACCTGGGAAGCTGCATCAGCCCTGGTGGGTGTAGAGCTTAAGGCGGCCATGGATGGCTTTCTGCTGGCTGGGTACCATGGTTGAAGATGAAGTAGAAAGCAGAAACGTGACTAAAACATTGTGGGTTTCATTCAGAACTTCCAACATCCACTGACAGACCTGTGCTGCTCACAACAATTAGGCTTCCATTTTTATTTCCTAAAGTATAACTAGCACCTTCCTATCTGAGAGTGCACCTGCAGCAGTGTCAATGAACAACTATGGTACTCTGAATTTGGGAAACTGCTAGGGCTGTTGTCCAGAGGTGCTCTAAATTACAGCATACTAAATCAATGTAGCATTGGGTGGGGTTTTTGTTTGTTTTTAAACAAAACATCAAGTTCCACCAAAAGTCAAGGTGGGTTTTCCATGTAAGTACTATGCAGAGATACACTTTTGCTTTATCAGCCACCTGATGCTGCAGTATTAAGTAGGAAGATAACTTGGCTTTCCACCTAGCTGTACAGAACAATCTTTACTGCTGTCTTTATTGAAGGCTTTTTTTGCCCACTTTTCTCTTCAGCAGTTCACAACCATTACAGAGCTGAGTGACAGTTCTTGCCTATCAAGGCTCTCCCTAAAGCAAGGTGTTTTCATTACCATTATTCTGCCACAGTAAAAGATATTTTATAACAGCAATTACTTTGCAGAGGTCTGGAGGTTTTAGCCCCACCCCAATCCTAACAAGTCAAAATGACTGCAAGACATCAGCTTCTAAATGAAGAGCACTTTGCTCAAATGTATTTGCTGGAAAGCTGGCAAGAAGCAGGAGAAAGCTGGAGAACCAGTGAAGGTGCTCTCCTGTCCTCCTTTGTCTCCTCCACACACCCATTTGCAATGCATGTTCTCTATTTGACCTAGCTAAGCCTGGATGACCACTTAGTGCTGTTCTTGGCTTACAACTTCTTATGAGAGCTGCTCACAACTCTCACATGAGAATTTACCCAGAGTGATTCCTATATTTGTCATCCATCTGCAAGCATCCTCTTTACCTGATGCTGGATACAGAGAGGTACAAGTTAGGACAGGGTCCAAGGTTGCTCACTTCCTAGCCTTCTCTGTGTCTACAGGCATATTTAAGATTTGTCCTCAAGCCCTTCTACTACTTAGTTTTTTGTGTGTAGTTTAGGCTTTAAACTCAAGACCCAGCTATGCCAAAGTCTGAATTTCAGTGTATCATTATAGGCAATTGCTACATGTTTCTGAAACACAGCAGCCCAAAAAATCTAGGATAAAGCTTGTGATGGTTCAGAACAAGTGTTCTTGTTTGCAGGGATCTCTCCCTGGAAACGTGTTGGGAGGACACAGGCACAGGTGAAACAAAAAATGGAATCTCTTTTTCCAAAAATCTTTTCCTCTCCAGAAAGAATGGCACTGACATTTGCAGTGAGAGCTGCTTTGAGATTTGTCTATTTTTTCACCAAAAAGTATAATGACCCAGAACTGACCCTTTTTGCAGTAATGTATTGATTTTGAAGAAACTCTTCCTGGCAGCATTGCTTGAGGGCTAGGACAGAAATTTCATGGAATTCAAGAAGGAGAGATGCACACCACAGAGCTGGCAGTTGCCACTTGGAAGGACGTTTACCTAGTACACAAGTAACTCCCATCTGTGCTTGTAACGAGCACATCCTTTGTGAACACAATGACCATCAGACTTATCTTCTGACAGAGAGAAGATTCTCAAAACCCCCACAAGAGACCCGCTGCCACTTAAATCAAAACAGATGGGAAACTGTCCTATGAAAAAACTCTACACTGGAGCACTATTTGAAAAAATTAACTACCAGGTACAACTTTTCCATAGCTCCCCAGACTTGCCTTTTTCATTTCCTTCTTGGTCTGGAAACAGCACTGTTGGGTTCCTCAGCTGGGACAGCTGGCTGACATCTGTTCTCTGCTGCTTGCATGGAACAATTACTATGTTCATCTGTGTTTTCTGAATCTGGAAAAGTCATATAAAAGGAGTCATTTTTATCTCATGACTCTTCTGTTCCTCATCTGATATACAAACATACAGGCTGCTTAAATGGTGCTTTTCTCTGAGATTTGCTGCCATTCTCTTTTCTCAACCCATCCTTATTTTTTTCCACCTTTATTCCACCACCCCCCTCCCCAAAATTTTTCAATGAAGGACCCTCATCAATCTAAAAATGTTCCATTTTTTTTTAGATTGAAGAATCTGTCCAACCTACACTTAGGTTATTATCTCTAGATTTTGCATTTTTATAATCTATTAGAGGATGACTGCATTTTCATGCCTAATTTTACACTCCTACTTATAATTTTGTCTTCTGTTATGAAACTCCCTTCAGAACTCCTTGAGTGAGAAGGTGATAAACAATATGCTCTCCCACTGCTCTCCCAAAGTTCAGTAACTCAGCAGGGCAAGTTCAGCAGAAAGCTTCAGCTTGTGAAGTTTCCAGTCCTCAAAGCACTGGAGGAGCCAAGACTATAAATCAGTTTAAGAACCACTTGATAACAACCTATCAAGCTCACAGGTTGGCCTTAACTGAATGTTGAGTCAGTTTAGAAGCATTTGTATTTTTTTCCCCCTTGTCTAGAATTGCACTAAATCTTTGAATTGAGACTTTCATGATAAGTATTAGCAATAAAATCAAATAAATGTCACCAGAATGAGGACCTTCTCCCTGATTATTAATATCTTTAGAGATCACTGATATTTCTGGAAAAGTAGAGTGGCTTGTGGAGTTTTGATCCCCACAAAAGGCTCCCTAGACAGGCCCCTTCTCTGCATGAGTTTGCTCTTCAGCAAGAGAGGGCAGAATTTGACTATTCTCATTGTCTTGGGTACACAGTGTTCCTTTAGTGATTTTTAATGCTATGCTTCCAGTCCTTGGGAACGATACATTTTCCAGCAGAATGAATACCCTACTACTGCATGAAGGATTCAGAACTTCCCAATGGGCTGCTCAAAAAAAAGGTATTAAAAAACAAAAGGCAGTTGGGGAGGATTCACTGTTCACAGAAATCACAGAAACAGGATCACCAAGTCCAACCATTAACCCTACTCTGCAAGGTTCACCCCTAAACCATATCCCCAAACACCACATCCAAACCACCTTTAAACACAGCCAGGCTTGGGGACACAACCACCTCCCTGGGCAGCACATTCCAATGCCTGACTATTCTGTCCCTGAAAAATTTTTTCCTACTGTCCAAATGTTATCTTTACTGGGAGGAAGAACCCTTGGATGAAGCAGCAGTCTATGGCTATTACAAGAAAGATCTGGATGTGCTGGAACGTGTCCAGAGAAGGGCCATGAGGATGATCAGAGTGCTGGAGCTCCTTTCCTATGAGGACAGACTGAGAGAGTTGGGGCTATTCGGTCTGGAGAAGGGAAGGCTCTGAGGAGCCTAGAGGGAATGGAAAAAAAGAGAAATGGGTAGATTCAGATAGGATGTTAGGAAGAAGTTTTTCACCATGAGGGTGGTGAGACACTGGAGCAGGTTGCCCAGGAAGGTGGTAGAAGCCTCATCCCTGGAGGTTTTTAAGGCCAGGCTGGATGTGGCTCTTAGCAACCTGCTGTAGTGTAGGGGGGCTGGAACTGGCTGATCCTTGAGGTCCCTTCCAACCCTGACAATTCTATGATTCTATGGCATCTGATTTTCACTGCACAAAAGAGAAAAAAATAAAACAAAAAACCAAAAAGAGTGAAAGAAAATTAGCTACATCAATTCACACATTGATTGCTGACAAGGGTTTCGTTTTGGTTTGCTCCTGGGACTGCAGCATTGGCAGGAGCAGTCATGAGCACACATAGCAAGTAAGTTCAGGGCTCCATGGGAAGAGCATGGCTTTTCTCTGGTCTCTCAGCTGTGCATGCAGGAAACCCAGCTCCCCCCAACCACAGAGGACACAACTCCTTCCTACATCACATGAACTACTGAAGCCTTTATTATATAGTTTCTCAAAATGAAAAGGACCTGTAGATCCTGGCTGTGTGATCTTGGAAATTAACATTATCCAAAACACATTTCTAGCAGATCCCTGCTTATTGGGGGGGGGGGGGGGGGGGGGAAGACACCTATCAATAATGGGCTCCTGATTACAAAACCCTTATTATAATATCATAGCATATTGAAGCTGCAGTCATGTTCAGCTTCCCCTTGTGCCAGATGCCTTATAATGGAGTCATCGTTCCCTTCCTCAAGTAGTAGTTGTACAAAAATTAACCCCAAAAGTACAGCCTAATAAGTTGTTGGAAGGAAAGGAACAATTCTGGGTCAAGTCAGAACAAAACATTAAAGTAGGCCAGAAACCCAGAGTTAGTTTGTACACTAGTTGCTGTTTTCAGCTAAAAACAACCCCAGCGCTCAACAACCTCTCCTTATTTAAAAGTTATTCCTCCTGAAATCACAGAAACATTCAGGTTGGAAAAGACCCTCAGGATCAACAAGTCCAACCAATATGAGTTTGTCCTGTTTGTAAAACATACTGCAATTAGCCACTGACACAGACAACCCCCACCTGTCTCAAATTAATCATCAATGATTTCATTTGTACCTGAGCAAAAACTGGAATTCCTATGCAAAAGGGAATTCCTGCATCTTTGATTAAAATGACTACAATAAAAACTCGAATGCGAAGTGTAGTGGGTTGAAAATCCCTCTCCCCCTGACATTAACTTTGCCAGACCAGCTCAGTTGGAAGCAAATGAAAGCTGTGTTTACAAGCAAAACTACAATTTACAATGGAATGCAATGAATATGTACAAAATATACAATATTCACAGGTATTTACAATTAATAAACAGCACAAGGACCCCCCTGGCCAAAGACCAGGGGAAGCTGCAACAGCTTCTCCCTTCTCTGCCTCCTCCCCTACCCCCCTGTACACGAGGGACAAGAGGCAGAAGCAGAGAGGTTAATACCAGTCAAAACAATGCAGCCAAGGTCAAGCAGAAGCCAGCAGAAGCACAAAGTTAGTATCTCCCAGCCCGAGGAAGCAAGAAAAGAGAGACTCCTTTGGGAACCAAATCTTATGGTAGATCTCTCTCCAATGGGATTGTTTAGAATTATCATTATTTTCCTTTTTACACCCAATTTATTTACATTTTACTACTTTCTGTTTGAGAGCTGTGAAAAAACTTTAAAGGCATAGCCTAAAACTACCACACAAAGTTGACACTTTTTCTGCATGTGAATCTTGAATGGAACAAAACATTTCAGTTGTGTATGTTGAGACAGATAAAAATGCACTGCTTTGGGTCCCTCCAAAGTAAAATAGTATTTCTGTATGGCCTAACAGTGCCTCTCTGAGCTGTGGTTTCCATTTGCTCCATGTCCTCTCCTACAGTCGAGTTTCCCATGCAAAATGTATTTCCTGTGGTCCAACTTAGGCCTCAGATAAAGACATTTATGGTAGGTTAGTACTCACCAGGAGGCTACCCAAAAAATGAAGGCACTCATGAGAGTGCAGGATACAGCTAAACAGACACACTGCAGGCACTGCTTTCAAGATAGACATATACAGCATGATGTGGGGATTTATGTTAAGTTACTACTCATCAAGAGGCTACCCAGCCTCCCCCAAAAATGAGGGCACTCATGAGAGTGCAGGGTGCAGCTAAATGGACATGCTGCATGCTGTTCAAGATGGACGTGTACAGCATAGTGTGGGGAGCTGCCATAGGAGGAAACTGAGCACACAACAGGCATCATCCAGAAAGCATTTGGGGATTTGTACAGATCAATGCTGAACTTACTCAAAAGACAGTATTTAGTTTCAAAATCAGCTCCTTGAACTTTACTCCTAACTCACCTTTTGACACAAATCACATATTCATAACAGTTGCTCTGCTTACAAACACAAAGTTTGCTTTTAGTGCTAACCCTATGACAAATGAAAGACTTCCTTTGTGTTTCCCTTTCTGGAAAATCAGAACTCTACCTTCCCAAGAAGTTTGATCATGGAAGAACCACATTTCTACATGAAATTCCCAATGAACAATATCTTACAACAAAATGATGGGACTGCATGAGCCTAACAGCTGCCACTCAGATGTTAAAACATCCAGTAAGAGAGAAGTGATTTTTCATAATTGGAACCATAGTATCAAGCCCAAGAAGGATAAACTGATGGCAGACGGTGGAACAAGGTGGCACTGGCTCATAGTTCCTTACATTGCCCCTTCTTCACAAAATAGAGGTTGGCCTGTTTGCCTCCAGGTGAACTCCTTTCCCTGCAAATACTCACAGGCTTTAAGACCTTCTCTGACTTCCCTAGTGTTGCATCACTCTTACAGAAGACCTCTCAGCTGTCATGCTGAGCCAAAATAACACCATCATCTTTTCTAAGGGACCTCCACCCTGGAGTTTGAAGCAGTACTTTTCCACTTCATGAGCTGCACATGGTGCATTGCCTACAGCAGCTTGTTTCAACAGAGAGATGGAGATGCTTGGAGGGCAGCTCCTTGTGCTGCTCTGCTCATTCCTTCTCTTTCCTGCTCTGCTGAGTCAAGGGACTGCCACAGCAAAACGGGGGGGGCTGTGGTTTAGGCATAGTACCCATATCTCAGCAACACATTATAAGCTAAATTGAAAGGAAAATAAACAAGAGTAGCACAGCACATCTTAATCTTCACCACTGGTAGTGACAGCTTTACTCAATTTTAGTCAGCTATTAAGTAATCAGAATGAGTTAAGCAGCAGAAGGAAGAACTGTGCCAGGACTCAAATAAAGCAGTGGGTACTGGAGTGCTTCAAGGAGTCACTGCACATCTCCCTTTTTTCATTATCCCCCCAAGGTTCCCCACTGCTGCCATCAGACAGGTTCTTTGGGCAGCTCCAGTCTACAGGGAACTAGCTACTCCTGCCACACCTACTGCCATGTGTCAGAAACATCTGTCAGTCCAGCTTGTCTCCATGGGGTGGTTATGCATGCATGCCTACCTGTCTTTATTTGCTTTGAAGAATCTAACAGAAGGCTTGAAATTAACTTCCAGCAAGTCCCTCTCACACCTTTAACTGAGAGCAGCACTTGTGCTTGGTCAGTCTTCACAGAATCATAGAATATTAGGGGTTGGAAGAGACCTCAGAAGATCATCCAGTCCAACCCCCCTGCCAGAGCAGGTTCACCTAGACCAGATCACACAGGAATGCCTTCAGAGAGGAAGACTCCACAACCCCCTGGTCAGCTTGTTCCACTGTTCTGTCTCCCTCACAGGGGAAAAATCCTGTTTCTATGGAACTTCTTATACCTCAGCTTCTACCCATTGCCCCTTGTCCTACCACTGGGCATAACCAAGCAGAGCCTGATTCCATCCTCTTGGCACTCACCCTTTCCATATTTATAAACGTGAATGAGGTCTCTCAGTCTCCTCCTCTCCAAGCTAAAGAGCCTCAGCTCCCTCAGTATCTCCTCATAAGGAAGATGTTCCACTCCCCTAATAATTTTTGTGGCTCTGCACTGGACTCTTTCAAGCAGTTCCCTGAGGTTCTTCTTGAACTGAGGGGCCCAGAACTGGACACAATATTTGAGATGCAGCCTCAGAAGGGCAGAATAGAAAGGGAGGAGAATCTCTCTTGACCTCCCCATCTAATACACCCCTCATCCCTCCTGTGCTCCACCAGCTGTGATGGGCATGGTGGGATGTATGATTCTTTGAAAGGCCAAAGGCAACTTCTCCTTTATATGTACCAGAGGAAAGGAGCAACCTCAGAAACATTTCACTCCATGCTTCCACTTCTCAAAAAAGTTGGGATTGGCACAGATCAATAAAGAACTCACTCAAAACACAGTATTTAGTTTCTCTGCTACAAACATGAAGTTTTCTGTTCATGCTTAACCCACAGCAAATGAAAGATTTCCTTTGTGTTGTCCCTTCTGGAAAATCAGAACTCTACCTGACTAGCTTCTTTCACAGGACTTCAGTCTTGAAGGTCATCTCAGTTGCAGCCTTCAAATATGGAGGGATTGCATATTGGTGCCTGAAATAAGGAGGGGGTTTTCATTAATGCCTAGGACCTCCTTATGGTCAGAGATCAACTTTCAGCCCCCAGTTCCACATTTTGCACATTGTGCAAGCCATGAGGATATTTACAAATGCAAATTTCCAAGCTTGTCATTAGGGCACGAATTAGGACAGCTCTTATGAAATCTCTAACTTAACTGCCTTTTTACCTCTGCCATTAAACTGTCACACAGGGGCTGTAATTTGCAGTAATTCCATCTAACTGCACATACAAGGCAAATGGTTAATGGCTCCTTCATAAATCCTGACAGCAGAGTGGTAAGCAGGCTATGGATGCAGACTCTGCTAATTTTCAAGCACAAACCTTCTCTTTACAGCACTAATAAATAAATATTTCCCTGGGAACAGGACCAAAAACAAACAATGGAAAAGGTCTGTGGCAAGCTAGAAGAAGACATGTAAAACAAAGTTTGGGCACAAAGCAGTTGTTCCTTGTGGCTGTGGTATCTCGCCTGATGCAGGGAAATTCTGACCTGGGTTAGAACATAGATTTAGCCAGATAATGGTCAAATTTATCCTGCAAGGAATAAAAAACGCTTGTGGAAAAAAAAAGCCCTGAAAAACATGTAAACAGCCTTTGACTATGGATCATTACAAAACTACCCTGATCTCAGACACTATTTTTTCCCCCCTCCAAACGTTATTTGCCTTCTCCCACCTGAAACACCCCCACCCCTCAGCAACTCCTTCTTCAAGCTCTTTGCAACATCTCAAGAAATTCAAATGCCTGGTCTTAAAAGAAAAATAGTTTCTAATTAAACATAGTGTGTGGGTGTGAACGAAGCTGGGCCCACTCCTTGCCTCGCTGATGTCAACAGAAAAATGTTTTTCTTTTTTACTGCAAGCGTCAGCAGAGGCAGGGGCGATGGGGCATCGCTCCTAGACGTGCTTTGGAGGAACAGAGGTTTGTTGGTATTGACAACTAGCATGGCTTTTCTTTAAGTTTGGTGAAAGAGCCTGAAGCTTTCTAAAGCTCAGACTTACAGGGCAGGCTTGACTGGAGGGGGCATGCACTGAAGGGGCTTTTGGCCCCTGGCAAAAGCAGGATCACCTAGGGTAGTCTAAACAGGAATGCATCCAGGCAGGTTTTAAATGTATCCAGAGAAGGAGACTGCACAAACTCTCTGGGCAGCCTGTTCCAGTGCTCTGTCACCCTCACTGTAAAGAAGTTTCTGCTCATGTTGAAGTGAAATCTATGTTCAAGCTTGTACTTGTTCTTCCTTATTACTGCATACCACCAAAAAGAGCCTGGCCCCCTCCACTTGACACCCACCCCTCATGTAAAGGGCACCAAGGCTGGTGAGGGGTCTGGAGCACAAGCCCTATGAGGAGAGGTTGAGGGAGCTGGGGTTGTTTAGCCTGGAGAAGAGGAGGCTCAGGGGAGACCTTCTTGCTCTCTACAACTACCTGAAAGGAGATTGTAGCAGGGGGTGGGGGTGGTCTCTTCTCCCAGGCAGCCAGTGATGGAGAGGACACAGTCTCAAGCTGCACCAGGGGAGGTTCAGGCTGGATGTTAGGAAGAAATTCTTCACAGAAAAAGTCATTTGCCATTGGAATGGACTGCCTGAGGAGGTGGTGGAGTCACTGTCCCTGGAAGTGTTTAAAAAGGGACTGGAAGAGGCACTTAGTGCCATGGTTTAGTTGATTAGATGGTGCTGAGTGATAGGTTGGACTTGATGATCTCGAAGGTCTTTTCCAACCTGGCTAATTCTGTGATTCTGTGACAATGTAAGCTACTTATGGGTCCAATATGAACGTGAGCATCAGAGCAGAGAATCTTAAAAACCTTCCTCTGCACCACATCAGAGGATTATTTTGTGGGGTTTTAATTAAATTTAAATATTCAGGGAATGCTACACGGTGTTTTCATGGCAAAATAGGTTATTTTGCAGAATTCAAATCTACCTAAACCATTTCAGATAACGTTCCTTTGTTGATCTGAGGACTGAGTTCAAAAACCAATCCTATATTTCCTCATTTTTCTTTTTTTTTTTTTAATTTATAATCCCTTCCACAGAAACATCAATAAAAGACAGCCTTGAAAGATCAGCCAAATACACAAATCTTGCCAACATCACAACATAATACAGAAAGGTGAAGACACAGCACATTCCCCTTTCATCTAAGTGGTAATCCCCTCAGCCCAGAGTAACTGTAGATAGTGTCCAACCTCCTGATGATCTGCTTGACACCTCCCCAGTTGCCCCCCTCATCTTTCATCTCTCTGCACCACTCATGCAGCCCAACAGCATTCTGACCGTTTAAATTGTAGGTTATGTTCAGTAGTAACTCCTCAGAAAACACCTGTTTACAAAACCAGAGCAGAAAATTTTGCCTAACACTGCCAGGAACTGCATTGTTTGTTTGTTTGCTTGAGATGAATTTGCTTCACAACAGCACAGTGGATTCTAGTACTGTTAGAAGAGAGGTTCTGCCTCTACTCCAGATAAGCCTCCTGCACTTTATGCAAGAAGAGCTGAGTGTGCTGATGGATTATAGCACCTCCTATTCCATTTACATTCTCGGTATGAACACTCTAGTTATTTTTGCAACAGTAGCTGGTAAAGTTAGAGCCTGGGTGAAATAGGAAGAAATGAGAAATGTATTATATTTCAGTAACACAAAATTGCATTTTCCTTGTAGAGCTACTCAGAAAAAAAAAAATCAGTAGATGATCTCCAGAGGTCCATCCAGTTCTATATGCTCATCAAAGTTCATATCCCTGCACCTAATAATATATATTCCATCAGAGCTTAGCTTGTCTGGAGATGGGAAGAAGTGATCTGGTATTTCATTTTGATGAGGCTAGCACTTCTCAAAGTTCACCTATGAATAATGTTGGCAGGGAGACGTGCATTTAGCTGATTCAGAAGACACATTTGTGTCAAAATCCATCTCTCCTGATTTTCACTGAAGTGCTTCAATATGCTGTGGTACTTCATAAGATTGAAATAAATGCATTTCATAGCTCTCATCTCCCCCAACTTCCACCTTCCATATAACTACATTCATATAGTTTCTTAATTTTAAATTTTTTGTTTTCCTGTCAGAAATACCTGGGGATGCTTTTGTTTTTCTTAACACAAGGCCTGAGGAAGACAGCTTCTCCCCTTCACACAACAGCAGCTCTGGGGCCTTCCAGGTTTCCCAGCAGAAGAGAGTAGTGCCAAGACACTGTTTTCTTGCAATAACTGTGCTTTTTTTCCTACTCTCTTGAATGTAAACATGTCACATTAGTTGCTCTGATTTAAGGCTTTGGGTTTTTGGGGAAAAAAATAGATGTTTTCTCTCATCTGCAATGGACATCATGACTAAATTTTAATTATCACAGAATATACTTAGGCCCTTCAAAAAATCCTGCAAATAAGAGACTAATCACCTTCAGGAATACCACTGAAATTGTGGCTCCAGCTGTTTTAACTTCCTACACATCCCCTTGGAGGAGTGATTAAAGCCAAAGCCTGAGCAATTTAGATGCAAGGCTTAAAGGTGTTCCCTCCCCCAGCTGCCTTCCTAGCAAACATTATTTTTCTTGAGGGAAAGGCAGCAAACTTGCTGCATGACCATCCCTTAGCCACCCTCTCTGAGTCCTGTTATGCTGCAAACCAGTGATCAGTGGTTTTGCAAGCTGTTGGTGGTGACTGGAAATGTAGGTGGCTTTCTTCTCCCACCCATGGGAGAGGGGCAAATGTAGTGGCAGACAGCCAGAAGGTGCTGAAGGGAAGTCTGCCACAGGTTCTATCGAAACCTTGGGTAGAAAGCACTAGCCCTGAGTTACATGCTCTCATTAACCAAACAGGGAAACCCTTCTCCTTTCTAGCCTATGTGCAACATGAGGGGACCTC